>NC_091163.1:8798162-8945662 GCF_040958095.1 Procambarus clarkii
CCAGCGCCGGGAATTGGACCCCGGACAACCCGATTACGTGTCCAGCATGCTGTCCACTCAGCCACCAGCCCCCTCTGTGCTGGTGCTGTTGACCTGTTGGTGCTCCCAGTAAATGTTCATTAAATTTTATTTGTACACTGCATCAGTTTTTAATGGGAAATATCAGTCAGCAATTAGTAACATGACAAAAAGGACTAAATTAATGTTGAAAAGTGATCAAGTTTTGGAGTGAGGTGCTGCTAGTGGGCAGCTGCTGGACATGTTTAGGTCCTGTGTTAATTTTTATTTGCTAGTGCAGTATTATCTCTCATTGTTAATTTATGCCTATTTATACATTTTTCTTTGTTAAATATTTCTGAGTAGGAAAATGTTTGCCAACAAGAGTAGTCTAGCTAAACCACACAGGCGGTATACAGTGTACCTTAAAATGGGTGAAGTAGAAAAGTTGTGTGTTGGGTGTGAATAGCCAGTCTGAACAGTGAGATGTTAGCATTACCATATTTTCTTAAATAAAAGCAGAAAGCAAAAATTGTAAGTTGACCAATCCACACACTAGAAAATGAAGGGACGACGACGTTTCGACTTCACAATCGACTTGAGAATGGTCCAGGATGGACCGAAACGTCGTCGTCCCTTCATTTTCTAGTGTGTGGATTGGTCAACATACTTCAGCCACGTTATTGTGACTCATTGCCTGCAAAAATTGTAAAGTTCATTGCCAGGAAAGAGAAATTTCAAAGTTTTCCAGCACAGTATACAGTACAGTACTCTGAAGAAAAAACTACTGTATTAGTATTATTTGGATTGGTGATTGCTTTGAAACAAAAAGATGATCATTCATCTGTGAATTATTTCTTCAGGTGTAGGTATGGGCATCAAGCCCGGCAGCAAGTCTCTGAGTGCAAGTATAGACATCTTAGAGCATTTCTTCCTTGCACAGCTTAGCTTACCAAGGTCAGCATTTTGTCAAGCAGTTGTAACATCTGGTAGTCTTTTGATTTTCTTGCATAGATTTATGGATCGTTTTGCACGGTAGTACAATTATATGTGGAAGAGCTAGTGTAGATTTTACCTTCTTTCAGGTTATGAATTTTTGTAGGAATTCTTTGTTTATTATTATTATTATTAAGCTGCTTATAGGTAATCCAGTTACACATGTTGTAATTACCTTGAAGCCATAGATATAGATCATAGCTATGTAAAGGCAAATAAATTGTCTGTGACACAAATTCTATTTGGCTTATCAAGAACCCTTGTTACCTAACCAAAGACCTTTCTAGGGTTATAGTAATGGCTCTCATCAACTGATTTTTTCTTGTAGTTGCTCTGCAAGCACTAAAGCGCAAGAAGAGGTATGATAAACAACTTCAGCAGATTGATGGAACGCTCAGTACTATTGAAATGCAGCGAGAAGCCCTCGAGTCGGCCAACACAAACACAAATGTTTTACAAACTATGAGCGAAGCTGCCAAGGCTCTCAAATCAGCACATCAACACATGTAAGCAATTATATCTTGTTTCAGTAACCTATCAATTTCATTACTCAGGCCTGGTATTGAATTATGAGGACCATATTTTTGTTATTAGATAATTGAGATAGGAATTATTTTTTACATTTTTCTTATAAATTTTCCTTACCATGCACACACTGCTCAGTAATGTTCATTTTCATATTGGAAGTCCTTTGTCTTCTCCATGAGCAGCCATTGTTTAGTTACATTTTTTTTTTTTTAACTTTGCATTTGCCATTACTGCTTCAACACTGCATTGTCAGCATTCTTTACTGTAGCTGATAGATTTTTGCTGCTGCATTACTTTATTATTTTCTCGTTTAGCATAACTGGCAAAGATTTTCGATATGCTGTAAGCTTAAAAAGAAACAAATATTGTCTTGTTGACTATGTATTCAGCACTTACAAGTCTTGTGGGGAATTCACTCTCCACTTTTGTAATAAACTCTTTCTGGTTAATATTTGTCACAAAGTGTTTCCTTTGTCATTTGCTGCTAGTAAAACCCTTCAGAGATGCATCTCCTGGAGAAATGTTTGCTGTAACATTTTTCAGTGTTCCATCATATTCATTGACACCGTACATTCATTACTGTTTGCATTGCCTAAACTGACATTTCTGCAATAAGCTGGCAGATATCACTTTATCAGTCACATCATCTGAAAATCATAGTAAATATTGCACGAATTACAACAGTTGTGAAGATGATGAATGCATGTAATATTTGCATAGAAAGTCTGTGTAGCCACTTTGAGTGCTGTAAAGACCGAGGTATTCGGGTTGCATAAATGTGTGTTGAGAGATAAATTTTCGTTTACAGGAATGTGGATGAAGTACACGACATGATGGATGATATAGCAGAGCAGCAGGATGTAGCCCGGGAAATTTCAGAGGCCATCTCTAACCCTGTGGCGTTTGGAGATGATATTGACGAAGTGAGTCTCTTAATCTCAGTCTCCCTAATTGCTCCCCAGGCAAAGCTTGGGACACGATTTTGATATAACAGTATAACAAATCTGATAATGTGGGTCCTACAGTGATATAACATTATTTTAGCATGGTTTTCTCACTAGATATTCTATAAAATACTCCCAAGAAAGGTTTAACTGAGGTGGAACAAATGATATAGTAACTGTAGAATCAAATGGCACTGATTGTATGGACATCAGCAATAGGTAACACAGATGATGTATTAATCTTATCAATAGGTGGCACTGGTTGGGCAGAAGCTGCAGTGGGTGGTGATATGCTAATGACTTAGCAATGTTGATGGAGGGGCAATGCAGGTGTAGCTTCCTATGTACATGTTACTGAGCATGCAGCTATCTCAGTATATGGTACCATGGTGCAGCTACCTCAGTAATGAGTGGAACCTGGTTACATGTAGTATAAAAGATTTAAAAAGCCTCTTTCTAATACTGCATAGCATAAAACATCAGGCACCATAAGAGATGGTGGAAGATAAGCTCCTATGACTTTACAATACTCAACAAAGTAAACAAAATTTTCAGAATGTTAGTTCTGGTAATTAGTACAGTTGAGCTTGTAAAATTTGAAGTGTGTACTTTTAATCAAGTGTATTTAAAAAAAAAAAATCTTAATTTGGGGTTTGAGGAGAGAAAAACATGTGCGTTAAACTTTTGAATGATGTGAGACGTAGGCTTTACATACAGTAATTAAAACACACATTGGATAGACATTGTACAGTATCACTGTATTTTGTTGTGCTCATCTGTGCACATCAAGTAACCAAAACTTGGGTACGATGAGGTATTCGTGCTAGTCACGAACATGCAGGGAGGAGAGGGAATTATTAGGGGTAAAGTGCCAAGCCATTACAGCTATATAGCACTTGGAAGGGATCAGGATAAGGATTTGGGATGGGATGGTTGGGAAGGAATGGTGCTCAACCGCTTGGATGGTCGGGAATTGAACCTGACCTGCAGGAGGCGAGACCGTCGCTCCACCGTCCAGCCCAAGTTGTTGGGTGACGAACATGCAGGAGATATTTATGATGGTTATTCAGTATTGGTAGCAAAAGCAGAATTTATTTAATTAGTATCTAATATTGGCTGATCATTATACTGAAGGCTTATTCATAAATAAATAACATTACCACCAGCAGTAGTTCTGGAATTGTTGTAGTGGTAGAAGCAGTAGTAGATATATAGTAGTAGTGGTAGTCGATGAAGTTGTCAGCAGAAGAAAGTAGTAGCAATAGAGGATATAATATTACTGTATATAGGGAATATAACTGATTATTTAACAACACATCCTCCGATTTAGATAGTACTTTTTGTGACTATGTAGACTATTGCACATGTATTGATGTAATGGGCAATTAGATAACAGAATTTAGTACTATTCACTGTATAGAGTCCAGAAAAAAAATAAAAAACCAAACTTAAATATTCATAGGCCTAGTACAGTACATACTTTTATTGTATTAGGCCTAGGATGGTTAGGTTAAGTTAGATTTTATTAACAACATAAGTGCAAAATGTTTTCCGATTTGTCCAAATTCAGCAGCACCAAATTCTACTTTCTAATTATCCATTACATCAATATATGCACAATGTCATATGCACAATACCTCATCACTATACATACTATCTAAACAGGAGGATGGGCTGTTATTTATTGGGTACAAGGTACTAATTATTTTTTTACCCCATGTAGGATGACTTGCTGGCTGAATTAGAGGAGCTGGAGCAAGAAGACTTAGACGAGAAGCTATTGAGCACAGGAGAACCTGTAGCAGAACTACCAGAAGTTCCAACCAGTGCCCTTGCCAAGCCGGAGCGTAGGAAGAAAGAGGAGGATGAAGACGATATGGCTGAGCTGGCTGCATGGGCATCTTAAACTTGGTGGGTATTTTCGATTTTCCAACTTTCCCACCTCATTCCCCACTTCTTCCCTAATCTTCTACGTTTTCTTTTCCTTCCTTGCATTTCTTGCTTCCAGCTGGGCACAATTGTGTTTTCTTGCTTGGAATACCTCTTGTTCAATATTCTCTGTCGACTCCTCCTTTGTCTATTTTATTTAGTTGTCACACCACATAGGTACTCATTAAAGTAATTAATGAATAAAAGTCATACAACTGGATTTCTACTGAAATTACAGGAAGTCTCCAGACTTCCTGTAATTTCTACTGATGCCAGTCCAAAGTGTTTATGTATGACCCACAAGTACTCAGGTGGAAAAGCAAAGTGGTCCTGCACATCAATGAGAAAATCCACTAGGGCTGTGAGGTGATGCGAACCTGTAACCAAGGCATTGCCAGTTGCAAACTCTACTAATTGTGTATTATTATTACTCTACAATTGTCTACCCAAGTTCTTGTGGGTCATAAGTAAAAACTTGGACTGGCTTCAGGAGGGGCCCCTGCAGACTTCCTGTGATTTCAGTAGGAATGCGGTTGTTTGAGTTACAAGTCAGTGGAGGTACAGTGGTAGAGTATGCAGCTTGACAATGCATTGGTCGAAAGTTTGTACCCACCTCACAGCCCTAGTGGATTTTCGCATTGATATATATCATGTTGGTGTGATTTTTGTGTAGTGTTATTTTTATTTATTTATCAGTACCCTGTGTCTCACTTTTGCTGTTATTATGTACAGTACTTTATAATTAATTTGTCAATTATAAAGTACAGTACAACATTTACATTTTCACAAATATTGCAAATATCAGTTTTATTGGGTAATCCTGGTAGTTCACATGGAGTAAATGTGTGTGAGCAGTAAAAGATATTTTGAGCCTATTATTTTGAAGGTTTTTAAAGATTTTAACAGCCTGAATTTTGTATTTTGTCTTGTATTACATGGCTTCATTTTACTCCCGTCAGTCTATCGTGTAGACCGCTAATTTTTCAATAAATGTTTATACTGTACTGTACTGTATATATAAATATGAAAGTACTGTACAACATCTTTGAGTTTTAATTTATTTTCAGATTATTCTCTCCGTGAACCCTTGATTCCAGCTGTTTTGTTTACCTTCCAGTGATTACTCCCAGTGTCAGATCACCACAACTAAAACATTGTCAACGTTAATTCTTATGCGCTTTCATACACACAAGCCTGTCCTCAAACCAGATAACATGTGATTATTATATATTCAGACTAATACTGCTTATTTTATGTTCCGAATAAATTCTAGCCAATATGTGGTTATGTACTCGTACTGTAAGTATGGAGACCATGCAAGAAAGTCTTTTGAAATAAGCAAAGGACCAGTATTACTGCATAATCTTTGGAAATAGTCATAAGGGTATATTTCATGTAATAATGTTTTTGCTTGTGTACATGCCAAAAGTTTCAAATATTACTTAGTTATTTTGGTGTTAAGCTTCAAGGTTCCTAGTCACTGGCCCACTTGCTTCATTGTTTATTGACCAATCAGCAAAAGGAAAGTTTTAACTCCATTAATTCATTCACATAAGTCTTTAAATAAAGTTAATTGTATTTTGGTTGATATCCAGAGGTGTTTGTGCTTGTGATGGGAGCAGAGAGTTGTGGCTGCATTGGTACTGTACAAAGGCTCGCATTGTATTCGCAAGTATTCTCGCATTGTGTAAGAAATGTGCCTTATCAAAATTACATGCAAAGCAAACAATTGCTGCTGTCATCACACACAATAATACTCAGTGTCACAGGTAAAGCAGGCAGGTGTTATGATATGTGACATATAATTGGATTTTCCCAATATGCGGGGTTTTGCAGTGGGGTGTTCCCACTACACAGGGTTGTACAATTTTGTTGCCCTCGATTATGTAACCTGTAAATATCTGTATTTTAGATGAGCCATTTATGCTTTATAAAGATAAGCTTAACCTTTTTCTTGTGTTCCTGAATGATATGTATATTTGCTATGGGAAGCAGCATCTGGTTTCATCAAATATCAGTCCTTATTGTGCGAGAAGATGCATACCTTAACGGCAGTCATTTGCTGCGAGACCAGGATGTGAGTGTTATCGCCCGTGCTTCAATATTTGTCATTTAATCCCCCCTTTTTTTGTTGTTTTTCTTGTGTTATGCCATGTGGCTTATGAAGCCATACAACAACACAGCCAACTTTTAGACAAACATGCTTATTGTAAAGGATTTAAATTGGAAAATAAGATATTACTATTGTCCCATCTGTGGTTGGTAGTTTTGTACTATTGACTTGGAAGGGATGGCTTGCCACGGTTCAGAGAAGTAATACACATCTATTGAATACCCAGTGGTTTAATTAGAGTAAAAAATTGTATCAGTTTCAATATATGTATTTGATATAATAAAAAATGTTATTTCCAATCCTTTTTTTTTATTGCATTTATATTTTCTGTTCATAAATAATTTTCCTATTGGGTACTGCAAGGTTGGGGAGTAGGGGCTGCCTCATGAGTTAATTTGCCAAGTCATAAAAGCAGCAAAATAAATGAAACAAAAGTTATAAATAAAAATATTTTAATATTTATTTAGTCATTTGTACTTTTTCGTTAGTTATCTGCAAAATTCACACTGTTTCGGTAATTTTGTCGTACTGAAGAATGACAAAATTACAGTTCAGAAAGTCGACAGCTTTACTCATTTTGTATACTTGTGGTATAAACTATCTTTTAATATAATTGAAAATAGTTTTTTCCTCATCATGTAATTGACTCAAGCTTTTTAACATATGATAACCAAGATAATTTTTTTTGTGGGGGGGGAGGGAGGGCGGATTTTGCAAAATTACACGTTTTGTTGTGTTTAATGTATTGTAAAACATCACTTATTTTCTTACAACAATGTGTCTATACATAGTATAAAATTGTTTTAATTAATTTTTGTTATGTATTAGGCCTATTATTTTATTAGGTAATAACCAATTTCAAATCTGTAATTATTAGGATTTATAAACAACATTTTATTTTAGGAACACACTTTTTTTTATTTTAGGAATTTTTATTTTTTATTAAAAGATATTAAATTTCCTTAATTTCTATATGGAAAATATAGTACAAGAACCGGATCCACCACCAGATGAGCCAAAATACATCTCGTGTGCTACAGCTGATAACTTTTTTAAACATTCATGTTGAGCAATCATAATTTCAGTACATTTAGACAATTATAATGCCAGTAGATTTAAGATATGGATAATTGTCCTGATTGAAACGCCTTACTATAAGATTAAATTCAACACATGAGTGTAGCAATGTGTAAATAGGGCCAGTGGACAGGCATTAACTGTAAATCATTTACATGTCTGCTTATAACACTTGATATAACAAATCAAGGACTGTCATCCAACCAATTTGTTTAGAATTCTGTGTGCTTGAACTGTTTTAACAACTCGACTAAACAGACTTGAGACATTTCTTTCATTAGTCTCATCTACATCAATTAAAATCTTTCCTGTACAGTTCTAACTGCCATACTTTACTGAAGTATAATGCTAACAAATCTTGAACTTGTCTACCTCGTTATATAATCGTTGATAACATTAAGGCAGTTTCGATGAGGGAGTTCTATGCAATTCGAAAAATTCTCCAAACTGCAGTTTATGTACGTTAATGGGTATCTTACAGAGAATCATAATTTTGATGTTGATTTATTAATGATATACTGTAATTGGTAATTTTATTTATTGAATTACTTGGCTCTTTGAAAAGTGCTTGTTCTGTTAAATATCACTTTGCAACAATAATTTGTATCAGAATTTTTCTTTATTTTTCTTGTGGGCTGGCTCCAGTTTTATGTTTACTCAATTAATGAAAAATTCTTGTTTTATGAACATTTTCATACGACAAAATTACTGAACATATAATTAAGGTCTTTCATGTTTCTGTTGGCTGGGATTAAGACTGTTTATTTTGCACACCACTTTCTTTGGAGAAAAGTAAATGCCAATACTGTATAATCTTAGCCAACAGAAACGCTAAGATTATATATCACAACTCGCCATCCAATTTGCCATCGAATATGAAGTGAAAAATTGTCTTGTACCTTTTGTTCAGTCCCCGTGGCTCAGTGGCAAAACACTTGCTCGGCACGTGACGAGCGCTTTGTCCTGAGTTCGTATCCTGGCCGGGGAGGATTGACCAGGTGCCAGACTGTAGCCTCTATTCACCCAGCAGTGAATGGGTACCTGGTGGTTAAACGATGTAGCGGGTCATATTCTGGGGAAAATTAGGATTAAGGACTTTCCCAAAATGCTATGCGTGCTAGTAGCTTTACAGGAATGTAAGAACTCTTGTATACAGAGTATATATATATAAAAATAACTTCTTTATATATAGAAAGTAAATTCAATAGAAGCAGATGAGATTTCCTATTCATCACAACTTTAAATTTATTCTCATAGATTCAGATTGAGAAATGTGCACTAATATATTTCAAACTTTTCCTCATTAGCTAAGAAGTGTAAAAGTGATACAAGAGAACACACTGTTGCCCAGTTGTCTCAGTAAATGTAAATACAGTATATATATGTACATAGCAACACATTACAACAAAGTGGGTGCTACCGACTTGACTTGCATCCATCGCTTGCCTGCCTCAGAGACCCCATTCTCTACCCTTAGGTACTTCTACCCCAAAACATGCAGTGATCTCGGCATGCTTTCACATCCTCAAGTAAACAATTATCAAAAGAGGGCACCAAGCTGGGAAGTCTATGTAGCACTAGCACGTCTTCAAATATCAATCGCCTTAGAACCGAGTAAGAATTATACGTCATGAATGAAGTTGAAATTAAAGTAAAATAAAATTAGTACTGCACTGTATGTGCTGGTGTGAATTTCAGTCACTGCAGATCTCACTCTGATAGTGGTGTGGGATTCAAACGGCTAACATCATGATGACATTATCCACATTCTAATGTTAAATTTTGGTAATGTTTTCAACACTCGCATATAATTTCCTTGGCACCAGAGCTGCAACAATTAATGTACCAGAAAAAATTATTTCTTAAAGCCATTTGTTTTATCTGCATGAATGTTTGTTTTGCGTTTATTTTTATTTATAAGTAATGTTATTCCTTTATACCATCACTGATAATCTCTAGATCCAGGAGTAAAGAACACCTTGGCATTTTATTTTATTTTGACGGGTAGAATGATTTCCATTCAAAACAAATGAGATGTAGAAATGGCAGGCAAATTCACGTTTCTTCAAGTACAGTATGGGTATTTCCCTCAGACATTGAACTTTCAAATTAAGCCTTCACTGCGGGTGTAGAAATATAGCAACAATAACAGGTCCATGCCTTCACCTACAACTGCAGTGTTTCCTGTTACAGCACAGATGATTGCTGCTATGAGGAGATATACGATAGAAAGAATCGTTTAGCAACCATTACTGCTCAACCTTGTGCTAAGCAATTTGATGAAGTATAGTATTGTTTGCTAGGAAGCAGTCCTTTTTTAGTAGTAGTGGCTCTGTGACCTGTGAATATTAGCAGCCCAAATTTATAATCATTGAAAACAATTCCTTGATATACTTCTTCAAACCTGAACATACATTTTGCATATTGTTTAAATGTTTCTTTCAATTACCATGGCGAGCTGAGGCAACACACCATCTAGGATAATTTGTCTTTACGGTTTTTCACCATTGTTCTTTTACTATTAAAGTTGGGCATTGACTCTGAAGCATATAAGAAATAAGATAGGGGCTTAGTTCACATGATAGTCAGCATTGTGTTTGTATAATGCACCTACACACCTGGATATTGACGGTTTGAAGTTAAATGTTGAGATTGTAATTTATATTTCTTTGCACTTAACAGAGGACAGATTTAATCTATAGATCAGGTGTCATATGCCACAAAAAGATTGCACAGTATAAGAAACCTGCAGGGTGGAGGTTTTGGAGATTGATCCCAGTTATGATGATATGACAGTCCAGAAAATATTACTTGAGAAAATACTCAAAAGAAGAATGAATATTGAACTGGGCTTAAGCTCAGCTTAAGCTTTTACAAACGAAAAAGATTATAAAGAAGATAATCTTCAAGCATACAATATTTTTGTAGATTTTGTTGATTTAGATACAGGTGCAGTAATGAGCAGCATGACTGAAGGGTTTGATACTTAGATCATAGTATGAAGTGAGAGGCTGATTACACAATGTAACACATTTTTTTGTTCTGGGTAGTGGTGTTATTTTCTGATTGCTTATGCTAACAAAGTATAAAAATGGCTATTTCCCCACTCAAACTTTGCTTTGACCTTTGCCTAAGATAACTTAGGAGGGAAGCCATCTTGAAGGTACTTAGAGGCTGCCAATTCCTTACTTAGTGCTGTGACACATTTCTTAAGTACCTGGTTGACCAGACCATCAACCAGGAAGCCTGGTCGGGGACCTGGCCGTGGTGACCTTGAACAAGGTAACCACAAGGTAAGGAAACCACTTCTCTAAGCTGTCGTGGGCAAAGGTCAGAGGAAGGTCTGAGGGGAATAATAGCCTCTTTCTATATTTTAGAGACAAGTACTGTAATCAGAAAATAACACTTACTACCCAGGAACAACAAGAAATAAACATTTATTACACAGCGTTAAGGTACTATGCTAAAGGACAATGCACTAGAATGTGATGTATGTGACCCAGGTTATGGTATGTTGACTAAAAAGATTGCTAAAAGTATTTCTGGGAATTTATACTAGAAGGAGGAAGGTGCTGTGATGACAGAAATACACAGTATAAGATATTTATCCTTAACACTAACAAACGCACACTACTAATCTCGATACCCCTTGGCATAGTACCCTGGGTACTTAGCCTTGGGGGTTGCCCGACAATTTAGTCTTTGAGGTAAGAAAACCATGGAAACGACCCCATTAGAGTTCCTAACAGTCTGGACTTGGATGCAGGGCTCAGCAGTGTCTCAGCATCTAACAATTAAAACCAAGTTTACCAAGCTCATTCCAAGTGTACCATGCAGTAAAATAGGGAAACCATTCCTTCACTGTCCATTCCAAGTTCATATCTTTTCCTCATATATCTTTTAAGTGCTATATCGTCACACAGGCTTAGCAATACAGTATTTTATCGGAAATAGTAAATAAATTATTAATACTATCCATAGGTCATTCAAGCTTTGTTACAAAGGAATGTAATACTATCCTAGGCTACATGAGGGATTACAGAGCATAGATGAAGAGGTTTCCCTAATATTGCTAAATTAGCAATATCCGTATGTGAATGCAATCGTTACCATATCTCTGGGTATATTAAGTCATTTACTCTAGTCATTAATAATTTGGCATTCACTAATAAAGTGCCGAGAGTGAGTCCCAGGTCTTTTTTTTTCATAGTTTACAATTGCATGGGTGAGGAGGTAACTAACTTTCAGCGCGAATTATTAATTTGTATGTATAAATTTGTCTTTAATTACGCTATATTTATTAAAATATGCTCAAATCTGTAATTTCTACTGTTAAGGCTTAATAAATGCAATCATTGTGTTGATGACGTTATCATCCCTTTGTCAATAGTACCTCCACAAGTTAAAAATGTGGAATTAGGACAACTTGTTTCCTAAGACTTTAAAATCAGAGTCAACTTATACCAACTTGTAAAGTATAATACAAATAATACTTGAAGTACATATCACCTCTATGGGGCATCATCATATTGTTTGTATAACTGAACAAATTATCAAATGAAACAACATTTAATTGGATTTAAAGTCGGTCGACTAACTGAACACTGATAAAATACCCCGAGTTGTTTCGTTTAAAAGCAACTTTTGGGGACGAAACAGGAAAAAAAGAACAATGGGGGGGGGGCCGGGTACTTATTCCTGCAACAATAACCCTCTTTAAAATAATTAACATCTAATTTTACAATTATCCTTGCATCGTAGCAAAAGTAATTAACTTGCTATATGAACACTACGAAGACGAATTATGGCTCTCCGCGAAGACTGGACAAGGAAGTTACATAATGGTTTAGCGCGTGAGTGTGAGAATGTGGAGAGTGGCAACACCAGCAGCAGCGATCGAGGAGCTTCAAGACCTGCGGCTTGTCAGTCTCTCTACCCAGACGCTCCCGTGTTGGTTATTTCCTCCCCTGGTGCTCCTCGCTCCATTGTCATTCCTCGTCCAAGTGTCATATCGGGGTGCCATTCCTCTTCCAAGTGGCATTCCTTGTCCGGGTGTCATATCTCGTCCAAGTGCCGGTCCTCGTCTGAGTGCATTCCTCATCCAGTGTCATTCCTTGTTTGTGCATCTTAGGATTCTCTTTTAAGATGGGGATGATTTTATTTACCAAGTGAAATATAATTGTAACATAATATGTTAATGCGGACTTTAGGCATACTGTACCACTGGTAGTATTTGAAAAGAAAAATTATAATTTCCTCTTTTTATTAATATAAAAAATGTTAAGTAAGCGTTTTAAGATTCTACTGGCACTTATAACGTTCACTGCAATAGTGTATGTCCATTTAAACGCCAATGAACTTCTTTCTGATTACAAGATGACGGTTGCAACCAGATTACAGCAATTCTTGAACGGCACTCACTCCCCACATAAAAATAACAGTGTTGAAAGTCTCTTCTTGACCTGGGAGGACGAGGACTCTGGCAAGTCCTTGGAGATCACGACACATCCCACGGAACCCATTGTAAAGGAGCAGACAGCACCTCCCACAGCGCCCACCACATATCCCAAGGAGCCCACAACACATCCTCAGGAGTCCACAACACATCCTCAAGAGTCCACAACACATCCCAAGACACCAACAGCACATTCTAAGAAACCCACAACATATCCCAAGGAGACCACAATACATCCCAAGAAGCCCACAACACATCCCAAGGAGACCACAACCCAACCCAAAATGCCACCGACACATCCCAAGGAACCCACCATACATACCATAGGACCCACCGACCACTCCACGAACACCACAGTGCTCCGCTACACAAAGGTACAATTAAGTGATGCAGCAAATTCCGATCCAGACCCGTCTTGGAGCCCCGCTACCCAAGAAACAGCTGAGAACTTTGAAACCCCTGGAGGCCCTGGACAGGTGGATTTCCCCAGCATCAGTAACTGTACCTACAGCAAAAGGAAGCGGAAAGGTCACACCCACACAACCAAAGATGTGTACCCCTGCAGGAAGTGGTTCGCCCCAGACCCCAACGACCCCTTCTGGCCTGTGGTTCTAAGTCCTTCCTACGGCAAGAGTCTCACAAGCCTAGCGCGCCGCCAAGAGGATCCTCAGGTGTGGTAATGGTTTCAGTACAATTTAGTAGTAGTAATGACAAGTAAAGTCGAGAGCATTTAACTGGATTTTTTGAAGCGTTGAACTTCAGCTCTTGGGCCCCCCAGCCTTTTATTTGTCTTATTTGATGTCATGACTTCAGATCTTCTATAATTGCCTCCTGTTATATATACTTTGAAAAATTATCAGTGTAGTGAACCTCTATTATATCTCCTTCAATTTCATTTCCCTTGTTCATTATTTCGGCGCTAAATCAATGTTTCCTGTTAATTTTGAATGGCTCTTCTGGTAGTACAGTGATCTTAGTACAGGAGTACTAAGAATCGGGGATCCCGGGTTCGAAACAATAAATGGTTCCAGATGTATATACTCCTGATGCCTCTGTTCATCTAAGAGGTACCCGAGAGTTAGCCTGCATCTTACTGCATCTCATCCTATCTTGAATTCTTTGTAACCACCGCTTTCATTACTCCGATCACTTTCCTTACCTTACTCTTCTCCCAACTTCGCTTGTATTTATTAATAACATTAAACTATTGTTCTATTGCCAGTAATAAATAGGCTACCGTCGCCTCTCAATCTTCAACAACGTAAGTAGGCTAGTGGTAGTATGTAGATGATTTCAGTTAAAACCCCTTAAACAGATATAAAGACAAATATAATCCGAGATAGACAGCAATGAACCTACGCAAATATTCGACATTTTGCATAGAGAGCCTATTAATGAGCCACTAGCTGCATTGTGCAGAGACGGCCTGTTGCTGAGCTACCAGCTGCATTGTGCAGAGATGGCTTGTTACTGAGCTACCAGCTGAATTGTGCAGAGATGGCCTGTTACTGAGCTACAATGTGTAGGTCAACTCACTGTTGTATGTGCCTTGAATAAGCTATTAGTTTGATCCGGATATTCCTCATACATTGCAGACCTTATTTGAGAACGATTACGCTAGCTGTGTAACCCGACGTAATTATAAATGTACAAATATGTATGAATGGAGTCTGCTTAGGGCAGTATTAGTGTTCAGAGTAAAATAAGGTGGAGCGTTCAGTTTGGAAGCGTGGCCATCATTAATGCTGTACAAGGTCTCTCCTTGTGTGTGATCGTCATCACAATACGGTCACCTTACTTTCACCACCTAAAAGTGTATAGCACCAATTTAAAATGTAAACCTAAATTTGAACCTAATTGGGTCTGTGTTTAGCTTATTACTCATTTAATTATGTTCAGATTTATTGATAAATTCGCTATATTAGCGGTTATTTGCTTAAGCTTTTGTATAGTTCAATCTTGGAAAATTAGTCTGGATTGTCTACGAAAGAATCCTTAAAATACACGTGGCAAGTTATTTAGGAGCTATATATAAGTAATATATAAGACAGCTGGAGCAACACAGTGTTTTCTGGAGGCAGATTAACAGTTACATGTCACATTTGGGAGTTCAGTTTCAAAGGCAATTAGTGCTTCTGTAACCTTTGATTGACAGTTGAGAGGCGGTACCAAAGAGCTAGAGCTCAACCCCCGCAAGCACAACTACGTGAGTACAGCTAGGTGAGTACACACACACACATCCCCCGGAAGCAGCTGTCTAACTCCCAGGTTTACTGCTATTTACCATGACAGCTGGCTAACTCCCAGGTACCTATTTACTGCTAGGTAACAGAAGCATCAAGGTGAAAGAAACTCTGCCCATTGTTTCTCGCCGACGCCGGGAATCGAACCCGGGCCCACAGGATGACGTGTCCAGTGTACTGTCCAGTCAGCGTGTGTGTGTGTGTGTGTGTGTGTGTGTTTGTGTTTTGTACCCAGTAAACCGGTTCCTGTTGACGGCTGGCGTCCCGTTAGGTCGCACCCTGGTGTTGCCAATCTTCATTAACACTCATTCTTTTCAGTCCATTCCAGCACATTATAGGTGCTAGAAACTCGCAAATTTCTAGAAAATAAATGTTGTTGGAATTCACGCTTACCTTTCGATAAACAAAGAATATGAAAAAAAGTCATTAAGATTCCGTATCATTCTTTTGCGAATAAAAAGTTTCCTATTTTGGATGTTTAATAAAGTGGGTGTTGGGTAGGATCGATGAATATTGTCAGCTGTTTAAGATTATAATACTATATAATAACTTATATAATTACGGAAGCATATATTATGTGCGTTTTGTATGGGAAAATGGCATGCACATCATTATTTTATTGCCTTTTGTCGGGGTCAGGAAGCCTGATAGGGTAATCGAGGTGCCCCCTGTAGCACCGTCTGACGTTCCCCAGGATGCAATCCACAACAGAATCCACAATCCAGGATGCATTGATTGATTGAAGAAGATTAAGCCACCCAAAAGGTGACACGGGCATGAATAGCCCGTAAGTGGTGGCCCTTTTGAGCCATTACCAGTATCAAGAGCTGATACTGGTGATCTGTGGAGGTGCGACTGCAACCTGCGTGACGGGAGATGTCTCCCGTTGCAGGATGCATACCCATCTCCCAAGTATCTATGGTTGTTGTTGATTGAGGGCGACGACGATCGAGGGATCGATGGGCCCATCCCAAGTACCTGTTTACTGCTAAATATCGGTATAAAGATCACAAAGAAGTTCTTTGCGCGTACTTGTCCACCCATCAGCAGTAGAGGACCCGAAAGTAAATAGTTGTAGAGTCATATCCATAATATCAAATAATAGGATTAGGTATCCTATTATTAGGATAAATGTAGGTTCGAATCCATTGACTGAAGCAGGAAACATATCTCAACCAGTCGCAGTCCGTGTGTTAATGCTAAAAGTGTGTATGCGTGTGAAGTGGTACAATGTGCTCACTACCAGTACATGTCATTTCAGGTTAAATTGGTAGGGAAGACGGCATAAATTATCTTTATATTGTATATTATTTAATAAAGACAAAAAATAAGCATTTGTGAAAGTTTTCCTCATTGGATTATGACTTGTTCCCATGATCTAATTTATTCAAAATCATCGTTTTGAATTTCGTATATAATTAGTATAATCAATTTTTTGGGTATTACGTAAAAACTGCAGCTTTTTTTATTAGTACGTGTGATATTTAACTTTGACCAATGTATATTCACTATTGTACTAAGTAGGAATTATAATGATTACCTTGGTTCAAAACCGAAATTTTATATTTTTTTTAGGTTAGCTGTCGGTTCGAATCCATGTAAGATTCAATCATTAACATTATCAGCCTGGATATATATTGCAGCCCATCCTCCTGCTTTGGTAGTATTTATAGTAATGACGAGGACCATATTATATTCTCCGACGTGGCAAGTCGAAGAAATCACTACACCGCATTGTGGTAGGCAGCGTCTCACCAGCTTGACTCAGCCTGCGAGAACGGCCCATCAAATAGAATGACTTTCGAGTCGTTAAAGAACAAATCCACAAGGGCCGTGTCGAGGATTTGAACCTACGTCTGAGAGCATCCCAGACGCTGCCTTAATCGACTGAGCTACGACAAGGTTAAAAATGAGTTGAAACTGAAGTTCTACTGAACTTACTGGATCCTGCAGCCTCTCTGAGAGACAAACCAGGGTTTACACATTTGTTCATTAATGCATCACGTTATTGGGATTTCTGTGTATATTGAGAGTCGTTATTTTACTGTTCACCCAGCAGTAATTGAGGATCTGGTTGTAAAGTAAATAGCGGATTGTGTTCTGAAAAAAAACAAGTAGGGTAAGGCTTCAAATGGTTGTGTGGGAATTAGCCTTTTCTAGCCAATAACCATAAAACCTCTGCTCGTGTACCTCTAGTATGTTTAGCTTTTGTACATATACCGTACCGGACAAGTGTGTTCCTGTAACAATGAAATCCTCTACTTACCAGATTGAGCAGTTGATAAATGAGCAACTAGTGGAGCAAACGAAGCGCGTTAACCTACTGGCCCAAACCTGCTCTAAGCACCCTGAATTATCAGTGCGCCAGTATCTGCGCTTCGTGTGGGACACATCCCGAACACCTCCTGTCATTTACTGCCCAATATACAAGGTTAGTTACTTTTGTTTGTAAACATTTTGGAGAATACCTGAGACTCTCCTCTTATATATTACCTTTGTATAATGTACGGTAGGGTGTAACTCTCCACTTGGACGTCTCTGGTCATCTAATGCCCTAGACACCTGATATGCTTTTGTTGGAGTGTTCCAACATGAAGGTACTGTACTACAATTTAGTGTCATTTTGGGCAAGATCATCAGTCTTTTGTGTATATACAATAGTTCTTATAAATGATGTGGCAATTAACGAACATCTCTCATTTGCTCAGGATGTGGTTGGCAAGTTGTTGATAATATGGAACTCTGTAAATGGAGACGAGGAATATGTAGAAAATTAGTCAAAATACTGGAAAATTTTCCAAACAAAAGCCTCGCGAATGACAGTACTTGATAACTGGGAGACATTAGGCTTTTGTCTAATGTGTTTACAGTTGCAGTGCGGAGGTTGCGATACTGAACAATAGTTTGAGTTAATCTTGAAGAGTATTTGCCGTATAAGCACAGATATCTAATCATTAGGTTAGGTTTACAGTATGGGTTCGACTCCTAAACATGAAGAGTCAAACCTGAGGGAAAAACACTATGTCCTACAATGGCCATATTGTTTATCCTAAGAGGATGGAATACTTAGTCTTTCTCTCTCCCTTTGGCCTAAGAAAGAGCTTCACAGGCTAGTCAAGGAGTTCATATTCTCCCGTTACCTCCTCGTTGCGCTCGCTTGGTCACGTTAACAACAGAGGCAACATTACACAAGTGAGAAGGTGGTGGAGGCCAAAACCGTCAGTAGTTTCAAAACGTTATACAACATAGAGTACTGGGAAGACGGGACACTACGAGCGTAGCTCTCATCCTGTAATTAAACTTAGGTAATTACACACAACACGTACACCCACATAAATAAAAAAGTTGCACTTGAAGCTAAATGATAACTGGTTCCAGTACCTGTATGACTTGCCACTTAACTGGGCAATAGGTCGTAGACTCCCCCAATTTACCCCCTTCCCCTCCCCCCTCATGTTTAGATAGTTTCTAAAAAGGGCAAGTAAAGAAGGCATGAGAAAATATTGTAAGGTGTAGGTAGCCTCTATGGTCACGAAGTAAAAAAAAACTGTCGGACTAAAGTACCCTTTTCCTAACCTACCAGAAGACCCAAAACAGAAAACGGGACAGTATGCCAATTTCGCGAACTGCTACCGTTTTCTAGTACGACAATTTTTGGCCTTAGGTAGAATATACGTCAAAATGCGACGTTCTATTAGGAGGACGGATTGCCTGGAGAGGGTCACACAGGTACATAATAGGTGAAGGAAGGACAAAAAGTGGTTTACCCAGAAATATCAGTGCAGACAAGGAGTCACATTAACGTGGCTGAAGTATGTTGACCAGACCACACACTAGAAATTGATGGGACGACGACGTTTCGGTCCGTCCTGGACCATTCTCAAGTCGATTGTGAAATTGTCATTCACAATCGGCTTGAGAATGGTCCAGGACGGACCGAAACGTCGTCGTCCCTTCACCTTCTAGTGTGTGCTCAACAGAAATATCAGTGTTGTATTTGTAGGTGTATGTGTGATTAAGTGTTAGTGGGAAAAAAACAACAGCTTGTGTCGTCAAAACTTGCAAGTCCTCAAACATTATTTTCATGTTTTCCATCCCCGGGCGGGTGCAGGTAGCCTCAACTACATGGATGGTGTACTTCCTTCGCCTCCGCCACATCAATGACCACGTACCGGAGCTCGACCATTATGACCCACATACCAGAGAGCAGCGGAAATATCTGGTAAGGAAACACATATTCTGTATATATATATATATTGTGGGTTCTCATTCTGGGGAACCTAAGTCGTTGGGTAAAGGGACCTTGTTAAGCTTATCAGGCTTCCTGGTACCGACAATGCAAAAACATTAAAAACTAGTAAATAACTTTAATGTATATCAAATAATAAAGTACAGGTAATTCTTGTAATTATACAAAATACACTAAATATTGGAATGAAATTTATATTGCTAAGCATACTTTACAGTGAGGAAAGATGCATTATAATCACTGTATATTTGATCCTTACACAACTCAACATTACCTCCTACCATAGATCAAATAATGTTCCAAATTAAAGTGTTGTAATTGGTCCATTATTCGTTTTTTACTTCAGAAAACTGCAGTATCTTGTGATTGTTTTCATTAATAGTTGTCACTTCTGGGGGTAGTCTAAAAGTTTGTTTTTTTGTTTATTATTATTTTCTACCACAGACGTGGCCACACATTTACAATGCTAACCAGCATATATACATTTTCTTCTGTCCTCCATGGACAGGGTGAAAGATTTGTCAAACATACAGTTCAGAGATTTATTGAACAACCACAGAAGGTGATCGTAGTGCTTTTAAAAGTAACAGGACAATATACACTCTCAGCCACGCTATGGAGGCGGTCATCGACGCGTGTTTAAGGAGTACATTGAACCCAAGGAGAGTCAAGAGAAAAAACATGTCTTCCAAGACGCTATACGCTTCATCGTCGTCCGCCATCCATTCGCCAGGTACGTTCTTGTTTGTTATTGTTGTGTGACTATTATTTGTGTTATTTTGTTATCTAAATGTGTTCTTCATGTTGTGTTTTTTTAATGTTGCTTCTTTTAATTCACCTCTTATCACATATCTGTTGTTGTTTTAGATTCAGCTACTGGGAACAAAAGTTCCAAGTAGCACGGGCTATGGTGAACCCATAGTTCACACATCCATTGTTCTAACCTTATTCGTTAATGATTCACCTTATCTGTTTTTTTTTCACACTATCCACTCTTCCTGTTTCCTATCGGCATTTTTTTTTTTACTTATTTGTCAATGGTCATTGTTCTCTATCTTATTTCCAAATGTTCACCATTCTTATCCCTCCTCATTTGTTATTATATCTTCTCGCCTTCCTCCTGATTTTCCTTTTGGCCTTAATGCACTGTTTTCATTCTCTTAATTTTCGTCCCTTTCATGGTTTTTAATCTTCCATATTTCTCATTCACTCGTATCTTCTTAGCCCACCTACTTGGGCTGGATGGAAGAGCGACGGTTTCGCTTCATGCAGGTCGGCCTAGGGAGGTTAGGTTAGGTTAGTTTAGTTTGTAAAAGAAGCATAAGTAAAAAATAGCTTTCTGGTTTGTCCAACTCAATAGTTCAGATTTCTACTTTCTAATTTCGTTGTACGTTGGTATATATACTATGGTCCTCATCGTTACTATAATATAAGTACTACCAAAACAGGAGGATTGATTGGACATTTGGGGTACCCCCAGGGTCGGTCCTAGGACAGTCAAAATTTAATCAAGTCCGATGAATGCTAGGCTAATTCTCCCATCCCCCCTTCCAAAATGTTGACAGATATGGTAATTTAAGTCACTGAGAAACAATGTCGACGACCTATAATTATTTTAAGGTTTCCTTGTGTATATTTTATCATAGATATTTATATCGCAGGAACTCAAATATGTACTAATACTAGATTGTGGCCATAGGTTATTGTCTGCATTCAGAGACAAGATTGAGCGGGAGGAGCCTCGTCCCTTCACACCCTACTTCAAGGATCTCCAACAAGCTATTATAAGCAAGTATCGTCCAAGAGACAGCAACATTACCTTAGCCACACCCACGTTCTCAGAGTTTGTGTACTACATTATTGACACCACCAAGAACTTCAAGACTGCTAAGGATTGGGACACAAATGTGAGTTATTCAGACGTGTTTTTGAATGTCTTAATATCTTAGAAATTGATATAAGTAAAATACAAAATAAATTGACCAACTCAACCATACAGTGAACACAGAAAGTGTGTGAATTACCTACACTTGACAAACAAATGTAGTATTACAGGTGTGTATATATATTCCTCATCTTCCAGGGATATATATATATATATATATATATATATATATATATATATATATATATATATATATATATATATATAATATATATATATATATATATATAATATATATATATATATATATATATATATATATATATATATATATATATATAATATATATATATATATATATATATATATATATATATTATATATATTATATATATATATATATATATATATATATATTATATATATTATATATATATATATATATATATATATATATATATATATATATATATATATATATATAATATGAACAATTGTCTTTTCCCAGGTAGTGTGCTGGACTCCGTATTGGGTGCAGTGTGGCGTATGTGCTTCAGACTACCAAGTTATTGTCAAATTGGAGACGATGGCTACCGATGAGCAGTTTCTGGCACACATTGCCAACTTGAAGGAGATTCAGAATGTTTACGAGTGGAGAAATTTGAGGAATTCACCAGCCGAATCATCTGCAACACGCTCTAAATACTACAGAAGCTTAACCAAGAGACAAATTTGGTTGCTCTACCAACGATACAAATTGGATTTCGATCTCTTTGGGTATTCAGTTGACGAATATTTGGACCGCTGAGTTTAAAATTTTGACTCAGTGCTTGAAATATCAAATACAATATACTGTATAGTCTAGTGCCAAAGTAAAGGAATTTTGGGCATACTGGCATGGCGAATACATTTCTAAATTCTACTTCAGGAGAAAGGGTTGGTTATCAAGCCCCAGCGACCAGCGCTGTTATGAAATTCGAAGCCCAATCCTTCTCAGAATTAAGGTTTGAAAGCGTATAACTGTAGTACCAGCTTTGTTGTGGAACTTTAATTCGTAGTACAGTTGATTGATTGATGAAGATTAAGCCACCCAAAAGGTGGCACGGGCATGAATAGCCCGTAAGTGGTGGCCCTTTTGAGCCATTACCAGTATCAAGAGCTGATACTGGAGCTCTGTGGAGGTGCGACTGCAACCTGCGTGACAGGAGATGTCTCCCGTGGTAGTACAGTTAAAACTGCGAAGGGCGGTTGAATGTGTAAGTAATAAGTAATTATCAAAAGAAACTGCCAAGCAAATAGAGATTATAAATACATGTGATGAGCGGTGTTCATTAAAGGAATCAGAAGCTGAGGACTGTATGGAGGGTGTTAAGTGTTATAGTGAGGTTGATTTAAACTTCTTTGCTCTTACATTTAGTTATATTATTAATATAGTTTATTTTTTCATACAAGAGCGTGTTTCTTTAACCTTACTGACTTCATTCAAGTGGAGAGTTTCCACCGTCATAGCAGAGTTTGCCCAGTGAATTGTTTCTGGGCCTGTACCCGGGCCCTTTCTGGGCCTGTACCCGGGCCTTTTCTGGGCCTGTACCCGGGCCCTTTCTGGGCCTGTACCCGGGCCCTTTCTGGGCCTGTACCCGGGACCTTTCTGGGCCTGTACCCGGGCCCGGGTACAGGCCCAGAAAGCCTGTTATCAACAAACTTGTAATAAAGTGCCCTTATCCTAACCTACCAGAGAACCCAAAGCAGAAAACGGAACAGTATGTCAATTTCGTGAGCCGCTACCATTTTCTAGTACGACAATTCTTGGCCTCCTGAGAAGATTGAAGATATGCTAGACGTACAATCAGTGAACACTGTATGAACATTAGAGGTCCACGGCTGATCAATATCCTCCCAGCAAATATAATAAATATTGTCGTAAGAAAGGGAACTTCTTTAAGAAAAATATAGAGGTTACCATCTAGGTTTTCTTATCTTATGTCTACGGGCCGCTCCAAGCAATAGTCTGCTGGACCAAACTCATAAATCACCATAAATAACAAGTCCTTAATCGTAATTTTCCCCGGAATACGACCCGCCAAATCGTGTAACAACCAGGTACTCATTTTACTGTTGGGTAAACAGAGGCTACAGTTAGGGACTGACGCCCAGTAAATATTCCCCTTGCCAGGATACGAACCCAGGACAAATCGCTTGCGAAACGCCAAGTGTGTGTCTTACCACTATACCACGGGGACTGCTAATTTTACAGCCATTTGATCAGTTTGCAAACGCCAGTGTTGTTCTCTAACAGTTTGAAACCCAAATAATAAAAATACTGGGCTGTATAGCATATCACAGCTGCTTCAGCTTGAATAAGAATGCTTATTAATGTATGCCTCAAAACATTAAATATTGTGGGGCCGAGAACGCCACCTTGGGGTATACCCACGAGAATCTCCGTTTTCTGTTGTGAAAGAGAAAACTGGTGGTGGCGAGGATACGAATCACTTACAGAAGACGGATCGCATACGGGGACTATTCGATTCGTACATAAACGTTTTGGATACTGTCAGTTCGGTACACACACACAAGGGAAGGGAAGGGAACTATCAGGGGGGGAAAGCGCCAAGCCATTACGACTATATAGCACTTGGAAGGGATCAGGATAAGGATGTGGGATGGGACGGGAGGGGGGGAAAGACAGTTCATTTGCTGAAAATTTTGTATACACGAACCCTTTCGTATCTACATATGAGCTGGCTTGTGTTCGCTGCTGTTCTCGTCTTCCAAGTCAAAAATGACCAATAGCGAGGCAATAGACGTTGATAATAAGTTAAGAATTTGAATAAAATAGTCACATTATCTTATAATTTGTGAGTGTCTTCAAATAATATGTAAGTTATGTTCTTTAATTTGTCTTTATTCAATTTAATGAATAAAAAAGTTTTCCTCCCTTAACATCTTTATGTTATGGTTATCATATCAAAATATCTACATTAAAATCAGTGTTTATATAACGGAGGTTGACTTGTATTTATTCCACATGGTTTGTACCACTTTATTTGTTAGTTTTGTTCATTTATTTTGGCTGAATTGAAATAAATTGATCTACATTTCTATTTATATCAGATAAGAGAATTTAATGGCATAATTTACCCATTTTATGTAACAACTTTTATATCTCATATTTTTAATTATCATAGTTAGTTTAGTTCATTTATTATGCACCCCATACCCATCCTGTGGGCGGTAGTGGAAAGGGTTACAGAGGCACATAATGGGCTCAGGGACTGAACCCCACATTTCATTTAGCTAAGCAAGTTACAATCTTGATGAGCTAGTTACAAAATTAATTATCATAGTAATCGAAAAATTCATATTTTGTATATCAAGAGATTAAACAGAAAGTCATAAGCTAGATCTGTGTACTGAACGATCCTGTAATAAGGAGGCGGAGCTTTAGCAAATACTTTCCTGTGATTGGCTGTTGGAAGGAATGTCAACACACTTTATGTGAATAAAATGCAAAGTAAGAAATACGTCCTTCTGCACGACAACCTCTTTGTTCTATACCTGACAGAGATCTCCAACTAACTGAACAATTTAGTCTAATAAGAGGGCGGAGTATCATATCATCTGTTATTCCTGTGAGGCAACCCTCACTGATGACGTCACAAGTTAGGTAGCCAGGCCAGTTTTCTGTAACACTTGTTATATCTTACAATATTTAATTATCACTTTATTTACACTTTTAAATAATTAACACCACTTTTTGGGTAGATTAAAGTTGAAGCAGAATGTCATAAGCAGGGCTGGCGGGCTGAATAAAGATGATTTATTAAGTGGCTGGAGCCTTTAGCTGATCCCTTCCTGTGATTGGCTGTTGTGGTGAATGTCAACAAAGAATATCTACCAATAATATGCAAGCTCAGGAATTGTTGCTTCAGCACAACAACCCGCCGCCTTATGGGTTGCTGTTCAGCTATTGTTAGTGCATGGGCGACGCACTAGATGGCGTTAGTTGTATTTTGTGTGGTGGCGTGTTAATAGTGTAATTTGATGTCAACAGATGGCATAAGCTGTATCTTATGGCTACTATTGATTGATGGTGTTCTTTTCTGCCGACAGATGGCATTAGCTGAATTATTATTATTACTTCCGGATTACCGTTAAACACTGATCTACAAATCCCGAAGCTTATGATTAGGTTTTATGAAGTTCTGCAGTTACCTTTTTGTTTTGTTGAGGATATCATCATATAATGCATCCAAGACTTGTAAGTGTACTCTATATGCTAATATCATTAGCTAGCTAGCTAGCTCTTGTCTCAAACTGTGTAATCCTTAACAAAATTGTTAGTGAAAGTATAATATTATTATACATAGTATAGTATAGTATAGTATAGTATAGTATAGTATAGTATAGTATAGTATAGTATAGTATAAAGTATAATATATATATAATATTGTAATAAAGTATAATATTAATAATCTCTCTCACTCTCTCACGCATTTTGGTTAAGAGGAATCCTCAACGTATGTTTGCTTACACTTGTTTAGGAGTGATTAGGTTAGCACTGAAAGATTTTGTAAACACTGTAGACTACCTAACAGGGGATATGTGTATATAGGGCGTGCTTAATTTCTGTTTGTGTGTAAAGAATATATATACACACCAAGAGGCATAGACTACCCACCAATTCTCGGTGTATATACATCTTGTATTAATTACTCTTGAAGAAGTCGGTGACCGTTTTTATCCATATTGCTAAGGTTAGTTTAGGTTAGGTACAAGTTAGAAAGTCAGGTTAAGAGTAAATTAGAAAAATAATTCTAGAGCTAAGTTGACTTATACCAGAATACTTGAGGGCCATGGGGCTGCAAACCAGACATATCAGTGCTGATCTCATCGTAACTTTTAAAAAACTGAACAATTTGGAAGATATTAAGCCAGATAACTTCTTCAAAAGGTCAGCTGTAACACAAACAAGCAGGAACGATTTCAAGCTCAACACGCCACAATCATGTAGGACATAAAGTAGCAGATTCTTTTTCACCCACAAGGTTATAAACCCCTGGAACCGCCTACCCGCCAAGGCTGTAAATGCCAAAATACTTCTGAATGCCAAAATCCAGCTAAATAACATTATCGGGACTAATGGGGGACCTTTGACAAGCCGCCGGCTTTCTGTCCTCGTCCGAGGCTATTAATGGCTACTAGGGAAATTCAGGTAAACTTAGGGAGCAAGTTATAAGGTAAGTTAGTAAATTTTGGTTAAGAACGCTTTAGGTTAAATTACTAAACAAATTTAAAGCAAGTTATGTTAAATTTGTGACCTATTGTTAGGAACAAGCTATAAAAGGGTTAAGTTAGGTTAGGGGACAAGCTTGAAGGCTAGGCTAAGAGCAAGTTTGAAGGGTAGGATTTGAGCAAGTTAGGTTGAGTTAGCGAACTTGGGTTAAGAGCAATTAGAAGTTTATACTAATGAGCTAGATTTAGAAACGTTATAAAGTTGGGATAGGTTAGGAGCAAGTTAGAATGTTAGGCTAAGAACAAGTTAGAAAGTTAAGTTAGCATACTTAATTCAAAAGCAGTTATATTAATGGTTTGGGGTTAGGAACAGGTTATTAAAAGGTTAGGTTAGGAGCAAGTAAGAAGGTTAAACTAGTATACTGTACTTATGTTATGGGCAAGTTAGACGGTTAAGTTAGCAAGCTTAGGTTAAGAGCAACTTAGAAAATTGAGTTAGTAAGCCCGAGTTAGGAATAAGTTAAAAGGTTATGATAATAAGCTCTGTTTGGAGCAAGTCACTGTTAAGTTAGGTTTGGAGAAAGTTAGAAAGTTGAACTAGATTAAAAGAACGGAAGGTTACAATTTTTTTATTTATAAGGCTATGTTAGATTGGGAAAAAGTTAGGTTAGGAAACGTTTTAAGGTTAGGGTAGAAGATGGTTAGTAAAGTACAAATTATGAGGCTAATTTAGGTTGGTTTAAGTTTATAGCAAACTCTATTTAGTTAGGCATTATCTAGAAGAGCATTGTCAGGCAAGGAGGAAATTAGAAAGCTAGGATATATTTGGTTAGCTAGATTGAAGACTAGATTAGGAATAGGTTATACATTTTAATTTTGATTAAGTTAGATTAGGTTAAGAGCCAGTTCGAAGGCAAGGTTAATTTACTTTATATTAGGTTAGGAACAACTTATAAGGTTAATTTGGGTTTGAACACAGTAAATTAAATTAAATTAATTAATTTATTTATTTATTCAGGAAAAGTACATACATAAAGGATGAGTTACAAACATAATGTTGGCTTTATAGAGAGCTAGTACATACAAAACCTAAAGCCACTAATACACATAGCGTTTTTGGCAAGGTGTGGGGGAAAAACACTTATACTAAAACTTAATAGTAACTGGGATTAAAGTATAAATTGTGTTGAAAAAAAAATAAAAAAAATGGGGGGGGGGGACATGACAGAAATCAGCAATTGTACAAGTTGGTCAACAAACAGCATTGTTTTAAATAGGAAGACATGGGTTGACATTTAGGGGGGGGGGGTAAGTTAGGTTACACGGAGTTAATTAGGTAGTACTTAATTTTACTTTTAAACTGGTTGAGAGAGGTACAGCCTTTGACATGATTGGGGAGGTCATTCCACATTCTGGGTCCCTTGATTTGTAGAGTATTTCTAGTTTGGTTAAGTCGCACTTTTGGAATATCAAATAGGTATTTGTTTCTGATGTGATGCCCATGGGTTCTATTACAACCTTCTAGGAAGCTTTTAAGGTCAGGATTGGCATTGCAGTTCAGAGTTTTAAATATACTGAGTACACATGAGAGGATGTGCAGTGACTTAATATCTAACATATTCAAAGATTTGAGTAAGGGTACCGAGTGCTGTCTGGGGCCAGAGTTAGATACTGTTCTAATAGCAGCTTTGTGTTGAGTATTGGAGGACGTAAATGATTTTGTGTAGTAAAACTCCAAGCACAAATACCATAATTGAGATAATGAGAGTGTAATAGAGCGTCACCAGGGCAGGGCGAGATACATAATATCTGATCTTAGAAAGAATGCCAGAGAGAAAGATGCCGAGACCAGTGAAGGGAAATATGGTGAATAAAGGTATGTGATATCGCGGCTCTTCGATAATTTAGACACCCACCACAGTCGCATTGAAAATTTAACGTGACAATAAGAATTAAATGAATAACAAAGAAATGCGAATTACGCCTTTATAAAGGAAAATGTTACCAATGACCTTGGGGTCGTCATCATCACGGACTTTCTTTGCATAAAACCATTGTCCTTTTGTTTTTATTTAATTAACTAGACCTGCAGTTTGCTGTGTCTAAAAATTGATATTGAGGCTGACTTGAGTTTCAGTTTAAAGAAAGCATGGCGCTGTTCCTGAAGCCTATTTCGGCAGAAACGTCAATGCGCATTATAGATTTGAAGTTTAAATCAGTGTATAAGATGTGTAGTGTGTTTAGTCATCCTCGTCATTAAATGTTAAAGATGTTTTTTTTTTCAAGCTGGCTTTACTGTGTAAGAATTTTGTAGAAAGGTTTGTGTATAGTGTATGTTGTATTAGCGACACCACATACGTCTGGCAGGGGAAGACATAACCGGTGCTGTGGTGGCGGGCGACGTCCAGAACCATCATATATTTGGCACACACGAGACTCATTGCCACCATGTTTTCCTGGATACACAAGGACGAGGTGATTAAGATGGTAGACATGTACGAGGCTGTAATGGGCAGGCTGAAGAAAGTGTACAAGACGAAGGTGTTCCCGCTGGAGTCGAACTACCAGTTCCACGACTTCCACTCCCCCGCCCTCGATGATCCAGACTTTGATGCCAAGCCCATGATCCTGCTGGTGGGGCAATACTCGACCGGTAAGACCACTTTCATCCGCTACCTCTTGGAGAGGGACTTCCCAGGCATCAGGATTGGACCCGAGCCCACCACAGATGGCTTCATTGCTGTCATGTACGGAGACACAGATGGCACCATCCCGGGGAACGCCTTAGTGGTGGACCCCAAGAAGCCCTTCAGACCTCTCTCCAAGTTTGGAAATGCTTTCCTCAACCGGTTCCAGTGCTCACAAGTGAACTCTACGGTGCTGAAGGGATTGTCTGTCATTGACACGCCCGGCATCCTCTCTGGGGAGAAGCAACGGGTGGACCGAGGTTACGAGTTTACAGGTGTCTTAGAGTGGTTCGCTGAGCGGGTAGACAGAATTATTCTTCTCTTTGATGCGCACAAACTGGATATCAGTGATGAGTTCAGGGAGTTCATTCAATCGCTCCACGGCTATGACGACAAAATTCGTCTTATCCTTAACAAGGCAGACCTGGTCGATCGTCAGCAGTTGATGAAAGTGCTATGTTCTCTCATGTGGTCTTTGGGGCAGGAGTTCTCAATATCACAGGTGCCAAGGGTGTACATAGGAACTTACTGGGACCAGCCGCTCCATTCCGATGCCAACCGAAGGTAAGATATTGGCCACAGTTTTGACACAAGAGTTTGGTGCCTTGTTTTGATAATTACTTACTTCTTGAGGTTATCTTGAGATGATTTCGGGGCTCAGTGTCCCCGCGGCCCGGTCCTCGACCAGGCCTCCACCCCCAGGAAGCAGCCCGTGAGAGCTGACTAACTCCCAGGTGCATATTTACTTTGACACAAGAACATTACAAGAACATAACAACATTAGTTATCTACATCATTGGTTTTATTTTGTGATCAGAAGCGTAAAATGCAATTATTTTATATAATTGTGTTCTATGTATTGTTATAAGCAGCTGTGGTAGGTTTAAATCATCGGGAAGGCAACATTAACGCTGTAATGCCTCTGTTTATCTTACTGACATTCATTCAGCACGTCTTCTCAAATATAATTATTAACTCTTCATGAAAACTTAAGGAAAGTACGATAAATATGCAATGGAAGAAGAATCACCAGCGCGACCTTTCACTTGTAAAATTAAAAATACGCTTCTTATTCTCACATTCTCACTAAGAACACTTCCAGAAAAAAATAGGCCTGTTTTGCCTTTCTTTTGAGCATAAAATAAAATAAAAATCAACAGTTATAGACGATATTCTCACAATTAAAAGCTGACAAAGTTAATGTTAAAATTTAAGACAGTCTATCAATATCACATTCTATTTCATTTCTATCTTGAGATTTCAGTAACAAAGGGCAATTTCAGCCATACAAAAGAAATCTGGCAAGTTTTGTTGTATACCAATTTTGTATATAATACAGTTTTGCATTACTTAATTGTGTTGTTTTCAGGTTGTTTGAAGCCGAGGAGCAAGATTTGTTCTCAGACTTAGTATCTCTGTCTCGCGATTCTGCTCTAAGGAAGCTCCAGAAAGTCATTAGACGCGCCCGGCTCGCTAAGGTGAATGAGGCTGTCACACATACACACATAATCTCATGAATTTGACATATATTCAAACTAAGTTGTTGTTGTTTTAGATTCAGCTACTTAGAACAAAAAGTTGCAAGTAGCACAGGGCTATGGTGAGTCCGTAGTGGATTTATCTGGCACAGGAGCGGGGCTGTCTTCAAACCACATCACTTATATATATATCCACCTGCGAGATCTGTATCTCTTAATTATAACCACTTAGTTGGTATTTACTAAACAATGTGAGAACTCTGAAGGGCTACAGGAGGTCACCCATAGCAGTGTACATTATCACGTGGGGGTATGCATGTGTGTATTGTAGATTATTTTGTTAATATTTATCACATGTATTTATAATACCACTCAAGACTTACCGCAGTTACACAGGACGTCACCTTCCCAGTATAATGTCATAAGATTGTTGGATAATATATTTCGGAATGTATATCTGAGAGATCCCCATTGTAATAAAATAAGAAAGCCACCATTTATGATCTTGATCTCTTGTACCAGGATAATATATAGCTGCTATACCCTTTATTGTTATGTTACTGTTAAAATTCACTACTCTTTTTACTCCACAATTAACTTTTAGTGTATTGCTCGTGTGGGTGGAAGTGGGATGTAATAATTACACCTCTGGGTGTTATAGATGGTGTAGGCGGCCTGGTCCCACATGCTTATAAAATTTGTTATCTAAATAACATCAGTTCGAAACTAGTATTTATAAATTAGTTATAGAATATCAAAACCTCATCATGTTAGTGAAGGATATGCAAGCTAGTTTAGAAATTAAATGTCTGTAATTAACATTTAACTTGTATTATAAAAAATTTACGTGTAAACTGTATTATCATAATTTGTTCAAGTACAGTTGCAATATTTTAATTATATAAGTCATTAAAATTATAACAAATTGATATTTTCTAACAATTCTTAATTGTTTTCTTTTCTAGGTTCATGCATACCTTGTCTCAGAGTTGAGGAACTTGATGCCTTCTTTGCTTTTCAAGGAGACAGCGAAGAAAAAACTGATCATGCAGTTAAATGAAGTTTATGACAAACTTAGGAAAACACACAAATTCGCCCCAGATGACTTCCCACACCTGGAGGAAATGCAGGTCTGTGGAAGTATGTTGGAAATACCCGCTTATCTAGATTTCCATTTGCTACCAGAAATAGAAATATTTTAGAGCAGTTGGATACATTTTTAAGTATGAGAAACAAAACTGAATGAACATAAATGCAATTATTTTTTGATAAATATACTTTATTTATAAAAATTAGTTGTGTACATTTATAGTTTAGTTAGCTCAGTTTTACTGTAAATGTTTTACATAAGAGAAAGTCAAAATAATAACATATCATGAAATATCTATTATTATAATGGTCCCAGAAATACAGTGGGCTTTCGTTCTCGACTTACAATCGGAAATTTCGGGTTCGAATCCCGGGTGGGACAGAAATGGTTGGTGCATTTCCCATCACCTAATGCACATATTCACCTAGCAGTCAGTAGGTACTCAGGAGTTAGTCAGTTTGTTGTGGGGTTGCATCCTGGGCGGGGTCAGTAATCTCACTTTGATTTCCAATTCTCCAACATGACGAATTTTAACTTGTATACTCAAGATGAACATAACTGATTTTTATTATGTTGTAGAATGGCATAATTATTAAATTAGTAAATTGCTTGTTATTTTATATTATCAGAATACATTATTATGAATAATAATCCCATTATTAGAATAATACCATTATTAGAATAATAATCATATTAATAGAATAATAATCCCATTATTAGAATAATAATCCCATTATTAGAACAATAATCCTATTATTAGAATTATAATCACATTAATAGAATAATAATTCCATTATTAGAATCATAATGTATTCTGAATATTATCAGAATCATAATGTATTCTGAATATTATCAGAATAATAATATATTCTAAATATTATTAGAATAATAATGTATTCTGAATATTATTAGGATAATAATGTATTCTGAATATTCTTAGAATGATAATGTATTCTGAATACCGCATTATTACAATACTAATGTATTCTGAATGTTATTACAATAATAATATATTCTGAATGTAATTAGAATAATAATGTATTCTGAGTACTATTAGAATAATAATGTATTCTGAATATTATTAGAATAATAATGTATTCTGAATACTATTAGAATAATAATGTATTCTGAATACTATTAGAATAATAATGTATTCTGAATATTATGAGAATAATAATGTATTCTGAATACTATTAGAATAATAATGTATTCTGAATATTATGAGAATAATAATGTATTCTGAATACTATTAGAATAATAATGTATTCTGAATATTATGAGAATAATAGTGTATTCTGAATATTATGAGAATAATAATGTATTCTGAATATTATTAGAATAATAATGCATTAGGATATTCGTGTCAGTTTCCATTAATGTGACACTGGGGCAACAACATCTTACAGGAGCAGCTTCAGCAGCATGACTTTACCTTATTCAGTAAACTGAATCTCAAAGACGTGGAAGCTGTCAATAAGATGATCGTTGAAGACATCCCAGTTTTGGTAGCCGAGACGTTCTTAGCGGATATGAACACGGCCAAGGAAGATATTCTTGCAGATGGTAAGTGCAAATCTGACACACACACACACACACACACACACACACACACACACACACACACACACACACACACACACACACACACACACACACACACACACACACACACACACACACATACACAGATAATGTACAATTGTCTTGACGCCGAGAAATAACGTATAGATATTTTCTTTACATTTTCTGTATAGATATTTTCTATGCATCTACCGTATAGATATTTTCTATACATCTTCCATATAGATATTTTCTATACATCTTTCGTATAGATATTTTCTATACATCTACCGTATAGATATTTTCGATACATCTTCCGTATAGATGTTTTCTATACATCTACCGTATAGATATTTTCGTTACATCTTCCGTATAGATGTTTTCTATACATCTACCGTATAGATATTTTCGATACATCTTCCGTATAGATGTTTTCTATACATCTACCGTATAGATATTTTCTATACATCTTGTGTATAGATATTTTCTATACGTCTATATGGAAAATCAGAATACAGTAATAGGATAAAAAATATAGATACTGTACATATTTTTCCAATAATGCATGTTTTTACTTAATGAACGGAACATGGTTACATCTTAACAGTTGATAATATGCATTACGTATCGTATAACTTAGTGGATAAAATTACGTATTGTATAAACATACAGACTCAGAATATAAGTAATGTTTACTTAACTGGTAAAACATTTAGCAGATCATTAGGGGTCAATCCATTCTCCTAATAGCACATCGCATTTTGAGGTAAACTTTATTTACTTAAGGCCAAAAAACTGGTTTATATTAAGAATGGTAGCGGCTGGCGAAATTGACGTGATATAGAGTTCAAGTTCAAGTATGTTTATTGAGACAAGAAAGAAATACATCTCAAAGGGATAGAGTAGCTTAGGCTATTTCTACCCCCCATGATATCCAGTTTTATCTTCGTGGGTCCTCGGGCAGGTTAGGTTCAGGCACTTAATACAGTGACTGTTGAACGCCAGGGAAGACGGGCTGCAGAGGCTGAGACAGGAACTAAGGGGAAGGTAACTCCTTCAAATCAGAGAAACATATTTTTTGGTCACATTTAAACAGAAACACGTTTGAGAAACAATGTGAGAAACACATTTAATTCGTCACATGTATTATTAGAATAATAATGTATTTTGAATGTTATTAGAATAATAATGTATTCTGAATGTTATTAGAATAATAATGTATTCTGAATGTTATTAGAATAATAATGTATTCTGAATGTTATTAGAATAATAATGTATTCTGAATATTATTAGAATAATAATGTATTCTTAATGTTATTAGAATAATAATGTATTCTGAATATTAGAATAATAATGTATTCTGAACATTATTAGAATAATAATGTATTCTGAATATTACTAGAATAATAATGTATTCTGAATATTATGAGAATAATAATGTATTCTGAACATTATATGAATAATAATGTATTCTGAATATTATTAGAATAGGCCTGGACGACAGGCCTGGACCTGTCATAAAATATGAAGGTACATGTAGTTACTATGGATACAAAATATGGATTATTGTCCCCGAAAAAGCTTCACGTTTTGAACTATTAAATTTGGAGACGGCATAAGAAAGAAGGCAACAACTAAATTTTTTTCTGTCGTACAAGTATGTTAAATATTTGTACTAAATTAAGCCTAATTTCATATGATAGGCCTAGGATTCTTTATTTAGGCCTATGCCAAGTTAGATTTTTGGTTAGTTTTTATTAGAATGTGTAGAGAATGCTTTATTAGAATGTTTTATTACAATGCATACCATAGCCCGTGCTACTTGCCCCGCTCCTGTGCCAGGTAAGTTACGGGCTCACCATAGCCCGTGCTACTTGCCCCGCTCCTGTGCCAGGTAAGTTACGGGCTCACCATAGCCCGTGCTACTTGCCCCGCTCCTGTGCCAGGTAAGTTACGGGCTCACCATAGTGGCGCTGCCCAATAAACTCGCCCCTCGGGGCAAAATTTAAAAAAATTTATAGCCCGTGCTACTTGGAACTTTTTGTTCCCAGTAGCTGAATCTTAAACAACAACAATACCCGTGACGTTATTGTTTGTTGTTGTTGTTGTGATAAAGTGTCCAGACCTGTGTTTCCCTCCATGCTCACACGCGTAACAGTTTTGTTGAACTTTTTGTTCAGAATTCCAATAGAACGGAGCATAAACTTTTATCCAACAATCTACATTTTGTGCATTTCATCCATTCTAGCTATAGATACTATATTGTTTGGAAGATAGGTTGTTTACTTTTATTTATTTATTTATTTATATATATACAAGTAGGTACATTGGGATTGTGAGGATACATAGCATAGTAATTACATTCTTGTAAAGCCACTAGTACGCACAGCGTTTCGGGCAGGTCCTTAATCTAAGAACCTTGTATTCTTGTTTACCTTCTATTCTTGCACTCTGTTCCCCATTAATGGTTCACTGTATGTTCTCTATAATTCTCCTATACGCAGATATATATACTCTTTAACGAACATTCTTGTGTATAGAAAGTACATATAAATAAAAGAATGTCTGATGTGTAAATGAATGCTTTCATTTTATTAGTTTCATTACTTTTCCTCCATAAAAAAAGCAAAGGTGTTCAGAATTAAAAAAAAAAAAGGGTGTCAATTCTGTGAAAGCAAATGATATTTTTCTTGTATATATTAATTGTGGGTTTTGGTGCGACAGACGGTGCGTACGGAGGTGTGAGAAACATCACGTTGATGAAGAAAGTTAAACCAGGGGACAAAGACAACTACAATTGTAGTAAACTCATAAACAGCTTACCCTTCAGTAACGGCAAGATCTCTATTGCAGGTAAGATATATTGCTCAGTATTATGAGGTAATTATGAGGAGAGAGCTCCTAGCTAGTATGTCTATATATATATATATATATATATATTATATATATATATATATATATATTATATATATATATATATATATATAAATATATATATATATATATATTATATATATATATATATATATTATATATATATATATATATATATATAAATATATATATATATATATATATATATATATATATATATATATATATATATATATATATATATATATATATATATATATATAGAGAGAGAGAGAGAGAGAGAGAGAGAGAGCACTTGTTATTTTATCTTTATTTAATAAAATACAATATAAATCATATATACATAAATTTTACAAGGCAATACTACATTACATATACAGTAGTATAATTGACCAGACCACACACTAGAAGGTGAAGGGACGACGACGTTTCGGTCCGTCCTGGACCATTCTCAAGTCGATCGACTTGAGAATGGTCCAGGACGGACCGAAACGTCGTCGTCCCTTCACCTTCTAGTGTGTGGGCTGGTCAACTTACTTTAGCCACGTTATTGTGACTCATCGCCTGCATACAGTAGTATAATTCTCAGTAAACAAATGTTTTATTATCACAGAGCATGAACTTTAAACCCCTAAATGTTATACTTATTTTCGTATAGTGCACATGGGAAGGATACGAGGATAAGGAGTTTGTGGATATGAGGATTTAGTGAAGGGAAGGGAACTATCAGGAAAAAAGCACCAAACCATTATAACTATATAACCCTTGGAAGGGATCAGGATAAGGATTTCAGATGGGATATTGTTTGGAGGATAGGTTGTTTACCTAATATTCTTGCACTCTATTCCCCATTATTAGTTCAATTTATGTTCTTAATACTCCTCTACGCAGATGCATTCTTTAACGAGCATTCTTGTATAAAGTACATGTAAAAAAGAATGCCTGATGTGCAAATGAATGCTTTCATTTTATTAGTTTCATTACTTTTCCCTCCATACGAAAAAGTAGAGGTGTTCAGAATTTAAAAAAAAAGATGGTTTCGATTCTGTGAAAGCAAATGTTATTTTTATTGTATATATAAATTATGTATTTTTGGTAACACGTACGGAGGTACGAACAAAAAAAAATCCCAAATCCGCCAACCAAAAAAATCCAAATACGCTAACAATTTCCAAATCCGCCACGAAAAAAATAATCAAATCCAAATTCTAAAGACATAATATAATATTAACGAAACTGTGCTACGGCATGCTTATTAATTTAATTTCTTATTCAAAAGGATGTGTAGACGATACAAAAAGGGTTTTAAGTTATTTATGCTCATGATTAACTATGTGTAGATTACTAGCTCCTTTTACATACATCACTAAATTTATTTTACGCGTTTCAGCGGCTAAGAACGAGATGCATAAGCCCGAGTTGCCCAACTGTGTACTAGATAAAGTCTGGGCGACATGTGATATCGACAAGGATGGCATGTTAAATGCAGATGAGCTGATAATAGCAGTAAGGGTTTTCAGCATCCTAGTGCCAGAATATGCCAAGAAGAGCCATCCTTCCCAGTGAGTGACTTCAGCATCCTAGTGCCCAAATATGCCAAGATGTGTTATCCTTCCTTGTGAGTGACTTCAGCATCCTAGTGCCCGAATATGCCAAGATGTGTTATCCTTCCTTGTGAGTGACTTCAGCATCCTAGTGCCCGAATATGCCAAGATGTGTTATCCTTCCTTGTGAGTGACTTCAGCATCCTAGTGCCCAAATATGCCAAGATGTGTTATCCTTCCTTGTGAGTGACTTCAGCATCCTAGTGCCCGAATATGCCAAGATGAGTTATCCTTAAAGTGAGTGACTTCAGCTTTCAGTATGTGCTTTATATGCACTTCAAAAACCATTTACCCTCAATCACTCAAGCATCCTCTTCTTTGATATTTATTTCTCATCTCAATAGTCTTTCCTTCATGCACCTCCTCAACGGATAGACCTTGAGTCTTTATTTTAGTTTTTATCCTCTAAATTCTGACATATTCATTATTATTTACATTCATTATTCTCAGTTTGTTCTCTATGTAAGGAAACAAACTTTACAGAAGTAACGTTACGAAAACCATGTTAAATTATTTCAGCCAATTTATATTTAATCATAAACTTCACTCTAAAACACCCTGATAACACATGAATTTTCTTTTCTTATTGTATTAGAAATGTTAATAGTACTAATGTATTTTTGGGGATGTTCATCATTCATATATAAATATATTCATATATGTATCCAACAGGATGCTAGATTTGTTATCCTTTAGATATTCAGACATTTATTAAATAATTAATTTTATTAAATTCATTGTTCGGAGTTGATTTGGCAGTTCTCTGTCATAGAGGGAAAGCATTCCGTATAATAAACGTTATTTTGTGTTCTCTACCAAAACACTGTTGAACTTTACAGCAGCCAGCTAAGAATATATGAAATTGCAAACTTTCAGAAACATCAGTGCTATACAATCAAGTTTTTAGAATACATCAGTGCTATACAACCAAACTTTCAGAATACATCCGTGTTATACAACCAAGCTTTCAGAGTACTTCAGTGCTATATAGCAAAGCTATTAAAAGACATCAGTGCTATATAGCATTCAGGTTTAGCACTTTCTCCTGATAATTATTTACTTTTCAAAAGGCTGTTAACGAAGTTTTCAATGGAACTTCACTTGTAATGACTCTTTAATTTCTATGTTAATATGCTACAGGAAATGGCCATTTTTGTGAAGAATTCGGCTAGGTGAACTTTATATTAGCAAGAAACCAGGGGCCAGATTCACGAAGCAGTTACGCAAGTACTTACGAACGTGTACATCTTTCCTCAATCTTTGACGGCTTTGGTTACATTTATTAAACAGTTTACTAGCATGAAAACTTGCCAATCAACTGTTGTTATTGTTATAAACAGCCTCCTGGTGCTTCGGAGCTCATTAACTGTTTAATAATTGTAAACAAAACCGCCAAAGATTGAGAAAAGATGTACAGGTTCGTAAGTGCTTGCGTAACTGCTACGTGAATCTGGATGCTGAAGTTCTGTAATTGTTACATCGCCCTGAACAGGCAAAGGTAACAACATACATCACTAAGCAGTAAGCCCCTCAGTAAAGCTCTCAGCTTGCCAGGAGTCAGAAGTCATCTATTCCTGTACCCACCTGTGTAATAAAAAAAAATAAAAGTCTGTTCCCAGATGTGATCAACCCTTTAGGTCTCTATAGCCTCACCAGATACATTTTGCATGTCCGTCCACGCCTTATAATTATGTCGAAATAAACTATTTATATTTAGAATGTTGTTATCGGTAGATTGCGTTATTGATTCTCATCGTTCTGGGTTCGAATCCTAGCATTGAGCTTTGTGTTTTCTGGAGGTCGTCTTGCTTCTTGCAGAGTCCACGTTCGATTCCCGGTGGTCCAAGTGGCTGCAGGTGCATGTTTCTTCTCTACGTTCTCCTATCCAGTATTCACATCCCATTTTTCTTCATAGTAACTTTACGTTACTTTTTTCTTCAATAAATCTTTGTATTTTGTAGCTGTAGCTTTCCTTGCATTAAATTACAGTCCCTGGTTTAATAACATGCTTCCTCGCGATTCTCTACGAATTCTTATTTAATTTTCGCGTATCTATTTTTTACTTCGCATATTTGCGTCTTTGTTTGTGTGCGCCGTTGTTTTTGCAGTGTGGGCGAGAGGCTGGTGAGACAAAAGAGAGGCGCCTCGATTACATCTGTCTCGCCAGGCCGGAAGTGAAGGTATTTTGGAAATGGGTGGCGCCTTCACAAAAACACACACTTCCCGGCTTGGTGCCTTCTTTGATAATTACTTACTTCACAAAAACACAAACACGGTGATGCGAGGTGGGCTAAGCACATGTGGGAGCAGGGTAAGAGAGAGAGAGAGAGAGAGAGAGAGAGAGAGAGAGAGAGAGAGAGAGAGAGAGAGAGAGAGAGAGAGAGAGAGAGAGAGAGAGAGAGAGAGAGTGTGAGAGGTAGGTAAGGTAAATTGCAACTATAGTGCTTCGCTCAGGTCTGGTATGCAAGCAGTGCATCGCCCTGTGGTCTGGTATGCAAGCAGTGTATCGCCCTGTGGTCTGGTATGCAAGCAGTGTATCGCCCTGTGGTCTGGTATGCAAGAAGCAGTTCATCGCCCTGTGGTCTGGTATGCAAACAGTGCATCGCCCTGTGGTCTGGTATGCAAGCAGTGCATCGCCCTGTGGTCTGGTATGCAAGCAGTGCATCGCCCTGTGGTCTGGTATGCAAGCAGTGCATCGCCCTGTGGTCTGGTATGCAAGCAGTGTATCGCCCTGTGGTCTGGTATGCAAGCAGTGCATCGCCCTGTGGTCTGGTATGCAAGCAGTTCATCGCCCTGTGGTCTGGTATGCAAGCAGTGCATCGCCCTGTGGTTTGGTATGCAAGAGGTGTATCGCCCTGTGGTCTAGTATATGTCTTAACAGATGAACATCAGTGTATCGACCTGTTGTCTGGTATATTTCTTAACAGATGAACATCACTGTATCGACCTGTAGTCTGGTATATTTCTTTATAGATGAACCCAGCAGCAACAAATAGATAAAAAAGGAATGCAAATAGACTGAAAAATACATAATCATGTAATAGGGAATTACGGAAATGGAAGTATATAAGACAGGCAACACAGAAAGGCACTCTGAAATTAGGACAACAAAATTACCATAAAATAAATGTGTAAATCGAGTTGTGTACTAGATGTATGAATAGGATTCAGTGCGGTAAAAATGTAAAAAATTAACTGTATGGACTTAAAACATAATAAATGCGATGGAAATATTAATCTAATAAAAAACAGCAAAATAATTAATCATGCACCTGCAAATAGATACACATAACTCCTCAAATCTTTAATTATATTTCATTATTAGGCTACTAATTCCGAATGCCAAAAACGCTTATTAATAATACAAATTTTTATAGCCTATAATTATTTCTACTCCCCCCCCCCGAAATATTAACAGTCTGCTAAGGAGTAGACTTACTAGTCCTATATATATAATATAAACTGATAATTTATTAATTATATTACTTAAAATCGGGTTGGACCAATACAAAATATTATTTTCCTTATATTTTCCCCAAATGCGAAGCAATTTAGTTTGTGGGGTACAAACTCTCAACTGTTTCGAGACGTGACTTGCGGCTCTGTTGTGACTTCATAATACCCAAGCTCATTCTTCACCAGAACTCTTGAGCTTAAGCGGGCAGATCTTAAGAGCACCTTGCTAAACCTCCTCTTGGTTGGTTAACCATAATTCATGTTGTATATGGTTGTTAAAGCGAGACAAGTTAGGTAAACACCGCTCCTAGTTTAGGGTCGTAATCTGGTGCTACACACGCTTGGGTCGCCGACATCAACACAGTTGGCGTCGCCCTCAGTCATCAATAACACGTGTTTGTCGATCGTCGTCGCCCTCAATAACACAGGTACGGCGAGTTAATGTTTATTTTACTGTGTAAGTCACGCTTTCCCTTTCATTTTTCACATATATTAATACAGGCAACGGTTATGCTAAGGCAGGCTAAAGTTCAGCTAAGAATATGCCAACGCATAAATACTATATAATAAGAATTGCCTCGCGCGAATAGCAATTAAGTAGCTTGATACGGACGTAAATGGAATATATAAACTCAGGAATATTTAGGAAACATTCTTCCCTCTTCTGAAATCCAAAAATCTCTATATATGTTTAGATATATGCCAGTCTTGTTGCCCAACAGTTACAACCTTCATGCATGTCACTTTACTGCTTTAAGTTGGATTTGCCATACAGCTTTGTTTTATTATTCGGTGAAAAATAATTGTCGCTTCATTATGTGTAAAAAATAAAGAATATTCCATAGGACTCACTATTCTTTAGCGAGTGTTAGAAAGTGTAGATAAATCTAGAACTGACCCGTCCTCATCGGCAATGGCCAAATGCTCGTTAACCGGAAGCCATATTCCCTGTTTACGAATGAAAAAATGTTTACACACGACTCCAACCCGTCCTCAGAACAAGTCCATTCCATCCGGTGGTCGACCCCAAAGACGCATTCATAAATTTTAACATGCTATTCATTCAAAACAGGAATTTTCACAAATATAAATTAATATTATTTTATATTACCATATTGTACATATTCAGGCACTGGTTAGGTTAGGTGTTTAGGTTCTGTTGCCGATTATTTGTATATGCAATACGTGGGTGAGGCATTTACGGCGTTGTGGTTCGAACAAAAGTCGTTAGCGAAGCACTTGTTACGGAAGTGTTCAGACGTCATCCAGCCCGTCCTCATAAACAAAGGCCAGAGTCCATTCCATGCACCCGCCAAACCCCCTGTTTATGAATGAAAAGCGGTTTACACACGACTCAATTGATGACGTCATAACTAACCTAGCCAATACCTAAATATGCAGTATGCTAGTATATTACAATATTAATTCATATTTGAGAAAATTCATATTTTGAATGAATAGCATTTTAAAATTGATGAAAACGTCTTTGGAGTCGACCGCTGGATGTAATTGATAATGAGCATTTGACCATTGTTTATGAGGACGGCTGCTAGAACAGCTTAACATTAAGAAATGTTCAAACGAGAGCTGTTAACTACGAGTGATTATACAGCATGCAAGAACTGAATGTGGCAGTGGGCAGAAGTTGGGTGTGGCATTGGGGTATGTGAGGGGTGTATAGCAGTGAGCAAGGATGGGGGAGAGGGGGGTATATAGCAGGGAGGGGGAAGGGGGTGTATAGCAGTGAGCAGGGAGGGGGTAAGGGGGTGTAGTAGAGGGGGCAGGTAGTGTGCGGCGCCAGCCAAACACCAGTGGCCCCGGCCGTGATCTTGACTATTTTGGAATGGGCGGTGTCACAGCAAAAACGTCCCTCTCTCTCTCTCCCAGCTACCCGGCAACATCCCTGGTGAGCTCCCTGCCCATACCTCAGAGCGGGAAAAACCCACGAAACAAAAACTAGATGAGAGGGGCCATTAAGGTGCAGGTGAAAGAGAAATGACGCCATTAATATGAAGGAAACTCAAGTAGGATAAATGAGTTTCGGTTATTTGGCTAGATAAAGGATTTATACTACATTTATGATAGGCGTTTACCTAAGGAAATCACTGTAAGAATACTGTTGAAGGCTACATAAATAAAAAAAACTGATGTGTGGGTTTGAAGAATTTTTTCTAGTTGCGCAAATTAAGAAAAATGTTTGCAAGTTATTTCACAATAGCAGTCAGGTCTAAGTTATGTCCCAAAGTCTCCCCCCTCCCCACACACACAAGGCTAACAGGTGAAGCATAAAGAGATAAACAATATTATAATATTGTTTATAATATAATAATATAATACAATATAATAATATCTGCCCGAAACGCTTTGCGTAATAGTGGCTTTAGGCATTGTATGTACTAGCTCTATCTATTAATCCAACAAACTTTGTAAAATCTCTTGTATGTATGTACCTTACCTAAATAAACATTTATTTTATTATTTAAACGTCATTTCACCGTAGTCACTGATAGGTAAGTACATGCAGGTGCACATGAACACACTAAACCGCGCGCACAATTTGTGAATGAATCCAGAAGAATCAGAGGGAATGATGAACCAGCCAGATTAGACCCGATATTCACACTGATTTTACAAAGAAAAATAATCTTTGTAGCCTCCTTGGGAATAAGCTATCACTGTATATTGATACTTGAGTGGAAGATGGAAGTTGAATGAACTGTTCGAGGATCATTTGTAAAGCAGACATACCCTAGAACAAATTAATGAAGAAAATAATTGTTATCTGGAACGCAAAAGTACATTGAAATTGAAATAAGTTTATTGAGGTAAAATACACACAAAGGAATGAGGTAGCTCAAGCTATTCTCACCCCGTTCAGTACATCGTGTTAATACATACATATAAACACATCACAAACAATAAACATATTACCAAACATTCTGAGAGATAAACATCTCCATTTCCTATTCCAATGAGTTAAAGTCTTACTTGAACATTTTTGGAGATAATGCAAAGTTTATAGGCCTAAGAAGAAGAGTAAGAGATTAACAAGAATTCCGGGTACTTCAGTAGGACGAAATTAAACGAGTATGGGTAGATAAATGGCTTTTAGATTTAAATTTCAACAAATTTAAAGCAAGGAAGTTTGGAAGAAAGTCAGTAAATATTGTAAAAAATGAAACGAGTTTGAAGCAGAGGTCGTGGAAACAACCTCAGTTCCACAGCTTTCAGAGCAGGAACTACATTACTTCAATATCTGAAGGTACTTATCTAGGTAAGCACCTAGGTAAGGTAAGATAGATAAGATAAGTACTGGAGGTACCTATCAGTGACTACGGGGAAGTGAGGTCCAGCTCTTTATAACCTTGTTCTACGCCTACTAGCCTTGTTGTACCTGTTGAATTATTTCTTAACTATTACGACGCTCTATCTTTAAAGTTGTGGCTTGAGGTGGCTTCCACAACTTTTACTCGTAGTGAGTACATTCCACTCGTACAGGGGTACGAGTATTTCCTTACAATCTTCGACTCATTTGTATTTCCAGCTTCCATCTGTGTCCTCTTGTCCTACCTTCACTCAATTTAAAGCGGCTATTCCTGTCCACCCTGTCTAGTCCCCTCAGTATCTTTTATGTTGTGATCACACACAACACAATTTGAACGTCAAACTAGATAAATATAAAGGATCCAGTCCTCCTAAGCGTTCGGCCTTACGGGCTCACCATAGCCCGTGCTACACAAACACTTCGTTCTGAGTAGCTAAATCTGAAACAACAACTGAGCGTTCACGAACTTATGGGCTATTCATGCCCGTGCCACCTCTTGGGTGGCTTAATCTTCTTCAGTTAATCTGAGTGTTCCCAAAAACGTAGACTCTCCGTAGCTACTCCGTAGACATTGTTAAGTAAGCTTAACTTAATTAACATTCACAGACACACATTTGTCGACATAGGCCCTTAATTTGGCTTCTGCACACTGACCAAATCACTAATTATGACTAATTTCATAATTACTCATTATGAAATGGGTAAACCCATGAAACCGCGTAACCGCCGAAGCCGTATGTGCCAAATCTCTGTTAATTTTTAAAGTGCAATTGGGAAGGATCGTCAAGGCAAATGGGGGACCTTCGACAAGCCGCCGGCTTCCTGTCCTCGTCGAGGCCACTAGTGTTAGTGGTTCTCAGGTAAATTAAGATAACTAATATAAAGATCATACTAGTAATAACTGCAAGATAAATAATAAGTCAGTTATCAAATGAAATGATGGTACAATTCATTGGCCAGTGTCCTTCCCAAATCTTCACAAATAATGTTATTTTAATTTTGAATAAGCAAACAATTATTTAAAAGACATTAATCCCAAAATATTTATTCACCTGGGCTCGACCAAAGTAAATTATCACATACCAGCTTGACAGGGCTTGACAGCTTGACATACCTTGTGTCCAGCTTGACAGGGCGGTGATGGAAAGATGGCGGACTTGTCCCTGAACTTGCCTGTCTTGCCAGGTTTCAGGATACGCCTGCGGTTGCACATTCACCTTCTGGCTCTGCAACCCGATACAAGAGCCCGATATTAGACCCCGATACCACAATTGGTGTTTGATGGGGGGAGGGCATGTGTATGTTTCAACTCTCATTTTTTAACATACCCAAACCTTAGCCTAGCCTCATGCTAGGCTAAGGTCTAGTGCCTTCTTTTGATAATTACTTACTAGCCCAGTGCTATAGATTTTGTTTCGTCCCGCACTCTCCTTTCATTAAAATTGTAATTTCCCTCCTTTTGTCTTCACGTCCTTTTTGTCACAATTCCATCTTATGTTTTATTCCCCACTAAGCCTTATTCTGGTACCTGATACTGACTCAGCTGATTCCTTTCATTTCCCCATCTCATTCTGATTCATCCAGTGTCAACTTCACAGATACTTTCTCATCTATTAGTAGACATTGTTTCATCATTGGCTTTTCAGATGTCAGGGTCCTTTTTATAAGGGGGTTAACAGAGACTTGAAATTTGAAACATACATTAGGGTAACAATGTACCCTTTGAAAGTTTGGGTAACAGGTAATCCTCATTTTAAGGTGGGTTATCAGATAATCCCTATCTGAAGGTGTAGTAACATGTAACGTCACTTATAATGTGGAGTAACATAGCCCCCTTATAAAGTGAAGGAACAGATAACCTCCTTATAAAGTGAAGGAACAGATAGCCTCCATTATAAAGTGGAGTAACAGCTCCCATTATAAAGTGGAGTAACAGCCCCCTTTATAAGGTGGAGTAACAGCCCCCTTTATAAGGTGGGGTGACAGTCCCCCTTTATAAAGTGGAGGAACAGATAGCCCACTTTTAGCGGGATTCACATATAATGTGGTTCTAACGCTAGACCTAATTTTCATCATGGTCATAATCATCGTTCATTACGTGGGCGTGATTTACAGTTGCAGCCTAAAGTTTTACAATGTTTACCAAACTTGATGAAGTGCTGTAGTGTGTGTGTCGACCGGCCACACCACCCTCCACGTCATGACTGGTTCTTCTCCCAGATTAAGCTCGGTCATGCGCGCACCGGTGAGAAATCGCACGGACGCATACTAACCAATATACACGCGCAGGTGCATGAATTAGCAAATACATGTGCACGTAATAAATATTTGTAGATATAGTCATACATAAAACAGTTACTAGCAACTATAAGCATATGATCATACTATAAACTGAAACATACAGACGCAAACATACACAACACGCGTCAGCAGTTGCTCATATACAGGGTCACACAGAAACGTGTGTACACATACAAGTCACGGACGTATGCATACAAACGCACGAACTATTATCATATCTCCGTCCCCGACACTGGGATAAGACCATACAAGTTGCCAGGTGTAGCAGCCGTGTAATTCTTTGTTCGTCTACATGATGCCTGCAGTAAATCATTCGTCTGTGTTATTTCCACTCTCTCACACACTTTCCCCAAGCTAGTTTCGCTTAAGCCTTACCAGTGTAAAGACGGTGGTGATAATCATTATAGACACAAGGAAATACGTCAGTTAAGGGTGATATTGCTGTGGATGATGCTACCTTGTCCCATGAGGGTTTGACAGTAGCGACGAGAGGGTGTTCTTAGTGAGCGAGCGTCTGATGGGGGAGGGATCTACCACCCGCCTAGGTATTCACGGGACGGTTTTGGCGTGCGGTGGTTGGCACAGGCGGCGAGGAGGGGCTGGTGGCGGCCGTAGTGTGGCAGTCTAGCCCTTGACTGTGTCCCCGGCGGTCGCTTATGTTCTCTCATTCCTCGACATGTTTTCCTGGCTCAGCAGAGATGATATCAAGAAACGTCACTTACAGATGTGTGAGTCGGTGTTGGAGGGCCTCAAGATGGTCTACAAGAACAAGGTCCTGCCCCTCGAGTCCCACTACAAGTTTGAAGACTTCCACTCCCCTCCACTGAATGACACGGACTTCGATGCCAAGCCCATGATACTTCTCGTGGGCCAGTACTCAACTGGCAAGACTACCTTCATTCGGTATATCCTGGAGAAGGACTTCCCGGGTATCCGCATAGGTCCAGAGCCTACGACGGACAGCTTTGTTGTGGTGATGTACAACGAGAGAGACGGTATTATTCCTGGCAACGCCCTCGTGGTAGATCCTAAAAAGCCCTTCCGTCCCTTGTCAAAGTATGGAAACACCTTCCTTAATAGGTTCCAATGTTCGCACGTCAACTCCAATGTGTTAAAAGGTCTCAGCATCGTCGACACACCCGGCATATTGTCGGGAGAGAAACAGAGAGTCGACCGAGGCTATGACTTTCACTCCGTGCTGGAATGGTTTGCAGAGAGAGTCGACAGAATTATCCTGCTCTTCGACGCTCACAAACTCGACATCTCAGACGAGTTCCGGTGCTTCCTCGAGCGTCTGAGAGGCCAGCACGACAAGATCCGAATCGTGCTGAACAAAGCGGATATGATTGATCACCAACAGCTGATGCGGGTGTACGGCGCCCTCATGTGGTCTCTGGGGAAGATCCTCAACACACCTGAAGTAGAGAGAGTCTACGTCGGCTCCTTTTGGAATCAGCCGCTCAGATACGACATCAATAGATCGTAAGTACCCGTAACCATTTTTATTTTACTGTCTTGATCACTAACCAAAATTTCAGACAAACTTTCCTAAGTTGTGGTCGTGTTGGCAATAGTTTCTGAAGCCGCCGCTTGAGGGTGGAGCCAAGGGACCGAGTTCTAAGCATGCCATTCACTACCCTATTAACACTAATAACACCCTCTTCCCAACCACCTCAGTAGGCTTCACATCTGGTCTTCTGTATTCTCATGCACCATTTCAGTCAAATATATATATAATCCTCTTCTTCGAGGCTGAGGGGTCTCTACAAACATACCCAGAGGTGGCACCTCTGGGTGTGAAACTAGCTTGGGTATATATATAATATATTAATATATTATATATATATTATATATATATATATAATATATATAATATATATAATATATTAATTGTCACTTGTCCACTTGTAATAATTGAAGGCACTTTCCGGCATGTATTCGTCTCCGTGTCCCCCCCAACCCCCCCTCCCTCGTGCATCTCTCAAAGCCTGGTCTGAAAATAGCCGGAAGTAGTGTGCTCGTTTATACAGTATAACTAACGTGTGTGAATATTTTGGTAGTTTAATTAGCTATTTTGAATGATTTGTTTTGCCTTTATAAGTTTACTTTCTGAAGAGCAACAGGAGTCAGCACTGAGGGGATCAGGATGTACAGAGGTGACGGATCGGGGTGGCAAGAGATCCTATTAATCCGGAAATATAATGAAGGAGCAGGTTCTGGGTCGTTAGTCTGAGTCACGACGGCGTGGTTCAAGTAATGTGGGTTGGGGCGTCGCTTTATGTCTGGCGTGTTGGGGACAGTACACACACTCCACTTCGCAAAGTCTTCGCGATTTTTACAAGATTTAAAAAATGCGTTTGAGACGCGAGAGAATGTTAACAGGTCTTTGTGTGGCCAACGGATGTTATTTTTATTTTTTTCAGGCCGACTGTGATGAACAGTTTTCCGCATTTTTTAAATATATTTGGCATGTAGAGGTATAGTTTCTTTAGGATGTTTGGTAGTAAGTTAAGTATAAATAATTTTGTTCGGTTTTCTTGTGATATATAGGAATTTGTGTCAAGTAACTTTTTATTAGTAAATGAAAGTAACGTAAGATAAGTTAAAAGTGAGAAGTAATCAATCATTCTTGGCGCATTAACCATATCAAATTATTTACATCTTGCGTAGCCTAGCGTCAACAATTGTTACTATGCTTAGCTTGTATGTTATCCCATTTTCTAAGCAGTGCATGACTTATAAAAATGCTTCTTCTTTAATGAAGCACAGCCTCGTGTAACCCTGTGATAGAACACACAATATTTTAGGTCGTGAAGATCACACGAGACCTGATTGTATTTTGTATGTGATGGTCATGCCTTCTTTTATTCTTGTAGCGAAGTGAGGTTTAATTCTTTAGTTTTCCTCGCACCTAAAACGTTTCAGTTATTAGTCTTGTGGCATACATCTAGATGTTTTCCATTTTCGTTTTGTTTGTCGAACTATTGATGTAATATGTGGTGGTCGTGAATTCTCCCTGTTCATTTTTTTAAGGCCAGCTCTTATGCTTATCAGCCGTGCATATGGAGTTGATGCTTTCCAGTTGATATGAACTTTGGACGAGTGAAATGTCATCTCCCTCTTATTTTTATCATCATATTTTTATAATATCAAACATTGATATTAAGGAGTTTGCCCCTCTTGGATATGAAAAACTTAAATCAGGAACAAGATAGGCCCTAGTACTGACTACTGGTAACATCTCTCAACACTGATGACTTCGTTCATTGTGACATGCTGTCTTATGCAGTTTAGGTACTCCCTTATACACTGGAATACCTTCCCTGATTTGTAAGTGCCCCTGGATTGCATGGACATTTAAGTGTTATTTTGTTATCCATGTTAAATAAGTGCAGCCTTTTGTATAGAAGGGTTTGTTTTAATATATACCTGCATGATTAGTGAAGTATTCTTGTTAGGAATTGGTTCTCTTCTGATTCTGATTATGCCACTATCAATGGCTTTGTGATTTAAAGGAGGTAGACTTATACCCTTGCTAACAGGTGGCCGACGGACACACACACACACACACACACACACACACACACACACACACACACACACACACACACACACACACACAGGCCAACTGACCTTTCTTGACCGCGTTACTTGCATTTTTTCCTTCTCTGTGTGAAGGACAACTTTTACTCTCTGGTATTTGTTGCCAATTACGTTATAAAGTGAGATACAGTACGTTAGCCTAGCGTTCTCCCTTCATACATACACCATTTATTAATTATAAAACCAATTTTCTCAAATAACGGCAGTGTTTGATGCGTGTTGATTGTATTTTTTTGACTGAGACGAAAAAACGTGAAATTTTTTGTATCAAGGTTAAGGGAAAGTGTTAATGATTGTTGGCTGTGAAAATAAATGGAACACAATTCTTTGTCCTCTGCAGCAGTTGTTTCTCTTGTCAGAATTGTACGTAAATTTTCCTGCCAGTCACTTGACCATTATTCTAAATAAGTGTAATTTAGATTTGAATAGGCCTTTTAACAACTCAAACACTTGGCTAAAGAAAAAGTATGCAAGACTTAACTCTGACTCCAAACTCTATTAAGGGACCCCCCCACCTCCACTACGTTTCGTGGTAATGGGTTCCACAAATCAACAACCCTGTTACCGAACCAGTATTTACCCAATTCTTTCCTAAACCAAGGGCTTGGAATGAGCCACTTCGTATATTATGACTGCTCGCCAAAGGATTTTAAAACTTGATCTAATCTAATCCATCCTTGTCTAACCTAACCTAGCCTAGCTTAACTCTTCCACTACGATATATATATATATATATATATATATATATATATATATATATATATATATATATATACAGTTTTAACAATTACAAAAGAAGTATGTGCAAAGCACCCGTGTACAAATTGACCGTTTCCTGTCTCATCACACTGATTCCCGAAGATAAACTTGGTTTATTTTAGACTATGGGGCTCGACCCATCCTGTGGGGGTTAGCTGAAAGGTTAGAGAGTCACATAATAGGTTCAGGACCTAGACTACAATGTTGTTATTATGTGTACATGTGTACATGTATAAATATATGTATAAACTAAGACTAGGGCTCATTAAGCAAGTCATTGAGGTTCCTAGTGCAATTGCAAGCTAGAGCTGTCATCCTACATTGGCTCATCTGAAGCCTGCCTCTTGAGACTCATTTAGTTCATGACATTATTATCTATATCCATAGGAATAAACTAGCTTTAATTAATGCTAAGTCGTTCAGTAAAGCAATTTCGGTTTGTATTGTACTAATTACCTACAGTTTTCATTTGTCAGTTGATATATATATATATATATATATATATATTATATATATATATATATATATATATATATATATATATATATATATAATAAAGTTGTGAGGGTACCACTTCTGGTGCAAGTGTAGGGACCCATAGCCTCGGAGAGGAAAATAAAAAGTATTCAGAGAAGACCTTGTGGATTCTCACTGAACACTTTAATATTTTCTTCTATCACCCCCATTCTTTTGTATATGTACATATATATGTACGTACAATTCAATTTCTTTATTATGCACCCCATACCCATCCCGTGGGCGGTGGTGTAAAGGATTACAGAGGCACATAATCGGTTTATATATATATGAATATATATGTATATGTATATACATATATATATGTACGTATGTCTAAATTATTTGCTTTTAGCGACATTATTAATTATAGTACTGTATTGGATTGATGAAATTAAGTCGAAATTTCATTTTTGTGATTTGAACTAAACATCTCATAATTTTGCCATATTTTAACCCTTTTCCGCGTTTTAAAGATTTGTCAGTTTAAGTTTAATCATTTATTTACATAAGCGTTTGAATATTTCATTGCATTTTAATCATTTACTTTCATGATTTATATCTTAGGAATGTTGACTTGTGTGTCTATTACTGGCATTATTGTTGTTCGTACTGGCATTATCAAATCGTTATCATAAGCTTACATAAACAACTTTGTTTCCGCTATATATAGCATGCTGGGGCGCTGAATGCTGCATCTTGGAAGATAACATAAGTGTGCAAAGATGTCTTCACAACACTCAGAAGCCTCTGTAAAGTTAATTGTCCATTAAACAAGTCACAACCCAAATATTAAATGGAACTTAAGTGTCCATCCTTATTATTATTATTATTATTATTATTATTAATTCGGTGTGATTCTGCGGTACTCTATGACGTTATCCACTCGTGTATAAATCGAATCTGCCTCAACCATTGGGTTGGACGGTGGAGCGACGGTCTCACTTCATGCAGGTCGGCGTTCAATCCCCCGACCGTCCACAAGTGGTTGGGTACTATTCCTCCCCCATTCCCTCTCGTCCCATCCCAAATCCTTATCTTGATCTCTTCTAAGTGTTATATATTCGTAATGGCTTGGCACTTTCCCCTGATAATTTCTTCCCTGCTTAAAGTAATGTAATTCGTAGATTATTTTAATATTATTTATTTACACTAAGTTATTAAACTATAAATTTGTAATAATATCGTTTTATTATTATTATTATTATTGTTATTATTATTATTATTATTTATTATTACACGAAAGACTGTAAATTAAAGTTTGGTTTTTGGTTTCTTTGCCACATGTTAAAGTTCAGCTAATTAAAAAAAAAAAAAAGTTACACTCGGGGAAAGCCAAGCCACAAACGACAGAGTGAAATCTAAGTTAATCTTAGACCGGCAATACATTGAGCAATTTCAGTGTTACGTTGCGAATTTGAAGTATCATTCAGAGGCGTCTCTAGAATAGCCAATGAGTCAAATTCACTCCACTCGCAGTGTTCCAACGAAAGGTTATACCCGGTTAATTGAAATTAGCAGGGCTGGAGACCTCTCTATGGCCCAAAACTCTGCTACCAGTCTACGGGCTCACCATAGCCCGTGTTACTTGGAACTTTTTGTTCCAGGTAGCGAATCTTTAACAACAACAACAACAACTGTTACCAGACACCGGTAACTGCCCGAAACGCTTTGCGTAATAGTGGCTTTAGGCTTTGTATGTACTAGCTCTATCTATAAATCCATCAACGTTTGTGTCTCACCTTGTATGTATGTACTTTACCTGCATAAATATTTGATTTTGATTTGATTTGAAATATATTTGTGTATATTTTCAACTCTCTGCTGGCGCCTTGGCCCAGTCACACAGCACTTGAATGTTCATAAAAAAATATAAAATTAACTGCTGTTGATTCTTACGTTTTCAGAATTATGCGTTTATTGACGTCTGTGAACAGACGCAACTATTTATCACACGGGAGAATGTCTCTTTATTTTCTTAATTCGTGGATTAGTGTTTTAGCAGCATGCTCGTGTTTGTTGTATATATTTATGGTGATTCGTGAACCTTATGAAAATTAGTACTCGTATACATCCACAGGTCACTTCTGAGAAATATACTACGCAAGAGGGAGCTTGTGTTTAGCAAGAAATATTTTGTGACTGAGTTTACCTAGTTGTGTTCGCGGGGGTTGAGCTCTGGCTCTTTCGGCCCGCCTCTCAACTGTCAATCAAATTTTTTTTCCACACACACACACACACACACACACACACACACACACACACACACACACACACACACACACACACACACACACACACACAGAGGTAGCAGCCCGTAGCAGCTGTCTAACTCCCAGGTAACTGTCTAACTCCCAGCAGCTGTCTTGTGACAGCTGCTGGGAGTTAGACTGTTTACGTTTGTTGTGGGTGCTCAGGGCTTGTGTAAATGGCGTTAAGTTGTTTCTTCAAAATTTAATTTAGAATCAGTTTAGGCTAGTTTAAGTTACAATAGTTTACTACTCGCTACAATAGAGGTTGAAATAACCTCACTGTATAATAATGACACTTGGACCGATCGATACAGCAATGCTCTTCCCTCTTGCAGGTCAGCGTTCGATCCCCCGATGGTGCAAGCGGTTGGGCACACCATTCCCTTCCCACCGTCCTATTCCAGCTCCCTGTCCTCATGTCCCCTCCCAGTGCCATATTGTCATACTGGCTTAGCGATTTCATCTAATTGTCTTACCTTGTATGACGACATTTAGTAGCTTGCTCCACATACATATTTATGAATCATATCGGCAGTTTCTTCTTTGTTTATCCTTTACTCTTGTGTTTTTATGCACTCCCAGAATGTCCTTGTGATAATTAAACTCGAGTATTGTTATCTTAAAATATAAAGATATGTATCTGAATCTCTTCACCGATAACATTCTTCGTTGTAGACTACGGAAGCCCCTAGTTCGTTTAGCTAAGCAAATGACAATCTTTTTTACGCTAGTTACACAATTATTAATGTTATATATACACGGGATGGGTATGGGGTGCATAATAAAGAAAAAGTGATGAGATATCAACTACAGATTTTGAGAGATACCGCATTGCTCGATTTGTTAAAAACAAGTTAATATCGAATTATGTTTCAGTAGATTATAGTTCTAGATAATAGGCTGAAATGGCAAGAACCATTGTTGTTATAATGAACTAAACATAGTTTGAGTATTGGTAGTTTAAAATATGGAAGATATATGCATAGAATATATATTTAGAAGATATAGAAGATATATTCTTCTCCGAGGCTATGGGTCCCTACATTATCACCAGAGGTGGTACCCCTTACAAATATTAAAAACAAAGGAGTTTTTCACCACGGACTTGCCAATTAATAAACACCAGCTGAACAAACCAACGTTGAAGAAACATTGGGATTCATCACGCGGATGTGAATAACTTCAACAAATCACAGGACTGTGTATAGAAGCAGTGACAAAACTTTACACTCTTGTCAGCAACATTACGAAGGTGAGTGTTGCTGACGTTTGTAAACTTAGGTGTTTTTTTTATCATCAGACCCCCAAGCCTTACAATTAGCGTGTCACCTGTGGATTCATATGCGCGCTCGAGTGCAAGGATTATTGTAGCAATCAATTGGGTTTGAAGAGTGGAGACCCAGTTACTTAGACGCGCTCCACACTCATGAGAGAAGGAACCATCTCTCTCTCTCACGGGATGGGTATGGGGTGCATAATAAAGAAGACCCAAGCCAAATAAAAAGTTGAAATGAAGAGATACGTTGACCAGACCACACACTAGAAGGACGACGACGTTTCGGTCCATCCTGGACCATTCTCAAGTCAAGAGAGAGAGAGAGAGAGAGAGAGAGAGAGAGAGAGAGAGAGAGAGAGAAGGTATGGCAACAATGAGTTATTTGCAAGGTTGCAATAGACTGTCTTGTTTTAGCTTCACACGATGCAATAGCAAGAGTGAGCGGCGTTCATAAAACAATTGACAATCGGTGAGCTTTGCGCTAGTAGATCAACCAGAGACGCAAATAGATTTAGTTATTATTAATTTTTCTAAAGACTTTACGTGTCTACGCAAACCAGTACATCCGTCCTCGATCATGGCGGCTTAGTTTACATTTATGAAAGAGTTAACGTGCTCGGGAGCGCTACAAGGGTCGTCAGTAACCATATTAACCTTGGGCTGCCAAGTTGCAAAGCTGGTGAAGTGTTTACTAAATTCAGGACTAAGATGCCATTATCGTGCTGTGCCAGGGATGACCTGGACGGTTGCTGTGACCTGGGGTTAGATTCACGAAGCAGTTACGCAAACACTTACGAACCTATACATCTTTTCTCAATCTTTGGCTGCTCTGTTTACAATTATTAAAGAGTTAATGAGCTCCGAAGCACCAAGAGGCTGTTTATAACAATAACAACAGTTGATTGGCAAGTTTTCATGCTTGTAAACTGTTTAATAAATGTAACCAAAGGCGTCAAAGATTGAGGAAAGACGTACACGTTCGTAAGTGCTTGCGTAACTGCTTCGTGAATCTGGCCCGAGGTACCTGTCTCATAGGTGCCTGGTGTACTCACCTAGTTGTGTTTGAAGGGGGTTGAGCTCTGGCTCCTTGGTCCCGCCTCTCAACCGTCAATCAACTGGTGTACAGATTCCTGAGCCTACTGGGCTCTATCATATCTACATTTGAAACTGTGTGTGTGTGTATTTACTATTTGTGTCTGCAGAATCGAGTTATTAGCTCTTGGACCCCGCTTTTCTAACCAATCTATTTTTCCTCGATTATATCTACTACATATATTTATCTCTAACGCACACACATCCCTAGGAAGCAGCCCGTAGCAGCTGTCCAGCTCCCAGGTACCTATTTACTGCTAGGTGAACAGGTGCATCAGGGGGGGAAAGAAACTCTGCCCATATGTTTCCGCCTCCACCGAGTAAAATTAGGTCGAGACTCAGGAATCGGTTAAACAACCCGTGGTTAGAAAGGCGGGGTCCAAGAACTAACAGCTCGACAAAGTTAATACACTCAACAAATATCTGTCATTCTCCCACTCTAATTCTGTCATAGTCTAACTAGCTTGTATACAACAAGATTGTATACAACAATTGTATACAAGATTGTATATATGTTGTATACAACTTGTATACAACACAGTTGTAATGAGGCTAGACTCAAGGGCAGTTTTGTAAAGTAGGGTCTAAGACATGAGGAAAATATCAACCCGTTCTCGCACTTGTTTACAGTCAAAATTGGCTTATTTAATAAGTGCATATGTGACATACTAATTGATTGTGAATATTTTAGTTTACCTTGGAAAGCTTCATAGAAAACAGCGACCTCACCTAACCTTCTTAGTATGTTAAGATAAGCATCTTATTGCTTCTTATTTACAATTATTACTTAACCTATCAACGGTATAGGTTAAGTAATAATTGTAATTATATATACCCCCCTACGTCATCTCTACTTTGTAAACAAACCCAAACCAACTTAGCAAAAAATAATTTAACATAATTTAATCCAACTCAACCCAATTCAACCTAACCTAACCCATCCTGACCCAACCTAACCCAACATAATAAGAGATAACATTAATTTTATATGTGGTGTACAGGTGTGTGACGTCACTATGACGTCACAATGTTGATAACACACAGCGGGTCCTGGATACCTTGGCCAATATGGGCGGGTGATAAGCCCCCCTCGCTTTGATTGGTTGGTTGTGATCATGGGGTACGGCATCCATGATTCTGATTGGCTGCCTGTGGTCACGTGTCCAGGTCTGGTCAACGAACACCTTAGCTCTTTTGTGTATATTTACTATTAGAAACTCCGCCCATGTGTTTCTACCTCGGCCGGGAATCGAACCCGAACCATTAGGACTACGATCCCCGAGCGCTGTCTACTCAGCCGTGAGGCCCCCCAACCTGAACTAGGCATAAGCAAATATTCGTTCGGCATTTCATATTTCACATTTTTGCCTATTTCAAGGCTAAGACTGAAAGTGCCGTTGGAAGCAAGATCTGGTTCTCTGACCTTGAAAGTCAAGAATCACGTATTGCTTGAACTTGACACTGACCTTTGACCCAGGAATTCTCCAAACCTGATAGGACGATCTCTCGATCATGACCCCTCGCGCCTGCATCTCTTATTTTCTCCCAGGATGATCTTCTGAATATTGGAATGTTATCATCCTCATCCATCGGCCATCATGTCTTTCACAAACCTTCGTGTTAAACATCGAGAAACATTTACAAATATGTGTGTGTGCACAGAGCACTCAAATACACGCACATAACATGCACACACGCACATAACATGTACACATGCGTATAACATGCACACACGCACGTAACATACACACACACACACACACACACACACACACACACACAGACAGACATAATAATTTAATAATTCATTGTGTCGGGACAGGAAGCCATAGTGTATACATACACGTTAGGCTTTTATCGACGTCCCCCCCCCCCGCCCCCTTCCAAAATCGAATTACTGACCCCGCCCAGGATGGAACCTCACAAAAAGCTGACTAACTCCTGAGCACCTACTTTTTGCTAGGAGGGGGGGGGGGGGGAACAGATGTATTAGGTGATAGGAAATGCGCCCAACAGGAAATGCGCCCAACCATTTCTGTCCCACCCTGGATTCGAACCAGAAATTATCGAGTGTGGGTTGAGAACGAAACCGACTGTACTACCGAGACCCTAAACATTCACAGGAATGGCAAAACTTGCCTCACGGGATTAATAGAATTCCAAAATTAGACAAGCAAGAGAAGGTTGGGTAGACTGCATATTTCTTGATTGTCAGAAAGCCTTTGACAAAGTACTCAATAGGAGACTAGTGCATAAGATGGAGATCGTTGAAATTAGTTCAACCATTAGTGTTTCGTTTAAGAAATCTTAGCGCCATAACAATGGCAGTTAGTTCAGCTTGCGTTGAAGAGGCATAGTTCTCAATACGTGCTTTTTCTTCACTTGCGTTTTGAAAGGCATTATTCCTAATTATAGTGTATGCTGCCTCAGAGATTCATCAACAACCCTTACTGCCAAAACTCAAAATCTATCTCGATAAAATCATCACGTCTTCAGATACGTGAATTCAGAGACATTTCTATAACCAATGTTCCAACTGTGTAAATATTTCATTTCAAATGATCTGCTACCAGAAATCTTAGCCAAATATCCCCAGTTTGCTAACTGTAGTAACTAAGTGATTGTAACGTATCCACCGCTGCCCACTGGATGGGGGGCGGTGTGCAGGACAAACATATCAATTGTGACACTAGCTCTCCACATATGTCAGTTGCTTAATTTAGAAACTGTACATGTGGTCGATCTCGAACCCATTGTTGATGTGACGACTTATACTGAATTTTGTAACTAGCTCATCAAGATTGTAACTTGCTTATTTAAATGAATTTTGGGGTTCAGTCCCTGACCCTATTAAGTGCCTCTGTAACTTTCCACTACCGCCCACAAGAAGGTATGGGGTGCATAATAAATTAACTAAACTAACTCAAATCATCAGGACAAATAATGGGTGACCTTTGACAAGCCTCCGGCTTTCTGTCCTCGTCGAGGCCACTAGAGAAATAGTGGCCATCAGGTAAATTTAGGTACTCACATTTTTTATTTTGCCTATTCATAAAGAGCAGAAGCGACATTGAGAGCATAGAAAACGAGAGCACAGTAGGGGAGACCCACTTAAAGATCATGAAGGCCATCGCATAGCAAAAACGGAGGCAGGTGACAGAGACTAGCATATGGAGAGGGAATTATAGAAAACAAAAAGTAAGATACAATCCATAATAAATGATGTGTGTGAAAGAGAGAGAGGGAAAGAAAATTGGAGGGAGAAATGACACCGGAAATTATAGACTCTGTGACCTGTGACTGATAGAAATGCAGTCCTCAGAGACACCGGGGGGAAAAAACCCAGGAAAATCAGCCTGGAAATCAGTTTCGTATAGAGTGCCTCAATTACAAAAAAAAAAGACTAGTAAAAGAGCATGGAAAACACAGTGTGTGTGTGTGTGTGTGTATGACACGGACACAATACAGGAAGTATATAGACACGTAAACAATACTGGGAGTGTTTGGCACGGAAGAAATATGACTGCTACAAAAAGGGGAGCAAAATATGCACTCGAGTGTAAACATACAGGCCGAGAAGTACAAGTAAAGCAACACTGAATTAAGACCAAACCACGACTCAGAAGTCGGAGAAGCAATGACGTTTCGGTCCGTCCTATCGTCCGGTCCTAAGTGCTTGGACTGCAGGGATATATTTTATTGTATATAAATAGTGTTCTGAAAAATAACAACTCAAGAACTCGCCAAAAAGTTTAAAATGGGTAAACGTTTACAGTTAGAAACTAAAATAGGTAAACGGTGGTTCGTAAATAGGGTGTGTGTGTGTGTAACAAGTTCCCTGGTAGCCTCTGAGGCACGAACGCTGGACAATTTCAGGCACGAGCTGAAACACTACAAGTGTGATTGGGTGTAAACAGGAGCTGCCTCTCGTGGGCCAACAGACCTTGGGCAAATTCCTTTATTCTTAGCTCACTGACAACACTGGTGCTATAGACAAACCTGGCCAGTAATATGGCTAGAAATTGATCATGATACGAGAAATTAAATAATGTAATTTAACTTTACATCGCTGGACAAAAAAGAACTAGAGACTTGGTCACAACATACCAGGTATTTTAGCGTTAGTTATCCTCTCGCAGACGTTACAATGGCCTTTTACAACGACATTAATTTGTGATAGAGGGGAAATTTTACACCAAACTCCCGACCATAAAATTAGCTTGTCAAAATGATTATACGACACCTCACTAGCGAAAATCCTCAGATATATGGACAAGTGAACTAGGGCAAAATGTTTGGCATCAACACTGGTGGAAACTCAAAGTTTATGCGGATCAGAGAGCTATAAGTAAGAATTTTTGCAGGGTCGTCAGCAAGTGAAATTGCTTCACAGACGCAGTGAAGGTTAACTCAGTACAGTCTCGGAATGCGTCGGAGAAGCAGGTAGTAAAGGCTAACTCAATACAGTTTTAAATGCATATGATAAACGCAATAGGTTGACCAGACCACACACTAGAAGGTGAAGGGACGACGACGTTTCGGTCCGTCCTGGACCATTCTCAAGTCGATTGTGATGAGGAAGTAGATGCAGGCAATAAATAGGCAAGAGTGGTGAGGGGCAAAATAAGATGTAGTAGAGGGGATAGTAGTAGGAATACGAACTGCAGAGGGTCGTCCCTTCACCTTCTAGTGTGTGGTCTGGTCAACATAATTTAGCCACGTTATTGTGACTCATCGCCTGCAAACGCAATAGGGTCTGGAGTTGCATAAAAGGAAAAAAGAAAGCTGAAACGCAAGGTCTAAGAGTTGGAAAGCAACCCCACAAATACAGCTAAACAGCACACACACGTAAGTCAGAACACACACGTAAGTCAGAACACACTTGACCAAACCAATCGACTTAATAATGGACAATCGACTTGATAATGGTCCAGGGCGGACAGAAACGCCGTCGTTTCTCCATCTTCTGATGTCTGGTGTGTTCATCATATCTTCAACCACGTTACTGTAACTCACTGTCTGCTATTGTTGTTTTAGATTCAGCTACTGGAACCAAATTTCCATGTAGCACGGGCTATGGTGAACCCGTAATCACCGTCTGCATTCAGAACACACTTAAGAGGTCACATGTTCAGTAACCCAAGTGGTGAACCCCATGACTGTCAATAAACACGTATTACTGGAAGTTGGGTAATCATAACATTTCGTAATAATATAGATAGCGGAGAAGTGTTTGTGCGACATTTGAAGGAATAATTTCTAAGTGATTTGGAGAATTTTTACTTAGCATTATAAAGTCTAAGAAGGGGAGGGGTAGAAATAGCCTAAGCTACTCTATTCCTTTGAGATGTATTGTTTTCTTGTCTCAATAAATATACTTGAACTTGAATGTCTAAGAAATGCTTTCAAATATTAATAAAATTCACTTTTTAATGCAATTATTTTTGTCCGGGTAAAATAATTGATAAATGTAAAGATTAATTTGTCACCTGTGAGCACAATCTGATTCCAGCTTTTCAATATGAACATTATGTATATCACAGAAAGCTTCACACTTTTGCCTTGATATTTAATTAAATGTCTGTGATAAACATTGCCATCTTTTAAGACTTAAAAAGTAATAAATAATTATTAAGTCTTAAAAGATGGTAATGCTTATCAATAGGACTTACCTCCTACTATTCAAGATCCTAAATTCTCAGAAAATCAGAGACTTACAAAATAAAAGGTGCACTCTATTTACTAATTGTGTTCATAAGTCACCCCACAACTATGGCTAGGAAGGGCAAGTTACAGCACCGCTCCTGTGCCAGGTAAGTCCACTACGGGCTCACCATAGCCCGTGGTGCTTGCAACTTTTTGTTCCAAGTAGCTGAATCTAAAACAACAATTGGCTAGGAATGCCTTCCCCTACGTCTCTTTCTCAAGAGGCAAATCCTTTGTACAGCCGGCAATATGTAACAACAATTCAATATAAAGATAAGTGAATAAAAGTACATCAAATTATATTATATGCAAAGCAGCATGAAAATTATATTTCATTTCACATTGTGCTATTCATTCAGCTTTCACAATATGCTGTTGTTTGATATCTCAAATTAGACTTAATAAAACGTTCATATATAGCTTATATATATTTTTTCTTGAGGAGGGGAAGGGAAGCTGAGTTTAAATAGTACAATAAAAGTCGTCACCCGTCCTAGAAATAAAATAAACCGAGTTGGTCCCACTGAAAAACAACTTTATTTTTTTTTTACATACAAATATCTTGTTCCTGCTCAACTGGTTGGGTCAGTTTTCCTTCCCAGCTATCCATGTTCTGGTGAGGGTTTGGTAGATTATATTTTTTATTAATGTGACTTGCTTATCAGAAATTGCAGTACTTTTTTTAAATATAGAGTTTTAAGTAAGATCATTTTTTATCCTCTATGTTGTGCACCCATGATTAAATTGTTGATGACAAATTCGTGTGAGGCTGAGGAATTGCGTGGACTCTCATAATTTATCATTATAGCTCAGATTATATTTTTAAAAGCAACTCAAAAGCTTCATTGCAAATTACTTCGCTTTCATAACGTGGCCAATGAAATAATGATTTTAAGGAATGCTTGAAACTCAGCAATAACTTATTGCTATATATATATATATATATATATATATATATATATATATATATATATATATATATATATATATATATATATATATATATTTTTTTATATATATATTTTTAAAATGTATAGTTTCCACAAATGCAGCCTAACAGCGGTATAATTTAGTAAATAAACAATTGTTCATAGTAAATACTATAGTTTTTCACAGTATACCATTAGCAAGTTATTCGTTTGCCTTTTTCGGGGTAGAAGGTAGACACAGCAGTCGCTTCTGTATATATTTATTGACTGAGATAGCAAGGTATATATCTGCCTAGACGAGGTCCTTCTACTCTGAGTCTGTGAGGATAACTGAGGCTGCTGGGAGCATGCCTGATGCTCCTCTGTCTGGCATGACGTCAGAGGCCTACTCGCCTGTGATTGGTTACATTTCAACTGACAGAATTTGAGTATAACAAAGTGAAGGCAATCACTTATAATGGTAATATAAGTAATATAAATAATTTATGATGGTAAATGTAATATTACATTTGTAAAGGCCATAGTGAAGGCTATTTTACCAACAAATGTTACCTTATTTATTTAATTCTTTCTGTTAATTGTTATAATAAGTGTTAGGCAGTCGAGATGGATGCTCGCATATAAATAAATTCAGAAATAGCCTTTTTATTTCTTTCGTGAGCGCGATATTTATTAAATTCCCAGGTAAGTCAGACAGAAAATCTGCAAGTCAAATGATTTGTACGTGACTCGGACTTTTAGGTTAAGCTCGATTGGGTGTGGCCAGTAACTGTTTGGGCGACTGGTGGGAAAGTCTCGTCCCTTGACAAGAGGGATGTGGATAGATTCAAGAGGCTTTGTATCCGAGTTAATGGTGTGCGAGGATAGGAGGGTGTGAAAGCGAGGGTGGGAGAGCGAGTGTGTGTAAGAGCGAGGGTGTGAGAAAGCGAGTGTGTGTGAGAGTGAGGGTATGAGAGAGCGAGGGGTGTGAGAGCGAGCGTGTATGAGAGCGAGGGTGTGTGAGGGAGGGTGTGAGAGAGGGAATGTGTGAGAGAGCGAGTATGTGAGAGAGCAAGTGTATGAGTGTGTGAGAGCGAGAGTGTGAGTGTACCAGGGTGTGTGAGAGCGAGTGTGAGAGAGCAAGTGTGTGAGAGCGAGGCTGTGAGAGCGAGTGTGTGAGAGCGAGTGTGTGAGAGCGAGAGTGTGAGAGAGTGCCAGGGCGGGGTTGTGAACAGGATTTAAACTTGGCGGGTCGGGGAGGCAGATGGCGCTGGTGCTGGTAAACACGGCGACGTCAACTTCCGGGGGAGGCCGGAGTCCACAGTTATCTCCACCAGTGGGTTAAGCTGTCACGCAGACGAACGTGGCCCGGGCTCCGCCGCCGCCAGCACCACCACCACAATGTTCTCCTGGATGAACAAGGATGAGGCGAAGAAAAAGTCGCTAGACGTGTACGACACCGTCTTAGACGGCCTGAGGAAAGTGTACAAGACGAAGGTGTTCCCGCTGGAGTCGAACTACCAGTTCCACGACTTCCACTCCCCCGCCCTCGATGATCCAGACTTTGATGCCAAGCCCATGATCCTGCTGGTGGGGCAATACTCGACCGGTAAGACCACTTTCATCCGCTACCTCTTGGAGAGGGACTTCCCAGGCATCAGGATTGGACCCGAGCCCACCACAGATGGCTTCATTGCTGTCATGTACGGAGACACAGATGGCACCATCCCGGGGAACGCCTTAGTGGTGGACCCCAAGAAGCCCTTCAGACCTCTCTCCAAGTTTGGAAATGCTTTCCTCAACCGGTTCCAGTGCTCACAAGTGAACTCTACGGTGCTGAAGGGATTGTCTGTCATTGACACGCCCGGCATCCTCTCTGGGGAGAAGCAACGGGTGGACCGAGGTTACGAGTTTACAGGTGTCTTAGAGTGGTTCGCTGAGCGGGTAGACAGAATTATTCTCCTCTTTGATGCGCACAAACTGGATATCAGTGATGAGTTCCGGCGGTCCATTGAAGCGCTCAAGGGACACGACGATAAAATCCGTATTGTACTTAACAAGGCTGACATGGTGGACCATCAGCAGCTGATGAGAGTATACGGTGCTCTAATGTGGTCTCTAGGAAAGGTGCTCGCCACTCCTGAAGTCGCGCGGGTGTACATTGGCTCGTTTTGGGACCAGCCGCTACGCTACGATGTTAACCGAAGGTAATGGTACTATAAATTTTTTGTTTTATGGCGATGCTTTTATAAAATGTCATTTAAACGTAGGTGATGAATAGTGAGTCTGCCAACTTGCTTTATTTTGGGCAACAGCTGGTGTTAGGAAACCAAGGTAGGTACTCAAAATTGTTTTACTGTGTGTATTATTGTGATCATGGCAAAGGAACATTCGTGTGGTGCTGAAAGATGTATTTAATTTTGAGAAATTTATGATTTTAAGCCACATCTATGGCCAGTATAATACAAAAATTTATATATATATAATATATAATATATATATATATTTGTATATTTGTATAATGTGCAAAATATTATTGGTTCATATATAAATACATGAAACTGTTTAAAATTCATATGTAAACAACTCGGATCTTAAACTTTCACAACAATGCATTATCACCAAAATGTCAAATTTGTGTTTATACTACCCAATTATAACTTGATTGTGCACCCATTTTATCTCCTCGTATTAACATGTTATGGGTTCTGTGGTTGTGTGAACATTGGAGCTGTTGTATTATGGTTGCATCCACTTTTTATGGTATTGTAGTGTCAAGAATAACATATTTGTAACCTAAACTGAAGCATGTGATACATTTGAGGGCAACACCATTTGGATAGAGGCGTATGTGGCAGTACTTACTGTAGTATAAATCTAGATAACATAACTGGCATTGATGATATTGTATCCAATGAGTACCAATGAGTACCACCCCTTGTGGCTCTGGATTCATGTATTATACCATAGGCTCTAGGCCAATATTAATTGTATACCAAATTATTAGGTTAGGGGTTATACAGGTTTAGTGTTTTCTTTTGATAATTCTGAATGTATGTTAGGTTGTTTTGACAATTCTCCAGTTAGTTGAGGAAACATTGCACTTACAACAATAGGTTGATAATGTAATGTGTATTAATGCTGAGATTGTAAATCTAGTTGGCCAGTCCACCAGCCAAGAGGCCTGGTCAGAAACCGAGCCACAGAGACATTGATCCTCGGATCCAGCTTCATCCACTGCACTTTATTTACACTAAGTAAATCTTGTTTTTGGTGTGTATTTGAAAAAAAAATGGCAGTGATGAGTCAGCCAACATCTCTTTACCAAAATTAGTCTAACCAAACTTCATCTAAGTGTGTGATCCCCCAAATAAAACTGTACTTATCAAGTTTGTGATTTATATATGGCACTGTAGACATGACATATGGAATGTGTACCAGGAATCCATATAAACTCCCATTAAAAATATGGTCCACTTTACAAAGATGTGTAAATTTAGCTGAATTCTATCCTTGAATTTATTGTTAAAATATGCTGTGCAGTACTGTACTTTTAGGTTAAAAACTAAGGTAGTCGGTGCTGTTACCTTAGCCTTATGGTCTTGACAATTAATAAGTCTGAAATCTTTGAAATTTATCAGTAAAGAAAAGTGCAAATGCTCTACATAAATGTGGGCTTTATAAAGGCCACAAAATTCTAAATTCACACCATGTAACATATAACATGACTATTTATAAGTCAGTCGAGGTGCATCTATGACTTGTAGGTGTCCTGTCACCCAGCTGGTCCAAAGGCTGCTGATATTAAATAAAATTAATACTGCCATTCTGTCTTCCATAGAAGTGACTAAGTTATTAGGCTCTGGTATTAGGATCAGTGCTCTGGTATGATCAGGGACGGATCCTAACCTGCCTTTTGAAGCCGAAGGTCCATTTTCGGCGACCCACCTTAACACCCCCCCCCCCCTACCCTTTCCCATCCAGGAAGCCACCCCATTCTTTCCTCCATTTATTTTAAGAAATAAGGGTGAAAGATTAGACAATACTGTACTGGTACTGTACTATATACAGAAACCAAACAGAAGGGAGCTATCTTTACTCGCGTGGGTATTGTATAGTACAGGACTGTGTGTTTTTCTAGGTTTTTATCAAACTGTAAAATCAGTACAGTACAGATTTATCTATACAGTAAGAAGGTAATTATCAAGAGAAAGCTCCAAGCAATTACGACTATGTATAGCACATAGAAAGGATGAGGATAAGTACTTTGGATAAGATGGAGGTACCCACGGTAAATATCTTGTTCAACCCTAATAACTAGTGCTGTTTTGTATATATCACTTTGAACATTTGCAATAGTTATCCCATTTTTGCACTTATTTAATTTTCTGCACAGTTTTAATGGTAGATTTGTTATGTTTTATTAGTCTAGTTGAGAGTTTAGTTTGATTTTGTAACACATGTTAAGTACCTTTTGGTTCTTCTTTTAAGAGCTTAAGAAATGGTTTTTAAGTTTTAGCAAAAGTAAATTGTTTCAAGTGTTGTCTTAAAATTTAGGACAATACTTAATTCATTGTACGGTACCTGTATTTTGTAAATTGAATACCATTTTAGGGTTTTTAATAATTAGTTTCTGTTACGTATTAGGTTCTACAGACCTAATCCAGGGGTTTCTTAATCTAGGGTCCATGGACCCCGAAGATAACTAGGAGTTTCGCAATACAATCTATCACTATCAAGAGATGGTGATAAATTGGCTAATTCTGATCATATGTAAATGTATTTGTAAGTAATTTTAAGGTTTAATTTTTCTTATATATCCATCATCGAGAGCAGACAGAAATAGTCTGCTTTCAGTTGTCAATGAAATCCATGTGTTTATCTAATGTACTAAGAATTAATTTAAGGGTGAAAAAAGTTCAGAAACGCTGGCATATAATCACTATTCTTGTGGTATCAGATATTTTAAATAATTTTTCATTAAAAGAAGCAGTATGGTCTGTTCTTGAAACCTTTAATGAAGTAAATTAAAAAAAAATCCATGATCTATGGTTGCTATTCTAAGGACCCACAGGACTAAGCACCTGAGAAAGACATTATTATCTGTTGTGTAATACAGTAGTATGGAACTGAAATGAGGTAAAATATAGACCATGCTATGCATTGTTAAAGTTTCTTAAAAACGAGCAATATATCCTGCAATTTGTAGACCAGTGGCTGGGTGTGCAGGCAAATATTCTGTACATGATGTGTGATAGTACCCGGATCACTGGTTTTTTAATTTCTTTCAACGGTTGTCTTGAGATGATTTCGGGGCTTAGCATCCCCGTGGCCTGGTCCTTGACCAGGCCCCCTTTTTGTTACACACCCCCAGGAAACAGCCCATTGCAGCTGTTTAACTCCCAGGTACCTATTTACTGCTAAGTGAACAGGGGTATCAGGGTGACTAACTCTGCCCGTTTATTTCCGACTCCGCAGGGGATCGCACTCGGAACCTCGGGACTACGAATCCCGAGCACTGTCCACTCAGCTGTCAGGACCCCACCATACATATTACTGTACATTTAAAGCATCCATTCCAGTCTCATTTTATTGAACAGTGTCTCCTCCTTTGTTTTGCATCAAAAGTTTTGGAATAACCCTAATACATAATTGTTTTATAGTTCAAGGGGTACATAAATATATGAAGCATCTGGATATAAATGGCTAAATTTTACAGGTGATAGTGTAATGTCTAGTTACCATGCAGGCTGAGGATAAAAATGTTTGCATATAGTGCTTGCACTAAGGAATTTTGTGTTTAACTTTTTCGTCAAAAAAGGGCATCGCGTGTTGGGTTCCTTAGTGGAAGCCTCCTATTTTGGTTGAGATTGGATAAGCATAGAATTAGGCAGTGTTAGTCATTAATTTTTTTTTTTTTTGATAGTTGTGAGATTTTAAGTTTGGTTCCCATTACTCATATGTTAAATGAACAGTATGCACAATTTTTTAATTTATTACTGTATATACAGAAGATTAGTATAAACGTATTCCGGTTTTAAAAATCTACTCCTTTGGATTTTCTTTTGACAAGTATTCCTTGCATACCTGGAGAGGGTTTCAGGAGTTCGACTCCCAGAGCCCGGCATGGGGCCAGGCTCAACTTGTGATAATGTAGTTCACCAGGCTGTTACTTGCAGTTACATATCCACTAAAGCCTGGTTGGTCTGGCACTTCTTGCAAGAACTTGTCTTAAGTGCCTCTAAAGACATCCACACATGTTCCGGTAATATTTCTAATGCTTGCTCGGTGGGTATTGAACAGCCGTAAACCCCTGATGTTCAGACAGTGTTCTGATTGTGCCTATGGCATCTCTATTCCTCAATAGTTCTATTCTGCATTTACTTCAGTATCGTTTGCTCGAGAATGTTGTTATTCTACTGTGCAAATTTGGGACCTGGCCCTCCAGTATCTTCCATGTACATACTATTTGATACCTTTCTCGTCTCCTGTCCAGATAGAACATTTTGAGAGCTCTGAGATGGTTCCAATAATTTAGATATTTTATTGTTTTATGTGTGCCATATAGATTCTCTGATTTCCCTCTAATTCAGAGATCTCTCTCCTGCTCTGAAAGGGGAAGTGAATACTGAGCAGTTCTCAAGACAGGACAGCACCAGTGATTTAAATTGTATTAGCATTGCTGTGGGATCTGTTCCCTTGAGATAAATATTGTAATTTTTAAAAATAACTTGTGAGATAACATGGTGAACTATATTTAGATATTTTAATGATTATCAGTATTGCAGTGTTTAATATCAATATTACCTGTATTGTAGCTTCTATAGAATTTAGATGTGCACATGCTCACAGGCCTATTTTGTACTTGTGTACACACACCCATGAATGAAGCTGATACTGTATAACTGAATTTTATATCAAATAAGTAAGCTCTTACCCAAAAATTATTTCAGTTGAAGGTGTTAAGAGATTCCATTTCCTGTATTGTACTGTATTGGCTTTTCCATGAGCACATTGAAGCCTGTCTCACTCTGTTGGATCACAAGTGGCAAATTATGTACCATGAAGCAGTTCAGGCAATCATGGCCAACATAGCATAATCAGCTAATCTATTATTATTTTATATATTCTTTTTTTGCTAGCAGCTCATACTGACATATGTACATATCCAGCTGATCAATATCATGTTCCCCATTACAAATAAGAGCATGTTGTTAATTGTTTTTATATTTAATGGAAGGTTATTGAAAATGATTGGCCTCAGGCCTAGCCTAGTCTCAAATTCTACTGGAATTGAATGCTCTTTGTTCCTCTAGGCTTGCTTTTTATTATGGCTATTTTCCACATTTTGCTTCGCCTCTCACTTAATTAAGGAATAATTTATATAGATTATATTTTTGGTACATTATTTGGCTTTATTGTACATTATTTCTAATACAGTAGATTTTATTTGGTCGACATAACATGCTTGGCATTTTGCTGGGAGTGGTGAAGGTAGCCTGTAATATCTTATCATATGTAACCAGAGATAAGATTATCTTACTTGACTAGTGGCAACTTCATCTACCCTGTGTACCTTCCGGGAATGAACGCTCCCTCGACCTGGTCTTCGACCAGGCCTCCCAGTTGGTCTTCTGGTCAACCAGGCTGTTGGACGTGGCTGCTCGCCCATGAATCGCAGCCTGGTTGATCAGGTATTCTTTGGAGGTGTGTCAAGAGTTCAAGAAAAAACACTGAAAAGCCAGCCAGTTATGCCCCTTATGTAGCGGGAAAGTGTTGAAAAGTCTTGTGCCATTGATGATGATGATGATGATGAATGATCTCTCCCAGAGTACCTATTGCACTCCTGCTTTTCAACGGGGCATTTTGCATCTCCTGCCATGCCTTCTGGTTTCATGTGATGTGATCTCCATGTTTTATCTCCTGTAACATGCTAGGAGTATGTTGCATGAGTTATTAAAAGTGAAATGACCATAGAAAAGTTTGTATGTGATTAAAGTATTATTATTATTGTATTATTAATTTGTACAAGTTAAATTAGTCTGAATATAAAAGGAAGCTGCTAGCTTTAGCTGTTTGTCTGCTTTCCTCCCTGCTGTCTAGTCTTGCTAGCCTGTTCTACCATGAAAACACATGTTCTATGCTAGTCCCAATGTACACAGTATTCTGGTCTGCTCCTCATCACACTGGCCTTACACTGTCCCACCTTTCCCCATTCCCCCCCCCCCATCATTATTTTTTTACTATCCCCCCGGGACCCCCTCTCATTCTACCTCCGTCCACTGTCACCCCACCCTTCCACATCCACGCTCTGAATGGAGGAGGTAATGCAATAGTTGCAAAGCTTTTCCCTCCCCCTATTCCTTCCCCTTAGTCCTCCTTCACTTCCGCCTCCCCTTTACAATGCTCTCGTGTTCTAAATCAAATTTAGGTTGATTAGATTTAATTATTATTGTATTTTATTAATGTGTACAGGTAAATTAGCCTGAATTTAAAAGGAAGCTGTAGCTGTTTGTCTGCCTTCCTGTTGTCTAGTCTTGCTAGCCTGTTCCACCATGAAAACACTTGCTATGCCAGTCCCAATGTACACAGTATTCTGGTCTGCTCATCACCACACCTGCCTTACACTGTCTCCCCTTCCCTCACAATTATTTTCACTATCCCCCTCGGGACCCCACTCTCATTCTACCTCGGTCCACTGTCACCCCACCCTTCCACATCCACGCTCTGAATGGAGGAGGTACTGCAATAATTGCAATGTTGATTGGGTAGATAATCATCATTTATTTTTGGACATTGCTTAATTGACTTTAAACGTGGTTATAAGAACAAAGGTAACTACAGACGGCCTATTGACCCATACGAGGCAGCTCCTATTTATAACTACCCAATCCCTCTCATATACATGTCCAACCCACGTTTGAAACCATCAGGGAACCCACCTTCACCACGTTACGCAGTAATTGGTTCCACAAATCAACAACTCTGTATAAAAAATATAGTATTGAAACAGTAGCAACTACACATGTTAATACGGTAGTTTCCAATTTATTAATTTGCATAATTATTTTTTTTGCAAGAGTCTACATGTGTTAACGGTTTAAATACTATTGTTTATCGACACTGGGAAAGCCTAAATACATCAAGAGGTGGGTCGAGGCAAGAGGTTTGACGGTGAATATGTCGGAAGTGAAGTTGTGTTCTTTGTTGGAAAATGACACCCTGGATTTCCCGGTTGGGGGCTTGATGAAAGTCACGAGGGCTCGCCAAAAGTTTACTCTGGATTATATACCATGATTTATTTGCAGTAAAACAAATGTAATTAAATAAGAATTTTGTTGTACGACAGTTTATAGGTCTAATGTTGAAAAATCGCATTAAATACGGTAAAGTTACTCGTTTCTGATCAGACTTATGTAATAGTATTTAGTTTGTTTCGTTCGCGTTCAGTACCTGGTTTTCCAAGGAATTTAAGAATGTATACTGTGTTCACATGAAACTTACGAGGCTTCGAATCACAGCATTATTCATATATATATAGTTTAAGGAAACTTAATATTTTGTTTAACGCCAAAATTGAATGTCCTTACACTAGTATATTTGTTTTAAATTAAAGGATGATTTATCTAACATTGTGTAATGTTTGGAAGCGGTGAATGTATCATGCGGATATATATTTGTTCATCTGGGTTTAACCGCATTGTTTTTATTTAGGCCATTGTATCGCCTACCAGTTTGTTGGTGCTTTATCACTTGGTTGGCCAAGTGGAGAGGTTCCCAAGAGCCCCAAGTACACTGGTCTGGCCAGCCACGTCATCCACCAGGAATGGTAAGGGCCAGGCCGCGCGGAAGTGATGCAACGCTGCCACGCTTGTAAATTAAGTGCCATTAATGACTTCTGTAGAGAAGTGGCAAGGTGACAAAACTTTTCCAGAGTTGGTATTTACGAAGAGAAAGTGTTGTATAGCCAGTACGCCAGTCTGAACACACACACACAAGATTACAAAGGCTCACCGATTTTCAATTGTAAATTGTCATACCTACCTACTTGTGAGCATTTGTAATACCTGTACGCGTTTGCGGTTAACTAACCCTATTAAAATGATATAGTTGTGAGACAATTTATATAGCTTTAGATATAGGCTACTGCGTTAAAATGAGCTTTAACTGGTAGGCTAATATATATTTTAAATGGTTTATGCCAGAAGGCCTATCCAAATATGTCATTTATTGAAGCACACGTCAAAGATTGTTGACATATGAGGGTAATTGGACTAACGAAGGCTATAAGCCTATGTGCTTCTAATATTTTACCTGAATTTACAGTGTGGCTTCGGACAGGAAGCTGGCGGCTTCTCAAAGACTTCCATATTTTTGCTGATAATTTATCCCAACATTGCTATAGGCTACCGACGATTACAGCAGACGACACCATAGATTTTTTTATGATGGGTATTTACCAGAATTTTTTCTGGTAAATGAAAATAAATTTATATATCCTTTTGAGTAGATAGATGCTTTGTTGAGTAGTAAGTTACTTGCACTGAAAGCTGGGTATTCCATTCAAAATATATACATAAAGTAAAAAATGAAGGTTCTTAAAATGAATTCATTGAATTCCATGCACCTGGGCTCTAGGAGACTCGAACGGCGGACCCCACGCCTGTGAGGACGAAGCTCTATCCACCGAGCAATTGAGTAGTCTTAATAATATACTCCCTTGAAAGTATATTATTTGAAACTGGTGAAAGTCTCGATCAGAGACGAGATCACGTAGCATGATGATGCGGGACGGCCTCAGTGGTCAGTCATAAGATCAGTCGATACTGTTCCTCATGACTAATTCAGTGTGTTTACAGTAGGTAATGATTGAGAGATTGGATGCCATGATGATGGGGTGGTTTGCCTACAGAGTGAAAATGGAAGGAGTTTGAATACCGTATACAAGGCTGGGGTGGTGGGGGAAGGGGAGTGTAAATAGGGAAGATGTCTGTAGTTGAATATTTGAAGGAGTTGAGGGGTAATTGGTGCTGGGAATGGGTGGAATGTATTGAGGAAAAAGGAAAGTAGTATTAGCCAAGGTGTGGCGGAGTGGTTAGAGGGCGCTGTGAGGGTGATATGTGGTGGTGGTGGTGGTGGTGGGTCGTAAGGTGATGTTGCTATGTGGTCATTCCGCCCTCTGACTGAAAGCATTGCATTTTTTTGGTTTACGCAATCGACCTCTTGTGTAAAAATTGCTGTGGTTTAGGTTTTGATTGTTGCCGCCGGAGGCGGCTAGTTAGACAGTCTGTGAGCTGTAGCGCAAAGAGGATTACAGGGATCACTTTAATAAGGCTTAATTGAAATCCTCAGATTAGGCAAAATTGTAATTAATTTTGTCATTAAAGATGTTAATAATAATAATTACAGGGATACAGTGGAAATTGTTACATTAAAAAATAAATCTAATCTCCACATATTATAATCTCAGCTAGTTAAAGACATTTTTCATTACAATATCTTTGTATTAACAATAAATTATTATTCATGGATGGTAGGTCTTTTGCTGATACATAAACGTTTAGATATGAGGTATTACAGGATCATACAGCTGTTTATTATTATTAGTCTTCATACTACACAGCCTATTCCTTAGTTGTGTAGTGTGAAGTAAAATACCCTTAGTTTTGACGGTTCTAGGTACTAGTGAGCATCGGCTCCGTCGGTTAGGTGGGTAGCCTAGGGGTTTGAGACTTTTAAATTAGGCCAATTCACTGCATTGTTTTATGAAGAGACCGTGAAATTCAGTGTTCGATCCACTCTGCATGTTAGGAAATGTAGATGTTTATCTCTCAGAATGTTTGGTAATATGTTTGTGATGTGTGTCTATGTATGTATTAACACGATGTACTGAACGGGGTGAGAATAGCTTGAGCTACCTCATCCCTTTGTGTGTATTTTAACTCAATAAACTTATTTCAATTCCTCTGCATGTTACAATTTCAAATTATAAAATGTAGGCTTACCAACGTGTAACAGTGTATTGTATTGATGTCACCCAGTCGCCGTCGTATTTTGGATAATGGTTTGGGAGTGTTTAAGGATTAAGCGTAGCCTAGGCTAGCGTCAGTGTTATATGAAGTGAATGTAGGTCTTTAATGTCGGTCTCGACGAGGAAGGAGCGGGTCTGGAACAAGAAGAGCACGTGAACCAGCCTTACGTAACACGTCAATTAGCGTGGGACCCCGACCGACACCCTCGCACTACGCTTGACATCTCATGTGCTCGTGATACTTTCAAGGTGCTCGAGGCACACTCCTCTAGTATTAAGTTTTAGTCTTAGTGTTTTTCCTGCTTGAAACGCTTTACGTAATAGTGGCTTTAGGCATTGTATGTAATAGTTCTATCAACTTTTTTGTATCTTACCTTGTATGTACTTTACCTAAATAAATATTTGTATTTGTTACTGTCTAGCTCTGTAACTTTTACAGTTACATATATATGGTGTATATAGCACCATATCCACCCACCCAGCCGGTGGCTGAGCGGACAGAACACTGGGCGCGTGATCCTGTGGTCCCTGGTTCGATCCCGGGCGCCGGCGAGAAACAATGGGCAAAGTTTCTTTCACCCTGATGCTCCTGTTACCTAGCAGTAAATAGGTACCTGGGAGTTAGTCAGCTGTCACGGGCTGCTTCCTGGGGGTGGAGGCCTGGTCGAGGACCGGACCGCGGGGACACTAAGCCCCGAAATCATCTCAAGATAACCTCAAGATATAGACCTACTAGAGTCTAGTAGGCCTATGGGTTCTATTGTGTGGCTTGTCGGTACAAGTTTGTAGGAGCAGACACTATGTTCTGATAAACCCATTCTCCTGTTTAGATGTTTTTGTAAATGTGCGCGCCATAGTACAAAGATTGCCGTTCTGAGCAATTAGATAGAACTTTGTACTATTCACTTTATAAGAGTCAGACACAAATGAAGCTAAAAAAACAAACTTACCGGTAAATATTTATAGGCCTTGTATAGCACACGCATGTACTATATTAGGCCTCGGGTACCTAGTATAGCACTCACATGTACTATATAAGGGCCTAGGAAGGTTTGGTTAGTTTACACACACACACACACACACACACACACACACACACACACACACACACACACAAATCACTACAGCGTGATGCATCAATAAACAAATCCACAGGGGGCCGTGACTAGGATTCGAACCTACGTCTGAGAGCATCCCAGACGCTGCCTTAATCGACTGAGCTACGACATGGTCAGAGAGAGTTGAAACCAGAAGTTCTACTGAACTTACTTGGATCCTGTAGCCTCTCCGAGACGTGTAATTATTTGTTACCTTCTCGGATGTATGGTTGTTGGATTGAAGATAATACACAGTCGGTCACTTCAGTAGTTAATTGTGTAAGGTAACAAGTCTATGTCTGGCCTGCCGAAGTGCTTCCTACTCTGCGGTCTGTGAGAATACTGAACTGGTCACCAGAACGGCTGGTACCAGCTCGCTGTGGAGAATGACGTCAGAGGCTTACTTGATTTGTGATTGGCTATCCCCAGCCGTCGTACAATTTGAATACTATAACATAATGCTCTCAGACTTAGGTTCGAATCCTCGTCACGGCCCTTGGGGATTTGTTTTAGGGTCGTTTAGTTTGCCTTTTGCAACATAAGTAGAAAATAGTTTTCCGGTTTGTCTAATTCAGTAGTGCCGATTTCTACTTTCGAATTTCGTTGTACGTCCGTGTATATATATACTGTGGTCCTCATAGTTAGTACTATAAGTACTGCCAAGAGGGCTGGTTCAAAATCCATCCAAAACAGGATGGGCTGGTTCTGAAGGGTACCTGTACTTTGTTTGGCTTTGGTCTAATTTTAAGAGACGGGTGGGGCAAGAGCATGCGTTATTTATTTATAGAATAGGCTAGACTGCTGTGCGAGTTAGTCCAAGACCCCTATGTCTCGACACCATCTACTTGTGCCCAAGGAGTTTAGGCTTGCGTCCTTGTGGAGGAGGAGGATAAGAATAAGAATTTGTGTTGACCAAACCACACATTAGAATGTGAAGGGACGACGACGTTTCGGTCCGTCCTGGACCATTCTCAAGTAGATTGTGTGATCGACTCGAGAATGGTCCAGGACGGACCGAAACGTCTTCGTCGTCCCTTCACTTTCTAGTGTGTGGTCAGGTCAACATACTTCAGCCACGTTATATTGTGTTTGTTGTCCAAATTTTTGTGTCCAAACACAAAAATTTAAGTGTTTGGAAATTGTTTGTTATAGGAATTGTCTGTTTGGCTAAGGGGTTGTATTTGACGTACTGATGAGGTTACTGAATGCATTGTATCATGTCACTTCTTAAACCCGCCAGGTCTTCAGGTGAGTTTAAGGAGAGGTGTTACTGTAATAGTTTCCACTTGTTGAAGGGGGGATGTAATTGTTGCAACCCGTTCTCGCAAATTTAATAAGTCAATATTGACTTATTAAATATGTGCATAGATGACATACTTAACATAATAGATACCCTTAAAAAGATTCATAGAAAACACCGACCTTACCTAACCTTGTTAGTATCTTAAGATAAGCATCTTATTGCTTCGTAATTACAATTATTACCTAACCTATAATAGGTATAGGTTAAGTAATAATTGTAATTACGAAGCAATAAGATGCTTATCTTAAGATACTAACAAGGTTAGGTAAGGTCGGTGTTTTCTATGAATCTTTTTAGGGGTATCTATTATGTTTAGTATATCACCTATGCACGTAGTTAATAAGTCAATATTGACTTTACGAATTTGCGAGAACGGGTTGAATTATTTATGTGTGTGGGGCAAACTCGAGCGAGCATTGAATAAATGTTGTATTTTGTTTGTCGTGGTGAATGGTTGGACATTTATTGGGGGTTTGTGGTTAAGTACCTTGTGGCCATGAACTTGTGTATGGTGCAACCTGTTCTGAGAACCTGGCTAAAAACTCGCCAGTAAAGCAGCCATCTCCGCCCTCCCTGTGTGTGTACTCGCCTAGTTGTGCTTGCGGGGGTTGAGCTCTGGCTCTTTGGTCCCGCCTCTCAACTGTCAATCAACAGGTGTACAGGTTCCTGAGCCTATTGGGCTCTATCATATCTACACTTGAAACTGTGTATGGAGTCAGCCTCCACCACATCACTTCCTAATGCATTCCATTTGTCAACCACTCTGACACTAAAAAAGTTTTTTCTAATATCTCTGTGGCTCATTTGGACACTCAGTTTCCACCTGTGTGTGTGTGTGTGTGTGTGTGTGTGTGTGTGTGTGTGTGTGTGTGTGTGTGATTACTCGCCTAATTGTACTTGCAGCTTAAAAGAAATTTGAAATTTTTGCAAATTGCGAGTCATATTTGGTGTAAGGGTAAAGAGTTCTGTGGGATGCGGGCCATTGAAATTTTAGGAGCTAGCCTCTTCTTAAACGATTTTTATTGTCAATTTAACAACCTATGCAATGTTGTCTAATCTGAATAATTGTGAGGTCATATATTGCAGTGTGGATGCTGCTTGAGCGTAACGTAATAGTGGTAGGATCCTTTGATTGTTTCAAGCGTAGGTTAGACATGTATATGAATGAGTTTGGGTGTATGTAAATAGGAGCTGGCTCGTATGGGCTAATTAACCTTCTGCAGTTACCTTGATTATATTCATAACATTGCCACACATGTACCCGCTTGATGGGGTTCTGGGAGTTCTTCTACTCCCCCTGGCCTCGGGATACCTGCTTGATGGGGTTCTGGGAGTTCTGCTACTCCTCAAGCCCGGCTTGACTTGTGAGAGCTTGGTCAGAGGATGCCCTATGACAGAATCATAGTTTACAGAAGATCATTGGTCTAGATTACACAGATTTCAAACAGTCTTGTATCTTTCAGGAGCCTGCTACGGGCCACATCAGACATTATGTATACCATTTGAATAGTCTATACCAAGTGCAGCAATATGTCTGGCTGCTGACACTGAGGTTCCAATTGGAGGTAATATTGGGTTTAATGGGGCTGGCGTGGCTGTAACACCATGTCTAACCTCAGGGGTGTCGGGGGGAAAGGAGGGGGGTAGGAGGGACTAAACACGAAATAGATAATGTAAAAGCGTTTCCTATCTCCATCCAACTTGCCCTCTTTAATAATACATCGAATTTTGACGTAAAAAAATCCCCCAATGGACAAAATGTGATGTACAATGAACTACAGCGGCTTACAAGCATCGTTTTCTGTATGGAGTCGACGGTTAGGTTTGGGTAATTTAGTAAATCTTTTTATTTGTGAGATGTCATCTCAGAGAGGACGGGCTGGTCCACCCCCCCCCCCCTATACATCTTATTAGATCTAGTATGTGCTGTACTTGTCAGTAGGCTAAACGTGTTTCACACATGCTCCACCCTTCGATTTGCTCGAGGGCGTAGATAAATGCTTGCAAGCGAGTCTGGCAATGCAGACATTAAAAGTCCTAGCAACCTTCACTCCTCCCCCACACACCCCCACATACCTCTGATGAATCTGCATGCTCTTGACCTTGAGACGGGAGGCACGAAATCTACCCTACTACCCTGTCCATTTCTGTATACACACACACACACACACACACACACACACACACACACACACACACACACACACACACACACACACACACACACACACAGAGGATTCGTAATTCTGTGGCGCGGGTTCGATTCCCGCACGAGGCAGAAACAAATGGGCAAAGTTTCTTTCACCTTAAATGCCCCTGTTACCTAGCAGTAAATAGGTACCTGGGAGTTAGTCAGCTGTCGCGGGCTGCTTCCTGGGGTGTGTGTGTGTGTGTGTGTGTGTGGTGTGGAAAAAAAAAAAAAGTAGTTAGTAAACAAGTTGATTGACAGTTGAGAGGCGGGCCGAAAGAGCAAAGCTCAACCCCCGTGAAAACACTAGTAAACACACACACACGCACGCACGCACGCATAGTGTGTGTGTGTGTAAGAGATATTTTTTTCTTAAGTACAACAGTTTTTTCCCCCAGAAAATATATATTTTTTCTAGTTGACACACTTCGGTTATGTACCTTTTGTACACCACACGTTCGTCCCTACACACCCTTCATCCACCCATTGCCCCCTACACACTTTACACCGCCCCTATTGCTCCCCTCCACCTTCCCCTCTACCTAACTCATCCTGCTGTTAGTGTGCTGTACATATAAGGACATATAACGGAGTACTATGTGTACTGTACATATAACGGGGGATAAGATTGTGTGCATAAAATGATGTTTTACACTATAATTTTTACATAGTTTTACAATATATATTTACATAGTATTTAGTTTTACAATAAATAGTTCGCAGTTCGTCCAGTGACAAGCAGTGTGAATAAGGGAAGATAATTATAAGAAAGCAATAAGGCAATATGACTATAGCACATGTAAGGGATATATATGCTGAGGACAGGATAGGAGTTGGGAGAATCAATGATGATGCTAAAACATAAGAACAAAGGTAACTGCAGAAGGCCTATTGCCCCATACGAGGCAGCTCCTATCTATAACCACCCAATCCCACTCATATACTTGTCCAACCCGCGCTTGAAACAATCGAGGGACCTCCACCACGTTACGCGGTAATTGGTTCTTAGATTAGGTTACCTAACCTAACCTAAGATGTCTTAAAACATACATGAGTGCATCAACTCACTTGCTCGGATTTTACTTGGCGTTTATCTGGAGTCTGTTCTGAGCGTTTTTCTTCTCCCCAAGCCTAGCGCCAGGCTTGTCTTGTGATACCTTGATTGCAGTTCACATAGGTGTATACAGGGAACATTATTGACCCTATCCTTGAGCCTTTTGGTGCCCCAGTTGGAGTTTTCGTCCCTCGCTGTAGGTTAACTCTCAGTTTCTTGTCTCTAGTACTATCTAGCACCCCGACGGTTGGTGTTTGGTGACGAGGTTATCACCTAGGATACTCTAGATGATTCAATATATGCCTGTGCAGACGAGGAGTCACAATAACGTGGCTGAAAAATGTTGACCAGACCACACACTAGAAAATGAAGCGACGACGACGTTTCGGTCCGTCCTGGACCATTCACAAGTTCATTCTCAAGTCTGGCTATGAAAATTTATGGACTTGAGAATGGTCCAGGACGGACCGAAACGTCGTCGTCCCTTCACTTTCTAGTGTGTGGTCAGGTCAACGCTGAAATTCCTCTTGATTATTCTCTGGTACTTTGCGGGGAATGTATGTTAATGACATTGTTTTATATTTTAAGATGTCTTGCTGGGCCTCTTCTTGAATATAGGCATAACATTGGCTGTCTTTTGGTAGTATTTGAATCTCTTCTTGTCTATTGTGGGGGTTTTTGAAATTGTTGCAAGTGATCTGCTCAGCTCTTAGGATTATGTGCCTTGGTATATCTTGAGGTTATCTTGAGATGATTTCGGGGCTTTAGTGTCCCCGCGGCCCGGTCCTCGACCAGCCCTCCACCCCCAGGAAGCAGCCCGTGACAGCTGACTAACACCCAGGTACCTATTTTACTGCTAGGTAGCAGGGGCATAGGGTGAAAGAAACTCTGCCCATTGTTTCTCGCCGGCGCCCGGGATCGACCCCGGGACCACAGGATCACAAGACCAGCGTGCTGTCCGCTCGGCCGACCGGCTCGGTAACCCATTTCCACTACCTCCCACGGGATTGGTATGGGGTACACTACCTCCCAGATGGGTATGGGATGTATAATAAATAAATTAAAGTTTTGGAAGCTAAATTTTAGAATCCATTGGGAAATTGTTTAGGAACCGGGGGGGGAGCGTTTGTCTTGTCCAGCTGGGGGGGGGGAGCGTTTGTCTTGTCCAGCTGGGGGGGGGGGGAGCGTTTGTCTTGTCCAGCTGGGGGGGGGGAGCGTTTGTCTTGTCAAGCTGGGGGGGGGGAGCGTTTGTCTTGTCCAGCTGGGGGGGGGGGAGCGTTTGTCTTGTCCAGCTGGGGGGGGGGGCGTTTGTCTTGTCCAGCTGGGGGGGGGAGCGTTTGTCTTGTCCAGCTGGGGGGGGGGCGTTTGTCTTGTCCAGCTGGGGGGGGGGGGCGTTTGTCTTGTCCAGCTGGGGGGGGGGGCGTTTGTCTTGTCCAGCTGGGGGGGGGGAGCGTTTGTCTTGTCCAGCTGGGGGGGGGGGGGAGCGTTTGTCTTGTCCAGCTGGGGGGGGGGCGTTTGTCTTGTCCAGCTGGGGGGGGGGCGTTTGTCTTGTCCAGCTGGGGGGGGGGGGAGCGTTTGTCTTGTCCAGCTGGGGGGGGGGGAGCGTTTGTCTTGTCCAGCTGCTCTAATTGCGTCTTCACGTCTCTGCTTGCCACCAAAATATTTACAATCCTGGCAGCGAGTTGCACTCTCTTATACTTTGTGGAAGTTCTGGTTATGAAAACTTTCTTGCCCAGAAGACATCACACATTTGGTCATTCATGGATATGGCTTTTATAACAGTTTGGGTTGATCGTTTGCCCTCATCGTTATGGCTATTTCACACTGCTTTTCTGACCGTTTTCGTGCTTTTTATACTCTAGCGACTTGTGTGTTTAGGTTTTCTCCCAGACTACACTCCATGTCTTTGATGTGCACTGGTTGCCATCCTTCTCAAGGCTAGGTTCTGTGGCAGTTTATTTTTTTTCTCCACAGACGTGTCCACAATGCTAACACTATTTTGCACAGCTATGTGGCAGTGGGGGGGGGGGGGAAGCAAATGTAGCTTGGGTATGGTCAGCTGGGCAGGGAGCATGGGTATGGTCAGCTGGGCGCAGGGAGAAAGTGTAGCATGGGTTCGTGTGGGTGAGGTGGGGCCGCCTGTACAGTATCGGGTGACAAGGGGCCGCCATCATGCACACGCTTGGTCATGGCAAACATTGGTGTTGAGGGGGGGGGGTGGAGCTGTCCTCACTCACGTTCGTGTTTTATAATTTACATTGTATTCGTCTTCATATTTCCCTGCTCTTTCAAGCTTTCTTCCCTTCTCAACTCTCCCACCATCCCTCTCCTTTTCTCTTCTACCCTATTCCCTCTACCTCTGTCCTCTCACATCTACATTCCTTTACCCTAATTGGTGTTTCAGTGTATCTTTCAAAGTGCTCCCTCTTTTTGTATTACAATCTTTTAATAAAAATGGGTAAAAAGTAACTTTTTACTTTTATACACTTTTAATAAAAGGTGTATAAATCTGATATATTAAAGCTGATCCCTACACCTTTCAGTGTTTTGTCAATAATTGTCAATATTTTTTGTCAATAATTGATATGTGCCTTTCTCGATGGCACCCTCATATGCCAGACAGATGACATTTGAGTTATTTTCACATAACCCAAACTGTAATGCCCGCTGAATTCTCTTCTTACTAGAAGCGTTTAAGGTGATATCTCTCTTTCTCCATAACAAGCATCAACTCCTTGTCCCCTCAAGAGAACTATCCTAATGATTCCTTAGCTTTCAAAGTCAATCAGATCTGTGAAACCTGTGGGTAAGATAAATACCTAGAGTAGCTTAGGTATCAACAAGTGACATTGTAAACTACCTTTCGTGTGCTCAATCACTTAAATCCCAGAAAACCCCTCGCAGTTGGGATCACATTTTGTGGCAGTTATCAATGGCATGTTGTTTAAGATTTGCTACTTGGAAGAAAAAGTTCCAAGTCGCACAAGCTATGGTGAGCCCATAATGGACTTACCTGGCACAGGAGTGGGGCTGTAACTTTTTGTATCAATGGCAGGTAAAGTTACATGGTATAGCTACACGTGACTAATCTCCCAGTCCTAAGCAAGAACTGGACCATGATTTCACGCTGTACATTTTTTAATGTCCAATTATTAGAACCTTCAGACCTGCTGGTATGAAGTACCTGGAGCTTTGCACTCACTTTATTCACGCGTGACCTTAAAGGGTATCCTCATAATGTACCCAGAGCTTGCCAGTTCAGGCTACTGATTACACGGACTCGGTATGACTAACCGTCCTTCGAGATGGGTAGTGCGTAGCTCTTGACAAACTTTACAACGCTTCATACAGTGTAGGATAGCCGCTCAAATGCATCTGTGTGTGATAATAAAAGCTGAATATGCTGTGTTATACGTTAAACCGTTTGTTGGATTCCTAATTGCCGTTAATTAACTTTACAACCATTTCTTGTGAGCTAATGTCTGTTGACCAGACCACACACTCTAGAAGGTGAAGGGACGACGACGTTTCGGTCCGTCCTGGACCATTCTCAAGTCGATTGTGTTGATGTAATGTCTGTTCCTCGTTGTTCTCACTCGATTTTCCTCGCCCTTCTCTTACCCCCTCCGTCACCATCACGCGACGTTTGAAAGCAGCCTTTACTTGGAATATGATTTCTTCCAATAAGTGATACATTGAAATTGAAATAAGTTTATTGATGTAAAATACACACAAAGGGATGAGGCAGCTCAAGCTATTCTCACCCCGTTCAGTACATCGTGTTCATACGTACATAGACACACATCACAAACAATAAACATATTGGCGAACATTCTGAGAGATAAACATATACATTTCTACCTTTGCACAAGTAGTATGGTATCAGACGTACACACAAATTCTTTTATGACTTAGGTATACTGTATAGACAATTTGCAAGACATGCAGATAATTCAACAAAAGATTACAGTCTTTGGTGCAAAATTCTTATATCTCTCCAGAATATCATCCTTTCCGTTGTGACACATCCACGCTACTTGTTCAGGAACAGTCCTTATCGCAGTGTTTCTATATGCATTAATATACGGACAATCAAGAACATAATGGGCAAGGGTGTGAGACCTTAAGTGATACATTGTTGTTAACCAAAGCTATGTATTTTCAGTGTGTGTGTGTGTGGGGGGGGGGGGGAGAAGGGGGAGTGGGGATTACGATTAATTTGATACAAGGAACAGAACGACTGTCTCTCTATCTGATTGACAGTGACAGACAGGCACGCACACACACCGTGTCCTCGTCCGTGGCTAGTTTCACCCAGACTACTGCATGACGCAAGCACTGTCGATTTCCTACGACCCAGACCGGATACTACGTCATCGTATCGTCATCGCTACGTCATGGTCGAGTCGCCATAGTATTCGAATGTTAACACGTGACATTTTGTAAGCGGTAAGTGCGGGTCTGTGCCTTAGGGCTAATGTTTGTGGCATGGTGGTATAAGCTGTGCGCATCAGGGAGAATTTACCGTGTGGTGGTGGGCGTGGTGTGGTGGTGGTGGGCGTGGTCGGAGCAAGGGTTGTACTTGGAGGGTGTGTCAGGGTGAGTGGCGGTGGGAGGCAGGTAGGAGGATTTGTTGGGTGAGGTGGTTGGTTTGGGTGTAGGCTTTTAAATGGCGTTTTGATGTTTGCCAGCTTCTCATGTGCTGCTGGTGTGTTTACCTGTTTGTGTGCCTCCAGTGTTGGAGTTATATAACTTAGAAATCTCTCTCTTTTCTCTCGCTCCCTCCCTCTCCCTTATCTATCAATCTGTGATGTTTTGTAGTTTCTTTCACCTTATGGTTTAGATTCCTTCTGGTTCCATGTCTTCCCTTTTCTGTTTGTATTACCTTACATTTATTGGAGTTAAACTCTAATAGCTATCTGTCAACGCCTGGACGCTTTCAACCGCAGCGTCAAAAATGTGATGCTTGAATGGAATTTAAAGGGCTTTATTTACACACATTCTTAAACTAAACATCATCTGTTTAGAAAAGTTTGGTGGGTATGTCTAGGTAAGACTTTAAAAGCATACGCTTGCCGGAATAACCGTGGACATCTTCAAGAGGAAACTAGACTGTTTCCTACAAGGAGTGCCGGACCAACCGGGCTGTGGTGGGTATGTGGGCCTGCGGGCCGCTCCAAGCAACAGCCTGGTGGACCAAACTCTCACAAGTCAAGCCTGGCCTCGGGCCGGGTTTGGGGAGTAGAACAACTCCCAGAACCCCATCAACCAGGTAACTGGTGAAAGCGGGCGGATTGATAAAGACTAGCGACTCTAATGTGAAATCCAATCTCGTCTGGTTTGCCTTGTCCTTGTGTGTGAGAGGCAACGGCTCGCCAGTTCGGATACAGATGCTGGCATGCCTGTGCACGCTCAGACACGCACGCACGCTCGCACGCAGACATGCAACTATTCTTGGGTGTCAGAGGTAGCTGTGACACAAGAATGGTCCCAAGTTGATAGGCATGAAACTCTCAAATAGTTCTAGAGCATAAGAGAGATGCGTAATAATTTGCACCTGGAAGATATTTGAGGAACCGACTCCAAATTTGCATACGGGAATAACGGTACACAAGACCAGGAGGCATGGCAGGAAGTGCAAAAGTTCAGGGCAGGAAGTGTATTCCGTTGAAATGCAGAGGTGCAATAGGTACGCCGAGAGACCATTATCAACATGAAGGGCCCAAGACTTTAACACACTTTAAACATAAGGGGCGTAACTAGCCGAGCTCTCACGATGTTCAACAGAGAACTTGATAAAAACCTTCTACGGGTATCTAATCAACCGGCGCCCACGTCATACTGTGAGCAGCAGCGTCCAATATCCTGGTTGACCAGACCACCCACCAGAAGGCCTCGTCAGAGACAAGGCCGCGGGGGGACATTGATTCCCGGAACCATCACACGGTAGTCACAAGGTAGGTAGGTAGTCGAGCAGATGGACATACTGACATGGTAGGGACACCTTGTATCTAAGGATCTCCCATGAAACGGTGATATTTAGAACCACTGGTTTCATTCCACTTCGAATAGAGTAGTATAGTGGTGAAGGCGGACTTCATACAGGGATTAGAGAGTTACGACAGGATAAGAGACAGTACAATAAACGGAAACTGATGTCTGTTAATGGGAATGTTGGCATTGTGGTGAGGAAGTGGCCCGCCCTAGCGTGTGTCGCTCGTTTGGTTCCATAGCCTCTTGTCTGCCATAGTGTCTAGCGCGCGGCGCCAGACGCGCGCGCATGTCTGTGTCTCCGGTTGATGACACGAGGCAAGGTTAGTGACTGGATCCTTATGCAAGAGTGCCATGGTATCTGCATGATACTGTGTGTTGTGTAGTGAACTGTCGAGTGCACCATGTCGGCCTGAATGCCGCTTTCCACTCATCAGTATCATCGACCTTATACTCAACCTTATCACTCCCCGGCCCACCCATTCCCTACCTCCCCCCCCACCCCCTTCCCTTTCTTCTCCCCCTCTCCCCATTCCCTTCTTTTTCTCCCCCCCCCACTAAATGGATGATGTCCTGTCACGTGTCATGTGAAATGTAGTGTCAACACCCATGTTGTTTTAGAAAGTCAACCCCGGTGGTAATGTTGTGTGGGGGAGCTGGTAGCTGTTTTGATTGTTGGGATGACGGCTGGTGGTGCTGGTACTTTTGGTGGGGATAGTCGTAGCTTGGCTATTTTGGTGGGGTAGTTGTAGCTTGGCTATTTTGGTGGGGGTGGTAGCTTGGCTATTTTGGTGGGGATAGTTGTAGCTTGGCTATTTTGGTGGGGATGGTGGTAGCTTTGTGGGGGTGGAGGTGGTACTATGACGATTTTGGTGGGGATGGTGGCATTTTAGGTGCAGTTTAGATATTGCCAGAATGAAAATAAGAACAAACAAAATATTACCTGGAAGGAATAGCATTCCACCACACAATGTGCGCGCGCGTTGCTGTCAACACAAATGTTTCTGCTGTGTCTTTTATAACATCCGCAGAATGTAGCTCATTTTGGTTTGGTGTTGAGTGATTGTTGATTGTTGTCATCCCCCCTTTTTTTTCCTCTCCCCGCTAATCTGATTTTCTATTGTGTGGGTTGGTGTTCCAAGTCCGGGGTGGATGCACAATCTGTTCGGTTGTGTAAATTGACTTGTAATAACTTGGTTCATCAGGCCGTACTGTCCCGTTTTCTGTTTTATGTCCTCTGGTACGTTAGGCAGCCCCTCCTTGCATACAAAAATCCAAGCTCGTTAATCCAGCCGCCAAACCCCCTTGCATGAAAAGAGGTTTGCACACACGACTCGCAACTGGTGACGTCCGAACACTTCCCGAACAAGTGCTTCGCTCACGTCCTCTGTTCGAACCACTATTCCCCGTCTGAGGAGGACGGCCGCTGCTTCAAACAGCCTAGTGTGAGGACGCCTGCTGCTTCAAACAGCCTAGTGTGAGGACGGCCGCTGCTTCAAACAGCCTAGTGTGAGGACGGCCGCTGCTTCAAACTAAATATATTAACTAGAGAAATGTATTAACAAAATTGAGGTTATATTAATTACCTGTGCGATGAAAATGGCAGCGGTTCCCTTAGACCACTTCACCACGACATGCTTGACAGCAATGCCACCTGGGAGAACTGAATCCTCAAGGGGGGGGGGGGGGGGTTCTGAGGCTTCCACCGAAGCCAAGTGAGGGTTTCACATATTGCCCGCATGCACTCTGACCGGGGTTCTCTTGGAGTGCACGAAGTAATCGCATAAATCACCGACCGATAACATTTGGAACAGCAGTCCGTCATAAGGAGTTGAAAATAGGATATGTCAGTCTTTCTTCGGGGCATGTGTTCTCGCTGAAGAACACCTGGAACCAGCAGTAGGGGGGGGGGGCTGTCAGAAAAATGAGAAATGGGGGGGGGGGGAAGGGGGTGATCTGCATGGTGGAGAAGCCAAGGTGGAATCTGGTATCTGGGGAAGACGGTCTTGACACTTCTTTCATCTTGCCTCTTGTAGCCTCCCCCCCCCCCCCCGCCTCAAGTGGCTGGGGTCCTAGATGTATCATTCCCCCCCAACCCCCTCTTCTTCCCCCTCCCTCCGCCCCCCCCCCTTCTATCCTGGGGTTCACCCCTTCTTGCTGCTGCTCATTCCTCTCCATCTCCTTGTCAGCCGTCTCGTCCGCCTCTCATTTCTCTCGTTCTCCTTATCCCACTGCTAATCTTTTTCACCTTTATCTTTATTTCTTCTTTCGTCGTCTTCCTTCGTAAATGATTTTGTCCCCCTCACTCTCCCGTTTCCTCTCAACCTTCCTCTCTTCCTTTCAACCTTCGTCTCGCTTTCCCTCTCCTCTCCCCCCCTCTTCTTTCTCTCCTCTTCTTTCCCTTCTCTCCTCTCCCCTTCTTTTCCTTCTCTCCCTTTCTCCTTCCCCTCCTCTCGCCCCTCTCCTTCCTCTCCTCTCCCCTTCTTCCCCTCTTCCCCTTCTCCTCTCACCCTTCTTCTCCCTCCCCTCCCCTTCCCCTTCTACCCCTCCCCGTCCCGTCCTTTCCACATACGGGTCTTTATAGCAATGTGTGGCTGGCCTTTGGTGCTCACAGCACAGTCGGGTAGGGTTACCCTATGTTCAGATATTCAATTTTGCTCTCATCTGTCGTAGTGCGGCGACGTCACTGATATTCTTAATAGATGTGTGACGACTCTGGGGTTATCTTATGGTCTACGGTGGTAATTGTGTATAGCCCGCGGTAATGTTCTCTTGTGTGGTTATCTTCAGGTTATCTTGAGATGATTTCGGGGCTTTAGTGTCCCCGCGGCCCGGTCCTCGACCAGGCCTCCACCCCCCAGGAAGCAGCCCGTGACAGCTGACTAACACCCAGGTACCTATTTTACTGCTAGGTAACAGGGGCATAGGGTGAAAGAAACTCTGCCCATTGTTTCTCGCCGGCGCCCGGGATCAAACCTGGGACCACAGGATCGCAAGTCCAGCGTGCTGTCCGCTCGGCCGACCGGCTCCCATAATGGAGTTCTGCTAGAATATCGACTCTGGTGGCAGAAACGACCCGGCTTTGACTGGCCTGGCTTGCCAGACCTCTGGTACCTATCCGGCCACAGATGCAATTATTCCTGAAATATTACAATGCGTTATCGTGCTCTCACGCTGTTGTGCAAGTAGCAGTCACGCTATAACTGCTCTCTCTTAATTCTCTCTTAACTTCTAGACTGATTCCCCCTCTCCCCCCATCCTTTCCTCTTTACTAATTACTTTGCATTTACTGGGGTTGAATTCTAGTAGCCATCGTCTGGCCGATATTATGGCTTGTAATCGACGGTCCTTGTGGCTTTTATTTGTATCAGCTTTGCATATCAAATAATGACGTGTTTGTGCCAACATTTGTATGAAAGTTTATTTGGGCTTGCAGGATCGAATATCAGCTCTTGGACCCCCACCTTATTCAGTACGGTTCTTCTAACGCAATGATTTCAGAGCTATAAGTTAAATTTTGCACCGAGGGGGGTGGGGGGAGTTTATTAGGCAGCGCTACTCATCCTGTGAGTGGACACAAAGAGCCAGAGCTCAACCCCCGCAAACACAACTAGGTGAGTACACCGTCATAGCATGTACAACACTCCCCAATAGGAAGAAAACCCGCTGGGTTGTTCATCATGTCTTCTGTCATATCTTCGTCAGTATATATTCTCCACTAATATGGTAAAGTTTTCACATATTGCTATGGTTCATGTGTGTTTCATCCGTGCTGTCTCATTCTCTTGTTATTCATTGCTAACATTTCCTCGTCCCCCCCCCCACCCTTTCTCTTTGTTACTGTAAGCAATCTTGTGACCTGTGACCCCCGGGGCTGAAAACCCGCGAATTGGAGAAATTATCACTTGATAGACACGACAAAAAAGTCAAGTTCCGCCAGGGAAGGAATGGTGCAGTCACTGTGATGGGCTCCACACTACGGGCTTACCAAAAGCTGATACAAATAAAAGCCACAAAGACCGTCGATTACAAGCCATAATATCGGACTTACACTACGGACAAGCCCGTAGTGGACTTGCCTGGCACAGGAGCGGGGCAAGTAGCACGGGCTATGGTGAGCCCGTCGTGGATTGACCTGGCAATTTCCACCTCTAGCACCGCTCCTGTGCCAGATAAGTCCACTACGGGCTCACCATAGCCCGTGCTACTTGGATCTACGTGCAACTTTACTGAATCTATAACAACATTATTCCACCTCTACTTCCTGTAACTCCTGGCTTTTAAAGTGAGGGTTAGAGTATAAGATAAGGTATGAAATTGATAAGGTCAGATCCGCACCCGATAAACTTAACCCAGTTTTAACCCTTTCAATGTGTACTCACCTAGTTGCACTCGCCTAGTTGTGCTTGCGGCGGGTTGAGCTGGCTCTTTGGTCCCGCCTCTCAACTGTCAATCAACTGGTGTACAGGAGTTCGTGCTGTTTAGGAAATAGTCGACTTGAGAAGGCTATTTTGTTGACACATGTCAATATTAAAGTCACCTCCCAGAATGATGTGATATTTGTTGAGCTTGTTTGTGATTAGATTCCTTCCAGATTAGATTCCAGTAAGTGTCTGTCTGTATCTGTCTGTCTGTCACCACTTGTACGAGTAATGGGGTTATCGGCCGCGGGTGTCGTTGACAGGGCCATGTAACTTTGGGTAATTGACCACTGCACTAAACCTGGCAATTATTTAATACGGCTTTGGTGAGTGTAATTAGGAGTGCAGTGGGCTCCTCTGGTGCCCTGGGCGCGGACACGCCTGCCTGCCTGTCTGGTTATGCTCGCGTTGGAGAGGAACGGCAGGGGGGGGGGTGAGGCTATGGTAGTGTGGTGTGTGTGTTGTTTGTGTGTGATTTGTGTGTGTGTGTGTGTGTGTGTGTGTGTGTGTGTGTGTGTGTGTGTGTGTGTGTGTGTGTGTGTGTGTGTGTGTGTGTGTGTGTGTGTGTGTGTGTGTGTGTCTACGTGTAGACTCACCTAGTTGTACTTGCGGGGGGGTGAGCTTCGGCGCTTTGGTCCCGCCTCTCGATTGTTAGTCTACTGGTGTACAGCTTCCCGAGCCTATTGGGCTCTATCATATGTACATTTGAATTGTGTTAGTGTGTGTGTACTACCTAAGTGTAGTTACAGGATGAGAGAGCTATGCTCGTGGTGTCCCGTCTTCCCAGCACTCTTTGACGTATAGCGCTTTGAAACTCGGTTGCCAGCTGTGGATGGGGTGGGGGCCTCCCGCTCTCTCTCTCCCCCCTCGTTTATTTCTTAAATGTTCACCTAAATATCTAGTACATTGTGATCATGTCCTTCTCTTCTGATGTTATCTTGAGCATTGAGGCGTATGTGTCCTAATTGCAGAGCTATTGGTTCAGGAGTAGGGTGCGGGGACGTGATGATACTAACGGGTCCCAGGGACCTAGGGACACTAGGGACCTACCAGGGACCCAACTGCTTGGTGAGGTAGTTACTGGGGGAATATTGACCCCATAGTGGTGTTGATGAGAGTAGTAAGGTAATTGTGAGGAAAAAGCACTAAGACGGTGGGCTTATATTGTATCAGTGTTTGTAAGCAGGTATATGACGAGAAGGGGGGGGGGATAAGGGTAGTGACCAAACACTACGCCATTGCCATGCCCCCTCCCCCCCCCATTCTAAATTGTGTCAAGTGAAAGACTACTTTATAGGGAAATGTAGGGTTTGGGGGGGTTACTAATACCACCTTCTGTACTGGTGCTTAAGAACCAGTGGTGCTTTAGTGGGTTGGGGGGTACAGACCCAAGCACATCACCTTCTGAGGTTGTTGTTAAGAACCCACTGTATACAGGAGGACACGTCTCAGAACGGTGTAAGACAGACTAGAATGTAATAGTTGGAGCATTGTATAGATGTATGACCGCGTAGTCTGTAGTAGAAAATCAAACTCGATCCCAAAATTGGCGGGCAAGGATGCGACTGTTGGAGTGTGTTCTTGACCAGACTGTCAAATCTCTCTATCTGATACAGTCAATAGGGTAATATTACCCTGGTGTTGGGTGTTGACGGTGGGTGGCCGCCGTCAACCACGTCCTCGAATGCCTTCACAATGGCTTAGATTACAAAGATGTACTATCCCGCCAAACACACACCGAAACTACGACGTTGGTACAACGTTCGAACAAGTTTTAACACCTCCTAACCCGTTATAACAACCAATATAGCAAGTTGTAACAACGTTCTAATACGTCATAAACACTCTAAGTCAAGATGTAACAACTTTATTACAAGTTGTAACAAGCGGAAGATAGAGACAGTTACGGTTTGTGTTTCCAGGGATCTTCTTGGGGTTATCTTGAGATGATTTCGGGGCTTAGCGTCCCCGTGCGGCCCGGTCCTCGACCAGGCCTCCTTTTTTGTTACACACTCCTAGGAAGCAGCCCGTAGCCAGCTATCTGACTCCCAGGTATCTATTTAATGCTAGGTGAACAGGAGCAATCAGGGTGAAATAAACTGCCCGGAACCTTAGGACTACGAATCCCGAGAGATGTCCACTCAGCCGTCAGGCCTCTCTGACTAGGTGAAGGTGGATGCACTTTGGTCCGGCGCTGAGGCTCTGGGACCAGATTCAAGAAGCAGTTACGCAAGCACTTACGAACCTGGGGCCAGATTCACGAAGCAGTTACCCAAGTACTTACGAACGTGTACATCTTTCTTCAATCTTTGACGGCTTTGGTTACATTTATTAAACAGTTTACAAGATGAAAACTTGCCAATCAACTGTTGTTATTGTTATAAACAGCCTCCTGATGCTTCGGAGCTCATTAACTGTTTAATAATTGTAAACAAAGCCGCCAAAGATTGAGAAAAGATGTACAGGTTCGTAAGTGCTTGCGTAACTGCTTCGTGAATCTGGCCCCTGGTCTCGCCCTCCTGGCCCTCAGCTTTGACATTCTTCTTGGAGTCTTGACTTTAACCGGCGACCTTAATGTCTAGTCGACTTTTGTCGGGTTACGTAGTTCATGCGCTGGTCAATTCCCACTCTTCTTCTTCTTGATTAGTTTCTTTGAAATTTCGTGCGTGTCTGATTTTGTAAGCTGTACACACACACACACACACACACACACACACACACACACACACACACACACACACACACACACACACACACACACACACACACACACACACACACACACACACACACACACACACACACACACACACACACACACACACACACACACACACACACACACACACACACACACACACACACACACACACACACACACACACACACACACACACACACACACACACACGCACGCACGCACGCAAGCTCTCGTGCGCACACGTGATCCCTAGCATGCATGCACGCACTCTTTGCGTGCGCCACGCACGCCTACACTTAGCTCACGCACTCTCCTCAAGTGAGAGGAAAATCAAACTAGCAAACCTGTCGCCAAAATACCATTTAAAAAGTACCAAGATTTGCTAGAAAACTGCCAGAACTGAAGGTGACTGAGCTACGGGGAGATAGGGACATGCACTGAAGCTAGACACAGAACTATGGTTAGTTCTATAGGCAGGCGACGAGTCACATTAACGTTGCTGAAGTATGTTGACCAGACCACACACTAGAAGTTGAAGGGACGACGACGTTTCGGTCCAACCTGGACTATTCTCAAGTCGACAATCGACTTGAGAATGGTCCAGGACGGACCGAAACGTCGTCGTCGTCCCTTCACCATGTTTGGCGTTACAAGACAGTATTCAAATTCATATCAATCCTAAGTGGGAGTAGAAGAAAGTGGAAGACGAGGGAGTTCACAAGTGTAAAAATAATCTTGCTACACAACGTTCATGAGGGCCAGTTTCAGGTCGTTGTAAGTGACTAATCTTGTTGATCCTGAGCCCCTGAACAAGAAGCTAGTCATGAAATTACACAAGACATTGTTAAATGTCCATTTATTTGACCTCTCTGAGCTGCCGGCACGAGGTGCCTAGTGCGGTTTGCAGTTACTTTATCCACTTCCTTGATCTGGAGGATATCCTCATGATGCATCTAATGGTTTATGCAGAGTAGCTGCATAAATGGTGGTGCCCCCACACCTCTAATCACTGCATGCCCGCGGCTGTGGTGGGTATGTGGGCCTGCGGGCCGCTCAAAGCAACAGCCTGGTGGACCAAGCTCTCACAAGTCAAGCCTGGCCTCGGGCCGGGCTTGGGGAGTAGAAGAATTCCCAGAACCCCATCAACCAGGTATACCAGCTTACCCTTCGAACACCATTTCATCACCCGCAAGCCACATGAACTCATTCTCCCACATGAACTCACTCTCCCACATGAACTCACTCTCCCACATGAACTCACTCTCCCACATGAACTCACTCTCCCACATGAACTCACTCTCCCACATGAACTCACTCTCCCACATGAACTCACTCTCCCACATGAACTCACTCTCCCACATGAACTCACTCTCCCACATGAACTCACTCTCCCACATGAACTCACTCTCCCACATGAACTCACTCTCCCACATGAACTCACTCTCCCACATGAACTCACTCTCCCACATGAACTCACTCTCCCACATGAACTCACTCTCCCACATGAACTCACTCTCCCACATGAACTCACTCTCCCACATGAACTCACTCTCCCACATGAACTCACTCTCCCACATGAACTCACTCTCCCACATGAACTCACTCTCCCACATGAACTCACTCTCCCACATGAACTCACTCTCCCACATGAACTCACTCTCCCACATGAACTCACTCTCCCACATGAACTCACTCTCCCACATGAACTCACTCTCCCACATGAACTCACTCTCCCACATGAACTCACTCTCCCACATGAACTCACTCTCCCACATGAACTCACTCTCCCACATGAACTCACTCTCCCACATGAACTCACTCCCCCCACATGAACTCACTCCCCCACATGAACTCACTCCCCCACATGAACTCACTCCCCCACATGAACTCACTTCCCCACATGAACTCACTTCCCCACATGAACTCACTCCCCCACATGAACTCACTCCCCCCACATGAACTCACTCCCCCACATGAACTCACTCTCCCACATGAACTCACTCCCCCACATGAACTCACTCCCCCCACATGAACTCTCTCCCCCACATGAACTCACTCCCCCACATGAACTCACTCCCCCACATGAACTCACTCCCCCACATGAACTCACTCCCCCACATGAACTCACTCCCCCACATGAACTCACTCCCCCACATGAACTCACTCTCCCACATGAACTCATTCACCCCACAAATTACTCAACCTCAGGATTTACATTTTCACGACTTTTCGTTCTTTATATCGTGGGACAGACTTGGCTTAGGAGCGAACTGTTTGTTGGATTAAGATGAAATAAAGAAAAGGTTGGAATAGCCTTGAGAATTTGAGGCTGTGTCGGAGGGTGTCTGGAGCTAGGTACAGCCTCCTGGGGCGAGTCTTTGTGGCTGGGAAGACGGTGGTAGGGGGCGTGGTGGAGTGGAGTCCACGATAAGTGAGTAACCTTTGGACACCGCAGGGCTCCTGCACCATCCTCAATTGACTCATCACCAGACGCCTGCGAATCTGGCAGAATTGAACACTTTATGTGACAGGGGAAAGTGTCTTGAATTATGTTTTTTCTGGCAGAGATGAGGGAGAAGGGGAGTCAAGACATGTTTTGTGATGAATTTACTCGATGCCAAATTGACTCTTTAAGGCAAGAGAGAGAGAGAGACTTTTTGATACAACAAAATGCTTGAGTGTGCCTTGTGTTGACAGTAGTGGACAGTGAGAGGCAAGTGGCGTGGATAAAGTAGTAAGTACAGGTGTCGTGAGGGTATCTGACAACACAGAGGGAGATGGGCGTTTAATACAAGCCAAAGTCAATGTAACTGGAGCTTAACAGGTTGAATATCTTAAGTGTGTTGTATGTCGTAGTCGACCTGCTGCTGCTACTCTGATCCTTCTGTTTCAATGCCTCTGCTCCCTCTCCCTCGTCCTGCCCAACCACTTGGGCTGGACGGTAGAGGGACGGTCTCGCTTCACGCAAGTTGGCGTTCAATCCCCGACCGTCTACAAGTGGTTAGGCATCATTCCTTTCCCCCCGTCTCATCCCAAATCCTTATCCTGACCCCTTCCTGTGCTATATGGTCCTAATGGCTTGGCGCTTTCCCCCCGACAGTTTCCTTCCTTCTCCGTCGTCCTTATCTCCCTCCCTCTCACTACATTAGTGAGAGGGATGTAGTCTTAATGCAGTGCAATCTTAATGCAATCTAGTCGCCAAGAAGCCTGGCCTGAGGTCGGGCTGCCAGCGTAGAATACACTTGAAACCTGCCACAGGTATTCCACAGGTATTCCACAGGTGGTGGTGGTAGCAGGACGGCCCGGTGGGGAGGGCAGGTCGACCGTGTTTGTCTGTGAGTCACTAGTGTCCACAAGACTGGGCAGAGAGAGAGAGAGAGAGAGAGAGAGAGAGAGAGAGAGAGAGAGAGAGAGAGTAGGCATCACACAATCGCTGGCTGGCTGGTGTTATCCGAGGCTTGTGGAAGCAGGATTTAGGTTCGAGTGATGATGGTGGATGGATACCTGCCTGAGGCTCTACGGTCTCCTATAATCATCAACACCAATCTTGCCTACATTTATTCTAGAGGCTCCTCCATCTCTCCTATCCCTGGGGACAATAGTTTACTTAACGTGGTGGTGAGAGCGGGAGGACACCGGAGTTACAGCCCGGCTCCTGTGCCGGGTAATTCCACTACGGGCTCACCATAACCTGTGCTACTTGGAACGTTTTGTTCCCAGTAGCTGAATGTTAAACAGCAGCGGGAGGAGCGTTACATAGTTGGACAACCCAGAGCAGCATTATGGGCTTGTGTGGAGCCTCTGCCGGTTAAAGGACAAGAAAAGCTATCCTCTGTGGCTAGGGACGGGCTTTTGTTATCTTGGGCCAAAGGGTAACGGCCCCCCCCCCTCTAGCTTAGCTCACTCATCCCCCCCCCTTTCCCTCCCCCTAAATATACAAATCTATTAACCCACTGACTACGCACCTACCATCCACCCAAGTCTGTATGAGCGGAGAGGGATAATGTGCTTGGATCATCCCGGTGACGCATTTATCGGGTGGGTGACCATGTCACTGGATGGCCCGTGCCGTGACCCGCCCACAGCGTCCAGAGGGACAAGTGAGTTGCATTTGGCAGTCATTGAGACGATCAAACGGGACAATTTCACTAGCGGTGGCACCCGCGCCTCGCCCATTTCGCGAGGCGTCGTGACTCTTTGGGTGGGGTACTTTGTGTGCTTATACAGAGTGGATGGGAGTCTGTCAAGAAGTACTTCTAGGATATGCTGGTTGGGGTGAGGAGGAGGGAGAGGGAGGGGTGTTGCCCTAGCTAGCATCGTAGGAAGACGTACATCAGGAGACATTCTGAGAGGCATAAGCAGGCATGACGGGGCAGGCATTACAGGATAAATGTCATTCATGCTGTTCTTGCGTAACGTGCGACGTGTTACACACTATCAGATAACGGAGCTTAGTCACCAACTCACTCCCTTCCTCTGCAGATATTTGCCTTCGTTATAGCGTAACATTCAAGGCTGCTGGTGTTCCTCGACCAGTCAGTCTCCCTCTGTCTCTCACTCACTCTCCCTCTCCTGTTTCTTCTGGTCTTCTTATCGTCCTTCATCCATATTCCTGTTCCCTGTCATCGTCAGGCACGGTATTTCATAGCAAACGTTTCACTGAATGTCAAATTCCGGATGAAACTACGCCATTCAGGGGCATCCTGGAAACCGTAAACAGATGGCTGCAACCTCTCAAAAAGTCAGTTGTACAGATTAAGAATACGACTCTGGAGCATCTTAGTGCATCTCACAGAGCATCTTGGTGCAGCTCACAGAGCATCTTGGTGCATCTCACAGAGCATCTTAGTGCATCTCACAGAGCATCTTGGTGCATCTCACAGAGCATCTTGGTGCATCTCACAGAGCATCTTAGTGCATCTCACAGAGCATCTTAGTGCATCTCACAGAGCATCTTAGTGCATCTCACAGAGCATCTTGGTGCATCTCACAGAGCATCTTAGTGCATCTCACAGAGCATCTTGGTGCATCTCACAGAGCATCTTGGTGCATCTCATAGAGCATCTTAGTGACCAAAATGTCCTCCTCCACGGCCACACCCCAGAGTCAGAAGGTACAACCTCCCCCCCCACACATACACACAAGGGGCCTGACGGCTGAGTGGACAGTGCTCGGAATTCGTAGTCCTAAGGGTCCGGGTTCGATCCCCGGCGGAGGCGGAAACAAATGGGCAATTTCTCTTTCACCCTGATCCCCCCTGTTCACCTCGCAGTAAATAAGTACCTGGGAGTTAGACAGCTGCTACGGGCTGCTTCCTCTGTACTCGCCTAATTGTGCTTGCGGGAGTTGAGCTCTGGCTCTTTGGTCCCGCCTCTCAAACTGTCAATCAACTAATGTACAGATTCCTGAGCCTACTGTGAGTGTGGGGGGGGGGAGCGCGAAACAAAATATGTTGATTGCCAGTTAAGAGGCAGGCCCAAAGAGCCAGAGCTCAACCCCCCCCCCCCCGCAAGCACAAATAGGCTTAATACAACTAGGTGAGTACAAGGAAACGCCAGAACGAACAGTCTTGAACAATACGCCGGAAAGAGATACAATGGTAATGGGATCCCTCAGGCTACATGTAAGCTGCGCCGAAGACATAAAATACAAACACGAAACGAAGAAAATAATTACCCGCGCGAACCAATCCTGGTCCGGGCAGCCTCTCTGATGGCCTCGGCCAGGACAAAATTGCATAAAAGATTTACGCTTGGTCAGAAACGTCAGTCAACCTTTCTTTGGCTGCCTCTGGCTTTCTTTGGTTGCCTCTGGCTTTCTTTGGTTGCCTCTGGCTTTATTTGGTTGGTTCTGGCTTTATTTGGTTCTGGATTTCTTTGGTTGCTTCTGGCTTTCTTTGGTTGCTTCTGGCTTTATTTGGCTGCCTCTGGCTTTATTTGGCTGCCTCTGGCTTTATTTGGCTGCGTCTGGCTACATAAGAAATAAAGTATATCGAACATTCGTGTTGGACTCATAGAATATGACAAAGGATTAGATCAATAACACTTGTATGTTAACAATCACGACTGCTTCAGAAATATTCAACTGATGTGTGTGTGATGATAATAATATAAATGACACGAATATATATATATATATATATATATATATATATATATATATATATAATATATATATATATATATACACGCAGTTAATTATTGTGTAAAGAGCGAGAAGTTGGTATAGTTAACGTGACTGACACACAGGAAGAGGCGTCGTGTATAAATGCTTCATTACCGGCATTGTGGGACGTGAGAAATTGGTGAGAACGTGGAAGTGTTTCTTCCACCTGCTTCTTCTATGCTTCACTTCCCTCCTAGGGGAAGCATAGGAGGATTTCGGTTTATTGAGATGCTTACGTACATCTGCATTTATGCAGCTACCCTGAACTGGAAGGGTTAAATAGTGTGTGTCAAGGGTCTTAGCTCCGTGATGTTAAACAAATGCCCATCTCACAGGATGGTTAGTCATACAGGGGCGTGTGTTGAGGTAGCCTTCACTGGCAAACTTTGGATGCATTATGAGGTTACCCCGATTGATTGATTGATGATTAAGCCACCCAAAATGTGGCACGGGCACGAATAGCCCGTAAGTGGTGGCCCTTTTGAGCCATTACCAGTATCAATAGAAGATACTGGAGATCTGTGGGGGTGCGGCTGCACCCTGCGTGACGGGAGATATCTCCCGTGTACCCCGATTGATTGATTGATGAAGATTAAGCCACCACAAGATGTGGCACGGGCATGAGTAGGTGGCAGATGTTTGTGGTGAATGTGATCTTTGGTCATGCAACATCTTGAAAGTATCACTGGGCTCTTGGCGTGGAGGATACCTCCCAAGAGCGCGAGTTAATAAAGTGATTGTAAAGCTCCAAGTACCTGGTGCCGGGAGGTCTGAGGGGGTGTATATGCCTGGACATTCAATAATGTTGTGTGTGAGATCATGACCCAGTTCCTGCTCGCAGTGTGTACACCTGGAGTACTCAGGACTGGGAGATGGGTCACCTGTAGCCACCTGCCACGGTAATCAATCCCGATCTTGGCAACCACTGGCGTATTGTCTAGTTTGGGGACTTTGTATTGCCAATATATTGTACTTAGTTTTCGGATCTAGACAAATCATAGCTTTTTATAATACTACTGCTTTCTGCGTTTGGGAGTCTGTAATGTCTCTTTGCCAGAGATGGGGACATCTAGTACAGTTCATCTTCATCCTTGTAACATGTTAATTGGTTGCTATGTCTGTGTCATTATGGTGGGTAATATTTGTGTGAGTAGTAACCATACAATAGAGATTCTAAACCCATTATTCTGTACAGCGAGCAGGCTATTTATTAATGCTATATAAGGCTCTTCCTGTCGATCTTCTCTTATCAAAAAACGAACGTCTTACGAACATTTTGTCTCCACTGATGGTTCAGTCCAGTCGTCAACAGGATGAACTGTAGCAGCATGCTAGTTTTATGTGTGTGTAACTCACGAAAATTAACACGTGATGAAAAATGTGACAGTGTCAGACCACGGAGGAAGAATTGAAATGGGAATTTTCTTAAGTACTTTCGTATATTAATACATCTTCAGAAGGAATGAATGATTCATTCCTTCTGAAGATGTATTAACATACGAAAGTACTTAAGGAAATTCCTGTTTCAATTCTTCCTCCGTGGTCTGTCTGACATAGTGTGTGTGCAAGTATTATTTATATGAAACTTGTATGACAATCATTGTCAGGTTAAACTGGCTGAATTCTACACTAACAAAGCAAAACTACCATTACACTAACAACTCCCCCCCCCCCCCCACACACACAGGAGGAATAATAACTATGTGACTCGGTTATGTTTGAGAGGAAGTGGGGGGGGGGGGAAGTAGGCGAGGAAATGGAGGAGGAATTTGAATTGGGGGCATTATTGGGGTAATTAGGGATTATGTAGGAATAGGGGAGGGTTGTAATGGAGCGAGGATTAGGATAGAGGGACTATAGGGGTGGTGGGCAAGTGGTGAAGGGAAGCGGGATTAGGTGGTGGTGCTACGAGTGGGTTGGGGGTTGGGGGGGATGGGGGGGGGAGGGGTGTGTGTATAAAGTCAATAAACACGGGGATGAGACAAGGCTGTGTTGCTGCAGGGATAATTTTAGGTTACCCATAAGACGATTGCTGTTGCTGCAGCTTTCCTGAGGACCATTTGATGACACCACTGGGAGCCGAGCGGACAGCACGCTGGACTTGTGATCCTGTGGTCCTGGGTTCGATCCCGGGCGCCGGCAAGAAACAATGGGCAGAGTTTCTTTCATCCTATGCCCCCTGTTACCTAGCAGTAAAATAGGTACCTGGGTGTTAGTCAGCTGTCACGGGCTGCTTCCTGGGGGTGGAGGCCTAGTCGAGGACCGGGCCGCGGGGCACTAAAGCCCAGAAATCATCTCAAGATAACCTCAAGATAACCAGCACTCGTGGTCGTGGGTGAGAGTACTATTTGAAGGTGGGTTTGTGTGTGTAGGTGGTGCGCAGTGGGAGGGTGGTGGGGCTTGTGCAAAGCTCTGTTGGCTGGGAGGGTCGTGGTTGTTTAAGTGACTGTCACATATGACCTTAAAGTGAACAAATCCACAAGGGCCGTGACAAGGATTCGAACCTGCGTCCGAGAGCATCCCAGACACTGCCCTAATCGACTGAGCTACGACAGGGTAAAAAAAAAAAGAGTTGAAAACTTATGAATTTGTTCATTTAATGCATCACGTTAGTGTGATCTCTGTGTGTAATGACCTTTAAGTTGTGGATTGGAAGCGGCTTCCACAAATCTCACCGCATTCCACTTGTTGATGATCCGTGCTAGGTACGAGCATGTCCTTGCATTTCTTAAACTCGTAGGTGGAAGCGCAGAATGTCTTCTTGTTCTAATTTCTCGCAATTAGTTCTTTATTTCTTCTTCTTTATTTATTTATTCTTCATTTATTAGTTAATTTCTCGAAATAATAATAAAACTACTAGTGTGTATTTCCAGCTTCCATACATGGCGTTTCCTTCTATTCTCTCGAATTAAAGAAGCTGTCCTTGTCCATCTTGTCTATTCCTCTGGGTACCTTGTATGTAAAGATCATGTTCGTGGTTGGACTACGCCATAGCTAGTACGCACTAGATGTAAGTGACTGGGCGGTGGAGTGTGGGTGATGTCAGAGAGGCCAGTGGTGGTGGTGGTCTGTGCCTGGAAACTGGTTGTGGCCGCGCGTCCCGCCTTCAGATTATTAACTAACCAACCTATCCTCCAAAAATGATGGTGCTTGTAGCAACTGAACAAATCCACAAAGGCTGTGGTGAGAGTTCGAAATTACGCCCGGGATGATCCCAGACGCTGCCTAAGTTCGAACCTTCATCACGGCCCTTGTGGATTTGTTCATTTGATGCATCACGCTATTGTGATTTCTGTGTGTGTGGAAGCAACTGTTTGCTCGAACTTACAGAAATGAACTGTTGCCGCCAATAGAGTTCACGGTATATGCTTATATATATTGTAGAGGGAACGAGAAAAAAAAGCTTGCCTAGAATGGCACGTACTGTTTTAGGCCTAATGTAGCATATATTAGGCTAGAATTTCTTATTTAGGCCTAGGACAAGCTTGGTTTGGTTCTTTAGTTGCTGTTCCATTATTTTTAAGCATGCTATTTGAGGCAGTTGAATAGTATAACACGTCAACTTTTGGGTGGACCCACAGACCATTTTTGTACGTTTGACCAAATAGTTGCTAATGAGGCCTGACAGCTGAGTTGACAGCGCTTCGGATTCGTAGTCCTGAGGTTCTGGGTTCGATCCCCGGTGGAGGCGGAAACAAATGGGCAGTTTCTCTTTCACCCTGATTACCCCTGTTACCTAGCAGTAAATAGGTACCTGGGAGTTAGACAGCTGCTGCGGACTGCTTCCTGGGGATGTGTATCAAAAAAAGGAGGCCTGGTCGAGGACCGGGCCGCGGGGACGCTAAGCCCCAAAATAATCTCAAGATAACCTCAAGATAACGCCCTATCATTTTTGAAGAACGGGATGTAAGTAATTAAAAATCAAATTAAATTCATATAAGTACACGAGACGGTTTGCCAACGAATTATAAAACCCATTCAACACAACACAAATCCTTCCCTAACGAGAGACAAGGTTTTGATAATTGGAAAAAGGAGTTCTATTGATTTGAGCCTAACCCTCTCACGGCTCTTGTTTAAGAGGCCTCCGCTGATGTTAGCATATATCCGCGTCCGTACATAAATGTCAAGTCTGAAAAGTAAAATATTTCCTTTAATTCCCATTGCCGGAAGGCGGTGATGTGCTTATTTATTATTAACATCTTTATTGACAAAATTAATTACAATTTTGCCTAATCTGAGGATTTTGATAGTCTTATTAAAGTGAGGATAATGCTGGTATTTACTGTCATGCAGGACAGAGGGTCATACATAAGACAATAGGTCTAAACTGTAGGCGGAAGTACATATATATATATCACGGTTACAATGTGCTGGCATACAACCTTGTAAGCGGAGCTAGAGGCTAACGTGCACGCATGGGCACGCATGTGCACGCATCCAGCACACGAACACCCATTGTCGTTTCCCTCCCCTCGATAAAAGATGGCGTTGATACGCATCGTCGTGATCTTCCTGGAGTCCAACCCTTCCGTCCTGGCTGTATCAGCCTCGCTGCTTGCATTGTCAAGGTCCGTGGCCCAAGAAAAGCTTTGTTTTACGTTATTTTTACGTTATTTTTTATACATTTAAGTCCACCTGTTCAGCATAACTTTAAACGTGAAAGAAATGGGCTAATCGTTACACGATTTTTGAGTCATCGGTCTTAACATTTGTATCTTGAGAACAGTTCCTAGTTCTTGTTTTTCTTCTTCTTGGAACTCTATATTTGTCCCTTAGAACATTTTTAATCAGATTAACATTTTCAGAGAGTAAACATCATACAATTCTACAGATTGCCCTTTTCTGTATACCCATTTTTTTTTGTTCCTTCGACTAATTTGCCAATCAGAAATAGTTTCTTCTGGTTCATTCATAATATATCATTATATCCTGCCACAGTATTATAGTAAGATATCTCTACCCTCGAATTCTTCGAAACAATTTACTTAAAATTAGCTGTATTATAATAGTAAACAAATATAATGAGCAAAGTAAATCTTAAAAGCATCGGTACATCTAAATGTTTTATTGAGCACGGAATTGAGCATTAACGGATGTTGTTGTTATAGATTCAGCTACTCTGAACAAGTTCCAGGTAGCACGGGCTATGGTGAGCCCGTAGTGGACTTACCCGGCACAGGAGTGTTGCAGTAAATATATAAAGATGTGCCCTGATCCTTAATGTACTCCCCTATTTATGCTTGCGGGGGGGTTGAGCTCTGGCTCTTTGGTCCCGCCTCTCAACTGTCAATCAACTGGTGTACAGGTTCCTGAGCCTACTGGGCTCTATCATATCTACACTTAAAACTGTGTATGGAGTCAGCCTCCACCACATCACTGCCTAATGCGCTGAATATTTCACGTTCATTGGATAATAATAAATAATAGTTATTCAAATTTGTTTTAATATTAACAATAGAAGCATTACTTTCGACTCGTGTTATGTTTTCCTTTATCACTACTTACAAGGAAGTCTCTGCTCGGCTCCATCTATATCAAGAAGGATGTGGCGTAGGTGTTCCGGTTTGAGGAGGCGGATGATGATGCGTCATATAAGCGATGTTGGGAAGTCACATTTCTCCAGACCTTTACGTGTGGCATTTCCAGCGGCAGACTTTCTGGCGCCCGTGTGTAATTTGTAGTCACTATCCGACAGTGTCACCTTTTCATGTGGTGGGTCCTAGGATTAGTCTCTCTCTCCGGCCCGGTCTTTGATCTGGCTTCCTGGTTGACGGTCTGGTCAACCAAGCTATTTGATGCAGCATCACGCTGGCTATGAATCACAGCTCTGTTGATGAAGTCCATAGCACCAAGCGTGACACTATACTAGTAGCTTTTGATGCGATTCGTCTCTTGTAATTTTTTCCCATTTTATGAAATCGTCTCCGAATTTTTATTATAAATTATATACAGTACTTGGCACTACCATGTGACTAAGTGATTTGTATAAAAATATATTGAGTACAAAATACAATTAAATCTGCCTATAGTAGAAAAGCAGCATGTAAAGGATCTGGGAATAATGTCTGGCGACCTAACGGTTAGGGAGCATAACCAAGCAAATATTGCGTCAGCCAGAAAAATGATTGGATGGATTACGAGAATCTTCAAATCCAGGGATCCCATCACAATGGTTGTACTATTCAAATCACTTGTGCTGTTCCGTCTTGAATACTGCTCGATATTCACTCACCCCTTGGGCCTGCGGGTCGCTCTAATCAACAGCCTGTTGGACCAAGCTCTCTCAAGTCAAGCCTGGCCTCGGGCCGGTCTTGGGGAGTAGACAACTCCCAGTACCCCATCCAGATATGCTGTGTATTAAAGGGAAATTAAATTTGTTCGTACAAGATTAGGGAATTGCATGGATCACGATCACAAGCCTAACCCAAAGGTCACACGAAAATTGATAACCTCGCTGTTGGGTACCAAATACACGCAGCCAGAAGAGACTGCTGGGAGTGGAACACGCTTAGGGCGTTTGATATTGGCAGCGCTCTCAGCTGGATGGAGCCACTGAGTCTAGGGTTCCTGGCTCATGGCTATTGAATACTCACAAGTTGATCAATGTGGCACTGTAATTTTGTAGACTAATGAAGAGCAGCCTAATCTTGAGGGATTACGTAGGGTGATGAGACGTGGGTATTAAAAGATGTTAGTAGTCATCCCCTGCCTATCTACCCACCTTCCCCTTCTGTTGCATCATCTCTAGTGGGGTCAACCTGCCCCCCCCCTCCCCTCCCCAACAAAGAACGTCGCTTTTCGCTCGTATGCGTTAAATGAGGCCAAAAATTGTACTAGAAAACGGAAGAGGCTGGCGAAAGTGACGTACTATCCCGTTTTCTGTTTTAGGTCCTCTGTTAGGTTAGGAGAGACCCCTTTATATTGACCGTTTTCTTGACCTTGGGATAACCTTAGGTGGACGGGCTGAGTGGGGGAGGGAGGGTCACAGGAGTTGTTGGGGGGATAGATGGATGGCGGAGGCTTCATTGGGTGCTCACTATGAATTATGGAGGTCGATGATTTTGACCTTTTTATTCTCTATTTTTCATCGTTTTCATATTAGATTGAAGTTGAATGAGGAGGAGGGGGAAGTTGTGTTGAAAAAAATAGGGCTCTCCGTGAGTTATGCCTAAACTTTCTTGCTTACTATACAGTGTAAAACACGTTCCAATTTTAAGGTATTTATTGTATTTGGAAAATTAAACTTGTCGTTCACCGTCTTGCTTTTTGCGCAGCACTGGACCACGTCACCGTCGACGTGGCCGTCGGGTTCGACCTTCTGTAGAGGTTAAGCTTCTCTCAGCCGTCGTAGCACTCAAGGTGACATCCACTTGGGAAATTTCCGTATCAGAGACGTTAACACGTCAAGCAGCTCTGTACGGAGATGGCTGTACGACCTAATAACGCTCCGTTTGATGGTGCTAACGGTGCCATAATAACTGTGTGGGAGCGAGGGGTGTCTCGTCTAACCCGACAGTGTTGAATAATTCTCCCTGTATCCACGCCCAAACGTGCTTGCGATGCCATCCAAGACCCCCGGATCCACGGGGCTTCGTAGCTGTGATTTCCTCATCCCAGTTTGGAATGTGAGCACCAGCTCCGGCAAGCGTAATCAATGAGGAGAAAGGATATATAGACGGACAGACAAGGGGGAGGTGGAGGGAGGAAATCGCATAAATATCTGCGAGTGCAACAACAAAATAAGTCCTGCTTATATGGATTAAAATGTTTCTTAACGCGTATTAGGATAGCAGGCGTAGAATCTCCACCTTGTATAATGAGCTTGCTTAATTTCTGATCTCTCTCCCAACATTAAGCTGTGAGCGTTACTCAGTGCGTGTATTTATATATATGTATGTATGTATATATTTATTAACTGCAGAAGTGTACAAATTCTGCTTGAAATATGTTGCTTTGCGGAAGATGACAGAGGACAAAATTAGAAAGGAAAAGTAGATAACACTACAGAAGTAAAATAATAATTTAATTTCTTAAACATACACAAACACTCCAATAAAGAAAAGGCAATTTAATCAGAGATAGAAGAAATAGAGCAGAAGCTGTCATACCAGACTGTAGAAATGCAATTGGAACCAAAAGCTATACATTAGACAAAAAGAAGTTCAAAATGTTTTTCACATGCAATATCAAAAACTTCCACCAGTATTGCATTCAAACTTAAAAGTGAAGGCTCACACGGGACGACAGAGAAATTAGTGAAATCCTAAAAGAATATGAAATATATATAATAAATATAAAATGTATTTCTATACATTTTATAAATATACATGTATTTATAGACCTAAACATTCCCTCTAATGCACGGGAGACATCTCCCGTCACGCAGGGTGCAGTTGCACCTCCACAGATCTCCAGTATCAGCTAATGATACTGGTAATGGCTCAAAAGAGTCACCACTTACGGGCTATTCATGCCCGTGCCACCTTTTGGGAGGCTTAATCTTCATCAATCTCTCTAATGCGTTATGTGTGGTTTCCTCCGAGGCTAAGGGTCCCCTTCTTCCAGCCAGAGGTGGTACTCCCTTCTATGGAATAAATATAAATATATAATAAAATTTGATTAAAGTATACCTTGTGTATAGAAAATATTGATTGATAAAGGCCACTGCGAGATTTTTCATTCGTATCAAACTCTGGAGCATTGACTTAGAGCTTTACAAAATGCTATGCTGGGTTAACATCTTAGCAGCTCATCGTTGAAAAAGTCTCGAGTCGGTGCTGACTGTCTCAAGATTGTTGCTACACGCTGACTGGACGACAGTCTTGACTTGGAGACGTTGCAACAAGGGCTCTTGTCATGTCGACGAGTGTAAGCCGGTGTGGGTGGAAACTGCACCTTTGCTGACACCTTTGCTGTGGAGATCCTGGTCAAGCTGGGTTGTGCTGACGGGGTATTTTTGTTTATCAGCGGGAAAGCGCCAAGCCATTACGACTATATAGCACTTGAAACGGGGTCAGGATAAGGATTTGGAATGGGACGGGAATAACTAGTAGTACTAGAACTACTACTACTACTACTATTAGAACTACTACTACTACTATTAGAACTACTGTACTACTACTACTACTATTACTATTAGTACTACTACTACTATTACTACTACTATTACTATTAGTACTACAACTACTATTACTATTAGTACTACTATTACTATTAGTACTACTACTACTATTACTATTAGTACTATTAGTACTACTAGTACTACTACTACTACTAGAACTCTACGAGTGCTACTAGTACACAAGAACACACAAGAACAAAGGCAACTGCAGAAGGCCCACTGGCCCACACGAGGCAGCTCCTATTCTATAACCACCCAATCCCACTCATATACTTGTCCAACCCGTGCTTGAAACAATCGAGGGACCCCACCTCCACAATGTTACGCGGCAATTGGTTCCACAAATCAACAACCCTGTTACTGAACCAGTATTTACCCAAGTCTTTCCTAAATCTAAACTTATCCAATTTATATCCATTGTTTCGTGTTCTGTCCCGTGTTGATACTTTCAACACCCCATTAATATCCCCCCGGTTATGTCCATTCATCCACTTGTAAACCTCTATCATGTCACCCCTAACTCTTCGCCTTTCCAGTGAATGCAACTTAAGCTTTGTTAATCTTTCTTCATATGAAAGATTTCTAATTTGGGGAATTAACTTAGTCATCCTACGCTGGACACGTTCACAAGTAGTACTAGAACTACTTCTAGTACTGCTATCACCACCACTATTGTTATCCCCAACTGTCCAAATGGTTTGACACCATTCCTTTCCCCCACCCCTGTCCCATCCCAAATCCTTATCCTGATTGATTGATGAAGATTAAGCCACCCAAAAGGTGGCACGGGCATGAATAGCCCGTAAGTGGTGGCCCTTTTGAGCCATTACCAGTATCAAGAGTTGATACTGGAGATCTGTGGAGGTGCGACTGCACCCTGCGTGACGGGAGATGTCTCCCGTGACCTTATCCTGACCCCTTCCAACTGCTATATACTGTAGTCGTAATGGTTTGGCACTCCCCTCCCCCTCCCCCCTGATACTTCTCTTCCCACTCCCATACATATGTATCCCCCCAGCAGCAGTAAAAAAAAAAAAAAAAGATATAGGTTATTTTACAAATAATTCCGGCCTGGTGCAGCTGCAGGAAATGTCTCCTGATAAAAAGTAAACTTGTTCGCTGTTAGGGAGCTGGAGGGTTACCCAATCTGTGTTGGGAGTGTGTGTGTTTTCCCAACCCTGCTTGCTTCAGTGTTGTTTGTACGGTATAACGCACATGAATCGGCTAATCTGCATTTTGTGTAAATCCTGTCATTTTTCTTGATTCTTGTTACTACAGTATTTTTCTCTCATGTCTTCTAGCTTTGGCATATTTAACGTCTAGCCTCTGCTCATAGAATTTTTTTTTCAGTTCCAGAAGCCATTTAGTAGGATGTCATTGTACCATGCCTCATTTATTGATGTGCTTCTTGAGATAAGTTCATTTCATTTATTTATTTATTATGCACCACATACCCATTCCATGGGCAGTGATGGAAAGGGTTAAAAAGTCATAATGGGTTCAGAAATTGAACCCCATAGTTAATTTAGCTAAGCAAGTTACAATCTTGTGAAGCTAGTTACACAGTTGTTAATACATACTACATATACACATGTTGTATATGCATACATATATACACATACTGTACATTATTTATACATATACAGTACAGTACTGTACTGTATATGTATAAATAGTCTTTTTATTCATTTTTAGACTCCATTAGTCTTTTTATATCACAAATGATTCAAGAAGAGGCCCACAACAGTTTATTAAGGCAGTTTACGTCAGTGGTGAGTCTGTTACTAACCTTGCTAATTCGCACCCTATATTAACCAATCATGATCCCACACCCACCCATCTGGGCAACAACTTTACAGTCATGTGCATGCATTACCTACAGTAAGCAAATTTTGGATACAATTTTGCTAGGATAAGATTCCTGGCAGTACATCATTATGAATGAAGTTTTTACACATTTCTTGGACACCATTGGTGGAGGTGTCTCTGAATTTCAAATTTTTTTCACATTACATTATATAATGATGCAAAGTATGCGAATAGTTCTGCTGACAGAGTTTTCAGTTAGTCGGATCTACATTTGCAGATGAGGCAAACTCCCAGAGATACTTGTAGCCGAGCCTAAGCCTAGCAGTAGTAATATCTAGAAGTCTGCTAACCTTATTCGATGATCCATAGACGTGCATTTCTTCCTGTATAATAGAATGATGGTAGATAGAGGAACTGGTGTCATTTCACTTTACCTCATGTCTACTAGATTTTGTTGCTGTTCCTGGAATATTACTGCCCTCAGGCTGGTCAAAGGCAGTCCAAGATGGTAGTCAATTCCCTCTTTACGAGCAGAAGTTTTGGTGAACTCACAACTCGGCAGCCATATTCGGAAACCAATATGGGAAGGAATCCACAGGAGACAAACTCGCTCTCATTGATTATTTCATTATACAGTATCATACAATCATTGTATATTGTATTCCAATTTTGGTCTCACAAAAGTCGTAAACAGTTTCTCAAATATTTCACCATCCATGTACATTATTTGAGTCTTTGTACTCGCCTATTTCTGCCTGCAGGATAGAGCTCTAGCTCTTGTACAACGTTTTTCAAGATACTGATTACTGCAATGACTCCTTAACTATTTCCCTATCATACCTGCTTTTAAAGTTGTGAATTGAGTTTGCCTCTGCAACCAGCTCCTTTAGGTTATTCCATTTACTCCCTACCCTTAAGCCAAGAGAGAACTGTCTAACATCTCTGACACATCCGAGTCTCGAGCTTCCATCTGTGCCCTCTTGTTTTATCGGTATTCATTGTAAATATTTGCTCTTTTTCCACCCTGTCATTCCCACCTAAGTATTTTATACATCTGTCCCATGCACCGTCTCCCTACTTTCTAACGTTGTCAGGTTTAGTTCTTTTAGTTTCTATTCATACCTCATCCCTCACAACTCTGGGACAAGTCTCGTTACAAACTTCTGCCCCCTTTCAAGCGTCCTGATGTGTGCTTTTAGGTTGGGCTCCACAATGGTGTGGCATACTCTAAAACTAGCCTCATGTAAATGGTAATACAGTGATTTAACAGCCTTCTTATTTAAGTTCCTGAAGGATGTTCTGACTTGCTAGCATAGAGTATGCAGCTGACAGTACTGTATTCTATTTACATGAGCCTCTGGAATTAGGTTTGGTGTTGCATCCACTCCCAGATTTTTTTTATCTTGTTATAGGAAGATAGTTTCCCTTCATCAAGTACTTGCCTCTCTGTTTCCTGGCTCCTGATTCTATTTCCATCACGTGTTCAGTTCTGCCTTAGCCGATATGATTTGTATAAATTGGCTACAAACCTAGTGTCTAAATCTAAAATCTAAATGACTAAGTATTCTTCTAGGCCTGACATTTTTTGAAAATTTCTGAATACAGTACAGTTGTGCTGCAGTTGCTACTGCTGTACTGTACTATGGTTATGGTGCTATTGTGACAACTACTATTAGCTCTGGGAAACCTGTACGCATGTTGATTAAGAGTCGAGGCAGAATGCGAGTTGTGGCTTATCAAGTACAACAACTAGATGGGTACAGTTGCACTGCAGGGTGAACTGGCCTAGTTAATGTATTAACATTTCTCTGTCAAATAAGCTGGTGAATTACATTTGCAATACCAGTACAGTACTTGGTAATTACCCTGCATGTCTTTGCTGTGATAATTTTTAACATGGGCACTCGTCTCCTGGTACTGTATTCCCATAATGTTCTTGCTACGTTGTCAAAGCATTCTTAATAATTTTGACTTGTCTGAACAGTAGGCATCCTTCAGTCTCTGGAGACTATGGAGTTGCGCTCTGGTTTCCAGGGCACAAAGCCTAGGTAGGTCAATATGGAGGAGAAGCTGTTACCCATGCAGCAGGTCCCCCACCCCGCTCCACGTTGCTGAAATTATCCAATAGAAAGGCGACGTCAATACACATGGTTCCAGTACCCTTGTCTGAATAAGGGTACCAGTAACATAGGATCTTTTTTCCAATATTTAGGCAGTTTGATATATTTACCTTTGTGTAATATACTAAATTATATAGGAATTTATATTTCTGGTGACCCGAGTTTCAACTGAGCTCTTTATGATTACATTATAATTGGGACTGATAATGTTGTGACATTTTTGTTCAGCTTTTAGTTTGGATGCTGAGTTTAAATATTTAAAGCATATTATAATTTTCTATTATCTATACAGTATGATGTTGCAAAGAGCGCTGTGCTCATATTGTCCCATTTTCCTGGTCCATTGTATCCTAATTTTAAAACTTCAGGGCAGTTATCTTCTTGAGGTCATCTTGAGGTGATCTTGGGGCTTAGCGTCCCTACAGTCCGGTACTCGACCAGGCCAACTTTTTGTTACACACCCCCAGGAAGCAGCCCGTAGCAGCTGTCTAACTCCCAGATACCTATTTATTGCCAGGTGAACAGGTGCATGAAGGTGAAAGAAATGCTGCCCATTTGTTTCGGCCTCCACCTGGGATCGAACCCAGATCCTTAGGACTACAAATCCCAAGCGCTGTCCATTCAGCTGTCAGGCCCCTGGTGGTAAAGGAAAAATTAAGCAATGATGAGTTTCTTGTGAAACATAAAGGAACAAAACAATCTGTCTTCAGTGCTGGCATGGAGGATGTGGGAATAACCTTTTAATACGTACAGTACATTACGTCAATAACAACATTATGTTGGGTACTGTGTTTACTAAGCAATCCTTGCACTAGATGTAGATATAATAATACAAGCATATTTGCAGTAAAGGAGAATTTTGTTAAATACAGTACAGTACAGGTATATGAAATATTATTAAGACATGTAAAAAATACTGAAAATAGACTACATACCTTTTTAAACCAAAACTCAACGAAAGGTACAAATTAAAATACTGTACTACACATATACCAGTACTGTACCAGTATTGTATTACTGTATACACATACAATGTGCTTGCTTTTGTCTAACTTAAACAATGAACCCTGTCCCAATCCTAAGTACTACTTGAATTATGTTGTATGGCTTAAAGTACTGTACTATTTATATGCGATAGCCTGGACAAACAAAAATGTTATATTTCATGATTTGTCAAGAGTATCAGTTACATTTTATGCACTCAAAGGGGTACATGTACAATATGCAGGCGATGAGTCACAATAACGTGGCTAAAGTAAGTTGACCAGACCACACACTAGAAGGTGAAGGGACGGCGACGTTTCGGTCCGTCCTGGACTTGACCAAAGTCCTTGACTGACTTGACGTTTGTCCTGGACCATTCTCAAGTTGATGGACGTCAAGTCCAGTCAAGGACTTTGGTCAAGTCCAGGACGGACTGAAACGTCATCGTCCCTTCACCTTCTAGTGTGTGGTCTGGTCAACTTACATGTACAATAGTTTGGGACCCCAGATTGGACAGTATCACTCAACACTTGTCCTTCTAAATCTATATCATTTGATTGCAGGAGGAAAGCCGTTTTTTTTTTTTTTTTTTTACTCTTATGTTTTGTATGTTGCCTGTTAATGGAAAAATTTCAGTTAGTTGCTTTGCTATCTGAATTAAGTTGTAGTGTGGTGTAGCAGTTCATGCAACACGTACTGTAAAAAGCAAATTTGACAGGGTCTATAGTATTGAATTGTTAAATACATAATGAGTTGCTGTTTAGCCTTGGTACTAAAATTCCAGAGACATACAGTGCCGTGCATGGACAAAATGTAGGCCTATGGAGACCATATGGTGGCTGAAGGGCTCGGTGAAAACTGTAGCAATTAGTCGTTTCTTAGTTTTAGAAATGATAAATGTTACTAAATAAATATTATTTGTGACTTAGATTTTAAAGAATATATTTATTTTCAGATTGTTCGAGGCCGAGGAGCAAGATCTCTTCTCAGACTTACAATCTTTGCCCCGTAATGCAGCACTACGGAAACTGAATGATCTCATCAAACGTGCCAGACTTGCCAAGGTAAGACAAACAGTAATAAAAACACAGGTTTCTTGATTCATTAAATCTTTGTAAATTCAGTTTGAACTGTTTGTTATTAAAATACTGTTAAGTAATACTGTACTGTATTAATTTTCATATTAATTTTCCTATGGGATCCCTTTACCTTCACAATGAGCAGCTGTCCTGGCACCAATTTCTTTTTCATCCTACCCAAGCCGGTAGGCCGAGCAGACAGCACACTGGACTTGTGATCCTGTGGTCCCGGGTTCGATCCCGGGCGCCGTCGAGAAACAATGGGCAGAGTGTCTTTCACCCTATGCCCCTGTTACCTAGCAGTAAAATAGGTACCTGGGTGTTAGTCAGCTGTCACAGGCTGCTTCCTGGGGGTGGAGGCCTGGTCGAGGACCGGGCCGCGGGGACACTAAAGCCCTGAAATCATCTCAAGATAACCTCAAGAAACCTCTCCAATGCTGTGTAGTTAAATCACATTTCATCCTTATTTACAGTACTACCTTTTCAGAAACAAAATGTGTAATTTTAACTTTGAGCATAACAGCTTGGGTATATGGTATACAGTGTGGTATAATAGGCAAGATGATTGTGGTTACACAGAGCTGCCTCGAGTTGTCAGAGAAATGGACGAACACTAATTAAACTATTCATTACAGAACTATACGTATTTTGTTTTAATGTTTATATTTATTTACATACATGCACTAACATTAGAAGCTGTTTAGCTACTCTTCAGTACTAATAGTTACAATATAAACCCTTAGTTTTGTGAATAGTGTGAGGTAAAAATTAGCTTTTTATCATATTAGCTATTTTATAATGACTGGGAGGGGTGGTATTTTCGTTTGAAAGAATGTTCATAACAATGTATTGTGAGATAGGCAGGCGATGAGTCACAATAATGTGGCTGAAGTAGTTTGACCAGACCACACAGTAGAAGGCGAAGGGACGACGACGTTTCGGTCTGTCCTGGACCATTCTCGAGTACTAGTAGATTGTCGACTTAAGAATGGTCCAGGACGGACCGAAAGGTTGTCGTCCCTTCACCTTCTACTGTGTGGTCTGGTCAAACATATTGTGAGATAGGTCTGGGTATAAAAACAGGGGTACAGTACCATTCGTTGAACGGCTTTAGTTTTAATATTTATATAGAAGACTTGCCTTTTAAATTTGTCTTTGGTGGTATTGACTACTTGATAGTGGTTGTAGTCTGTCTTCTGTCCATTTGTTGCCATGAAATAGGCTGCATGAGACACTTTTATTCAATGGTAGGTATTTTCCATGGCAACTCATGAACTTGCTGGTTTGATATTTTCTTAACCTTGATTTGTTGCCTTAATAAATGCTCACTGTTCCAATTACTTGTAGAGCATTTAAATTGTATTTGCAGTTATATTTTTACTTTGCAGGTTCATGCATATATCATCTCAGAATTGAAGAAAGAAATGCCATCTATGTTTGGCAGAGAAAATAAAAAGAAGGAACTAATCAAGAACTTGGGTACGATCTATGACAAGATTCAACGAGAACACCAGATCTCTCCTGGAGACTTCCCAGAAATTAAGAGAATGCAGGTCTGTCTGAGGTCCAACTTAGTTTTCTAGAATTAAGTTTGTGAATGCATTTCACTGGTGTTGTAATATAAGGGTACATTGTTACATTGTGTGCTACATAACACGCAATGTAACATTGCGTGCTACATTGCTTAGTGTGAACACCCACACTTGCATGGGAACACCCACTGCATAGGTTTGAACCCTTATCATGGCTCCTGCGGATTTTCTCATTGATGCAGTCACGTTAGTGTGATTACTCTGTGTATTGCTAAGTGTTTTAATAGAAATACTTTCTCTGTTAAATGAACAAATCCACAAGGGCCGGGACGAGGGTTCGAACCTACGTCCGAGAGGATCCCAGACGCTGCCTTATTTTCTGTTATTTAGTTTCATTAATATATGGTACTACACTGTGTGTGTGTGTGGTATATTGTGTATAGTATTATACACAGTATAATAGTAATATTACAATGTGTATAATACTATACTGCAGTATTATATAGAATAATAATCTACAGTATTATACACAATACTGTATAATACTGTAGATGGAGTTTTTTTGTGTGGAGCATTGGAAATACAGTTTCTAATTTTTTTTAAGTTCAGGGCATAGTCGACATGATGACCAGACCACACACTAGAAGGTGAAGGGACGACGACGTTTCGGTCCGTCCTGGACCATTCTCAAGTCAATTGAGAATGGTCCAGGACGGACCGAAACGTCGTCGTCCCTTCACCTTCTAATGTGTGGTCTGGTCAACATACTTTAGTCACGTTATTGTGACTCATCGCCTGCATAGTCAACATGTTATGAATACACCAGCATGCACAGACCAGCGACATAAATTGTGTCAATGTTTTACTGATGCAGCAGCGTCGGGAATAACAGGGAATGTATAAAGAGTGGGTCTTAAATAGTGCCAAGCAATGGTCTACTAATGGGACAAAGCAATATATTTGACAAACAACAAATTTTGCTTAACAGGCTTTTTAACATCTAAGTGTCGAGCCAGGGGTTTGGCTTATATGAAGGACCTTCGTTCTGATTAAGCTGTTTGGAAATTGAAGTAAATTCTATACTTTTATGCCAAATGATCTTATAACAGACGATGAGACAATAACGTGGCTGAAGATATGATGACTACACCACACACCAGAAGATGAGACGACGACGATGTTTTGGTCTGTCCTAGACGATTATCGACTTCATACTGGTCCAGGACAGACCGAAATGTTGTCGTCTCCTCATCTTCTGGTGTGTGGTGTAGTCATCGGATCTTATAGCAGTACTTGTTGGGTTATTGTAGCAACCTGTAGCAGTACTTGCTGCAGATACAGTAAATATTATCTGAATGGCTTTATTATTGTTTAAGGAATGCTTTACTTTGCTTGCATTTTCTATCAGTAATACAAAGAGTTTATTCATGATTCACTCTCTGGTGCCAAAGGGTCGTGCTGTGAGAGCACTCATACCCACAGGGCATTTTATTCCCATGTACAAGCTCAGTGTGATCTCCTCGCTACCTATCACATTCCTTCTCTAAATACATACTAAATTGTGGTGGAAAATGGGTGACTAAAACCACCCAATAGCCTATTATTCCTGAACAAACTATGTAAACAAAAGTTTATTCAATTTAGTTTACGTTTGTACTTGTAATTTTTTTTCTTGGGCACAATAATGATAGGTGATATGTTATGACATTTTGTGATGTGATGATAATGTAATAAAAAAACCAAGTTGTGCTGTAGTATAAGGCAGAAAAATTGAAATAAGCCAAACAGTTGATCAAATTGTCTTTATACAACAGTGAAACAAATATGTTTTCTTTGAGAAAGTTTCAGCAAATGTGACACTATCTATTTTTCCTTAGGAACAACTTCAGCATCACGATTTCACCAAGTTTAATGTTATGAAGCCCCGACTATTGGAAGCTGTGGACAGAATGCTAGCGGAGGACATAGCTCGTTTGATGGCCATGATTCCAGTCGAGGAGGCTGCCTCAAACAAGGAAAATACTGTCATCCGTGGTAAGTGCAATTTGATTGGTGTTAGCTTGGATGGCTGGTACATTCCGTACACTATCATGACAACAGTACAAAAGTTTTTAGAATGAAGTACAGTATTTAAAAGTAAACACTTGATCAGCTTTTTCAAAGTGACCTGTATACTCTGCTTTTGATTTGCACATTCATCCATTTTTATTATTCAGTCTGTTGTTGATTATATGATTTAATGCATCTTTATTACCCCATTTCCCATTACTATGAATTGAAGAGGTCCTTGCCTGCAAAATAGATTTGATAGGAAGGATGGATGAAGGTCTTCTGAGGGAAATAAAGATTTTTAGAGTGCAGGTATATAATTTCCATGTGAAAATTTGACCGCAATACACACTAGTATTTATCCACTGATGTACTGTAAGGAGTGAAGCATACTAATAGATGGAAGGGAATATTTATAGGGTGCTAACTGTATGGACACAAAATAGAACACAAAAAAACAGATACAAATTGGGCAAATTTATATTCAGAATAGACCTGGGTAAATACTGATTATAGAATACAAATCTTGATTTATGTTTTACTTTGGCTGGAATTATAAAAGGCGTGGGATTGCTCTGTTTCAAATGTAATGTGTGTGTGTGTGTGTGTGTATACAAGGGAGTTTTTGTGGTTGGGTATAAATAGGAGTTGCCTTCCATGGGCAAATGGAAGCTTCCTTCAGCTTCCTTTATTCTTATTTGCTAAGGATAAATAACATTGTAATTTTATATGCTTTATCCTGTTCATTGTAACTTGTCGGAGAGTAACTTGTCGGAGAGTAACTTGTCGGAGAGTAACTTGTCGGAGATTGTTCACCTGCACACCCAGGTTGTCTCGCACTTGCCATCTCTGCCCATCATCTTGACCTTTTTCTCCCATCCTTAAATTTACTTAATTATTCTTTATTCACCACTTTCATTCTCCAATTATTTAACAACTTTTCATCACCACCCCCCACCATTTTTCTTCAGTCATTGGTTTTCACACTCGACATGCTTCTACAAGAGTTGTTCGATATACCCTTAATCCTTAAACAACGGTTATCACCAAATGTTGATTCATAGGGGTATCGTCATATGACAATATAAACTATTTCTGTCTGGGTTTTACATGTATGATGCAAATAAGGATATAATAGCTCTCTGTGAATATAATGGAGTTTACCTTGACCTATGAAAAAATCCTGCTATCATGTCATGGTTACATTACTATGTGAATGCAGTTATTATGAATGTTACTAGGTGAATGCTGTCATTGTATAAAATTCAATCATAATTACATGCTATGTATACTATTGTATACATGCTATGTATACAATGTTCATGTGGTTTTCATAACTCTGTATGGTTGTAACTAGGTATACCAGGTAAATCGATCGTCAATTGAACCATTATCATGCGTCTTGTACTAGGAGTCTGCCGTGGGGGGCACATTAGTGGCTTAGCCCTTTGTTCCAATCTATATTCTCGCCCATGTGGTGCCAATTAGGCCACATGTCATTGCCCAGAGCCCAACACCATTGTATATTGTGTTTATATGCTTTTCACTACTCTATATGGTTGTAAGGAAGTATACCAGCTTAACCAATCATCAATTGAACTATTATCACATGGAATCTGAGTTGTTATTTATCAAGTTTATTCAACACACACACACATACTCTTGTAAATAAAGAGAAGCAAGTGATAAATAGTCTGGGAAACATCCGAGGAGAACACAAGAGTGGTCTGGCATACCTCGGTGTTGGCATAGTTTGGCATCATGTGTTGACAGATGCCAGAACCTTTAGCCACCGGGGCAACTTTTCAGACCTGCTCCACCCAGTAAAAAGATATTAAATTATTTTAGTCTTTCTCTTACATTTTGTATACAAATTAATAATTCTACAAAAAGGAAAAAATATTTTTTGAATTTTTTTATATTTTTGCGCATAGGCAGGAATGATTCTTATAGCTGCTGTTCAAGGGTTAAATGACAAATGCTTCTCAGATTACCTATATTGTTCTTAAATAAATTTTCTCATGCTCTTGCCACAAATATTGAGTCACCTTTGCACATTAATCTCGGCACTGTGCATAGTACCTTAACGTGCATACCCGGTAATGGGCATAGCACCTTAAGGCATTTTTAGATACAGTAAATGATTCAAAACTCATGTGGGTACACGGAACACATCATGTTCTTCAGGGGTCAGATTCATGAAGCAGTTACACAAGTACTTATGAACGTGTACATCTTTCATCAGTCTTTGATGGCTTTGGTTACATTTATTAAACAGTTTACAAGCATGAAAACTTCCCAATCAACTGTTGTTGTTATAAACAGACTCCTGGTGCTTCGGAGCTTGTTAACTGTTTAATAATTGTAAACAAAGCCGCCAAAGATTGAGAAAAGATGTACAGGGTCGTAAGTACTTGTGTAACTGCTTCGTGAATCTAGCCCCAGGACTCCAGTAAATAGACGCCATATTGTAAAAAATTGTCTGCATCCCTCTTGGCTGTGGGAGCCTCAGTACTGCCACAGCAACCAAAGCTGGTGCATGCACTTGCAGCTCTCAGCACAGTTGTGCAAGTCAAGGCTACAGCACCATTTAATAATGAATAAATAAATAGCTGTTGTTAAACTGTTGTTCCCTGCATGTGAATTAAACCCAGGACCCCCTGGTGTGTATCGAAGATGTAGACCAATGTGTACGATTAATATTTGAAACTTCAATCAATTGTGAATAATAATTGTCAATTTTTTTTTATTTATTGTAATTTTTACAATACAAATTTTCTGTATACTCAACTTTACAACTTTCATTTGACAGTCATATTTGAATGGTAGTTCTTTATTGTAGAATTTGAAATAGCATTTTCTGATGTGCTTTTGAGTGAATCGCTTGAACATGCATATTTCTTATTTTTTGTTTGTTTAGCTTACTTGACTGAAGGCAAAGAAAGCTTATGCATTAACCATGGGTCCCTCTCCACATTATTATGGGACATCTGATATGCTGGGCCCAATGTCAGTCACGTATGGAATGGACGATCCTTATGACAGGTTGTATAAAGCTGTTTCAGTGACTTCCGTGGCACCTGTTTTATTTTCTCCATAACTGATTGCAGCACATCTTATTTCATTTTATTTTAAAACTTTCCATCGCCACTGAAACAAGTATTGTAATGCAAAAATTTGCATAAATCAAGATTCAAGGGAAATTGTAGAATAAAAGGTTGTGACACGAATCAATAGGCCAAAGTTACATGTTTGGAAATAGTCTACAGCCATGTTCGAATTTGCAGTTGTTTGCATTTATTAATATGTATTGAAAATTGTTGATATAAACTACCTCTTATCAATTAAGAACTGTTATTTGCAGGTGTACTTTTATAATGCAAAGTGCAAGTGTGTGTGTGTGTGTTGGGGGGGGGAGGGACATTAAATATTGCAGAGAAAAGAAATAGCTATAAAAGATTCGTATAGAAATTCTATCTGAACCACACATCAGAAAATGAGAAACGATGATGTTTAGGTCTGTCCTGGACTATTATCATCATATCTTCAGCCACGTTATTACGACACATCGTCTACATTTATATAGAAATACCAAGTTGAACATTTACTTTATTGGAGATGAATGATATTTTGCCTGTAGAGGTCGTGTCAAGTTCACTGGAGAAATATGGCTAGCTGATCGCATGCAAAACAGTATTTGGTAAAGCTTATTCTCATCCTTGTCTTTCTATACATTTTTAGCAGTTTCTTCTGTTCAATTCTATCACCTGATCTAGCAGAAGTAACGTTATGAAGTATAGTGACGAGAGTCGAGATTGAATCACTGTTCAAGAGCATGGGTGAATGTCAGTGCAGTAATTACAGAAGCACAACTGTTGTGGGTATAGTGAATTGTGTACGTGAGGGTAGTTGCTGAAGGAATGTGAATCACGACTATTACTGGAGGAAGTAGCATTGTGTACTAAATGGAATCAAGGTTTTTATGGAGACAACATACAAGAAAGGCCATAATGAAGACTAGTATAAGGTAATTGTACAGTATATCTTTACAAAGCAATTAATAAAGAGAATAACGAGGAATTTAAATTGGGTCATTTTAAGTGTAGTGAACTTTTCATGAAGGAATCAATGTTGATATAAGAGCGAGTCGTTTACTGTGTGTGACTCGTTTGACATAAATATTGCAGAATGGTTGAAAAGAAAGCTAAAGTATTGACATTAATGAAGGCAAATAACTTTTACCATCTATAGTCTACTCTAGACTAATGTTCTGTACATATATGTAGAAGTTAATCAGTGGCTGATGCAATGAAAACTGTAGTAAAGAGGACAATAGGAAGTGCTGAAGCCAGAAGGTGTGGCACAAGTTTAAACACTTGGAAGTTAGAGCGGTAGAGATGGTCTTATTTGCATAAATGGTACCGAGAGGGTAAATTAAATTGTGAATTATATTAAATATGAAAATCCACGACCTTAAGATTGAAAGAATATTTTTATATTGACTTTGCATGCAGAGTAGTTATGAGGGAATGAACGGAGGCCGATAGCGAGACCAATAGTGAGGCATATGAAACAAGTTGAATTGTGGTATGTGCTTGTTGATAGCATTAGATTTGCATGGACATTGAACTAGTGTGAATGCAGTGTGTTATAAGAGAATGAATGATTATCAGTTTATTCTTGATAAGTAACTTATTTTTGTGCAAAAGTCTTATGGAGTATGTGAAATATTTGTGTGTGTGTGGTTTTTGTCTTTGGTAGTGGTGATGGTGGTGGTACTGTGGCATATGACACCACAAGTCTAGTGAAATTTTGTATATCTTGTAACATTTTTCATGCAGACTTTTATTCTTTCCTGGCAGATACCTCCTTGCTCATTAAAGTTGAAGGGATAGTGATAATGAATTTTATTAATTTACAGTTTATAGATATACAAGATTTTAAACTTATGAATTAACACTTTCGCGCTCTCCGCAAAGGTCACTCAGCCAACCGAATGTGTGCACTGCGTTTTTATCGCTTAAGCGTAAAAACAAAAATGTGTATACTCTTTTTACTCTTCTGACCTTAGTTCTCATGCTACGTATTTCATTTTGGTACCAACGTGTTCGCAATAAAATTCTCTAGAAGAACATTAGTAAAATAAGTCACGAAACATATAGGGATACCAGCACCAAATAAATAACTACGTAGATGACTCGCCGTGAGCGCCCATCAGCAACAAAATGTTTTTACTCTTGGGATTGTAATCACCTCCACACTTGTTCTACAGCGTTAATTTTGGTATCAATGGACTCGCAATGAAATTCCCAACACGGTGATATGAATATAAGCGTAGAATAATGATGCAGCCCGCCCGCAAGAGTGTGGGAAGTGGTGAAATTGTTACCCGGTATCGGTGACGGGACGATGCTCGGCGCTTTGAAAGTTTATACTTATTTCACTCTCATGACATTAATTTTCTATGTACGTCATTCATTTTTATGTCAATGTGTTCGCAATAGAATGTTCTATGTGCCCATAGGTAAAAAATATCAACAAAGCGTAAGTTAGAATAGCGACAAATATAAAACAACGCTGGAACATATCAGTGAGCGTCAAACACACACGAAATATTTTTACTTTTGTTATGTTTGTCAAGATTATACTTGTTGCACACAGTTATTTTTGGTTGTATATTGATCGGAATAAAATTCCCTAAACAGACATATGCATATAATACATGATATGGGGGAAGAATTACCAGTATAAACGGCTAAAGTCACCCACCTGCAACCCGTTTGGGACAAAATACCATTTGATCAAAGTTATCCACACCTTTCATGAACTTATTGTACCATGCAGCCTAGTGGTGAGAAAGAGAGCCTCATAGCGCGCAGTTTGAAACAAACCCAAAGTAAATCGGATAAAAATTGAATTTTATACAAATATTTTAAAAGTAGACATAACTTTATGTCCACTATGCGTTTACGTTAGACGAAACCGAACGCGCCGGCGCGTCCAGATAGAGCGAAAGTGTTAAGAGGTTGCAAAGCCTATCGATCTCTTCAGCAACTTTAGACTTCACTTCAAGACCCAAACGTTTAAAATAAATTTGTATTTGAACGATGGTGCTAAGTTACTGACATAGGCATATGACAGCTTTTGCTTAATTGTATAGTGCAGCAAAACTGGATTTTGTGGATTGGAGAGTTTAGAACTTTCACCCCAGTGTTCTAGATTTCCAGCCCTGTCAGGACGATTTTACCGATTTTCCTACATCCCTCGTTAATAATAATAATAATAATAATAATATTATTATTATTATTATTATTATTATTATTATTATTATTATTATTATTGAGCTGGCACTATACACCACTATTGCATATGACCCCACAGCAATGAGCTGTATTGAGAGGAAAGTGTTACAAAGAGTAGATACACAAATCTGTTGCCACCAAAGTAGTTTTTGTTTGCAAATAATAATATGATTGGTAACATTTTGTTATCTTTAAACTTGTTTCTCCATCAGGTGGTGCTTTTGATGGTGTGATGAATGACAACACTGTCTTTGGGTTCAAGAGAGGTGAGGGAGCCGATGCAGGAGCAGGTGACCCTGATTGGATAGTTGCCAAAGACCGCTACAAGTATGACCAGCTTTTCGACAACCTTAACCCTGTTGATGGCAAGATTACTGGTTCAGGTAGGAAGTTTTGTTTGTGTAATTATGCTTTTTGTGATCTAAGCTCAAATATGTACAGTATTAATAGTACATATATACTTTTTTTTTATATATATGTATTCCAGAGTTGGTCATATTTTTTCTGAGTAAATCTTTGATTACACAGTATGCTGGTTTAATCTCCCCATCATATCAGGGATTTTCTCATAGATCACGTTATTGTGATTTCCTTATCTCAGATTTCATCATGAACACTTTTGTGGGTCATGAACATCGTTCGGGCCGCCATGCACCGCAAGGTAGCCCGAACGATGTTTATACTTTTTTTTTTTCTTTTAGCTTTCATACCGTACTTTTCGTGCTACATCATTCAATTTGGTATCAAATTGTTCGCAATAGAATGCTCTAAATAAATATTTACATTTAAGAACAAATATAAGAGTGCTACCAATACCATAAGATAAAGTACATAATGGTAAAGAAGAGTGGCCGCCACACACACCTGATGGGCCGGGTGTTGCACTAGTAGCACTGCTGTCATCCTAATGTTCATCACCAGCATGTATGATGTCATTTTTGAGAGGCTAATCCTTATACTCAAAGTATACTAGTGACGAAATGACAACTTCGTGGAACTGGAGGAATGAGAGTTTCTTGGTATCGGTTGTGTAGTAATTGTATAACACAAAAGCATTATGTATATCCATGTATAGCCACAGAGAATGGGAAGATGTTGGCATGCATTAGTATGGTGGTCATATGATATGGACTCCTAGCTCCGTTCTAAACTGCCCTCCCTTTTCCAGTCCTCCATCATTGTCAAACCACCTCATATCATTATCACATCATGTGATGTACTGAATGTAATAACATCTAGCCCTGGAGTGGAAAGAAACGCATCACCATTATGAGGAGCAAATGTAAAGCTAGCAATATTTGCCAAATGTGAAAGAAATTGGGCAATCACCTCAACATTGTAATTTCTTTCATTGTCTAATGTATAGGGATAAAAGTAGAGAATGAATCAGTGCAGATAGGCATTCATAACATATACAATACTAGTCTATGAAATTGTTAGATATCTGAACTCCAGGAAATATGTTAATGAGAAGTGAGCTATTGAAAAGCTACCTTGCTTGTCTACAGATTAAGCAACAGCACTCGTAAAACTCCGCCTATACAAGATAATCTTCAGACCAGGGCTGGGATTCCCTTGCACCTCTCTGGACGTAACAGATCTAATCAGCTGAAAAGAGGTTCAGAACAAGGCACTATCTTGCAGCAAATATCTCCATAAGTATCAGATTTACAATAGACCAGCTTCACATGTCCCATGAACATAAGAATTAGATCCTTCTCCAGATGCTGACTTATAAAATGAAGGTACTATACCATTTCTTACACAGGAGACTCCTAGGAATTACCAATACAACGAACATCTTCAGAATTTAGATGCAGCCTCTCGCAAAACCAAAAGAATTACTCTCCAACAGAGTTATAAACATCTTCAACGGACTAAAATACTTTAATTTCGTGTGTCTGAGTTCAGTTATTTATTTTCAAACAAGTCATTGTGGCCTATTCTCTGCATGTGGGGTGTATCCACAGCCCCAGTGTCCCAAGGACACTGCCCTCTCTCTCCCCACTTTACCAAAACTTTGTCATAAAATTAAGATTTATCACATCTTATAGACTGCAGCTGTGTTTACCAGCAGCTACAGTATGCACCCCCAAAAAAAAATATATATATATAATTTTGACCTTTTTATGTATTTGTTCTTAATTAAAAAACTGGTTAAAGTTAGTTTGATATTGCAACTTGTACATCAAGATTGAAAATACCCCTGTAATTCTTATGTAGTCATGTCTTAAAATTGACTTTGTTTTTTAATCCATGATTTAATTATAACCCTGTTCCTTTTGTATTTCCAGCGGCTAAACAAGAGATGCTCAAGTCTAAGCTGCCCAATTCAGTACTGGGTAAGGTTTGGAAGATGTCTGACATTGACAAAGATGGCATGCTTGATGCAGACGAGTTTGCGCTGGCAATGCATCTCATCAACATTAAATTGGACGGCAACGACTTGCCCAATGATCTCCCTGAGCATCTTGTTCCTCCTAGCAAGAGAGGCTTCCAGGCATAGATGAGGCGAACACCAAAATCTTAACGAGTGCGTTACAATTCATTGTGGGGTGTGGAGGCGGTGACGACGATGATCAGATCACAGCTTTGATAAGGCTACACCTGTTGATATGGTGTATAGAGGGAATGTTAGTGTAAAAAAAAAAATAAACTTTCATATTTAACTTTATATTTATGTATTGATTAACTGTAAGCGAGTAAAGCTAGAAATTGTATAGATTTATAATTTTTTTTAAATAAAAAATAGTTGGCAGATTAGCATTAAAGAATGTTGTTCCTTGCCATGTCTGCTACAGGTCAGGCAGTGGCTCAAGAATTTTATATGACAAATTAAAAACCAAAAAAAAATATTTTAAATCATTTATCAACATGGAAAAGTCTTTACTAATCATTCACAACATGATGCCGGACACGTGTGCACGTAACAACCGTTTGCCATTACGGAAAGAGTTTGTGGCATATATAATTGCCCCAACTAGGTCGTATGTTCTTCCTGACCAAGTTCTGTGTTGTGTTTTTTTGTTCTTACTCGTTGCCGGCTTTGGTGATTTGAGTGAGGTGCAACTGTGAGTCGCCCAGTGGATACAAAGCATCTAGACAGTACTTAGATGTTTTTGAGATGTTCAGTATTCAACAACAAAGAAAACATAAGATCTAGTCGACTATCTACTCCCACTTTTAAAGGCTTTATACCTTGAGATATTCACGTAAGGCAGTATTTCAACAATAGTCTTTGCTAAGTTCTTACTAGTTTGAATGATTCTTCTTGTTATAGATAGAACATTTTCATATAAATATTTTTTTTTTCTTCATTTAAACGTTGCATCTAGAACATTTTTACAGTTGGCTGTGGAGAACTTAGCAAGAGCTCTTGGTAAATAGTGTCTGTAGCATATAGCCGTCAGTAGGCTAATGTTCACGCAAGTGCCGCAATCTTTTTCCTACAAGCTATTCTGTCTAGATAATTTTTTTCATATGATTGACCCTTTATTGTATATCTTATTTATGATTTTAATTGGTTAAATAATTGAATACAAATATGATTGGCAAAGCTTTGATAAGGTGCTATTTCATAGGCAAAGCTTGGCTAGGCTAGCTACAAAATATTGCCACAGTTCAATATCAGGAGAATATGTCATTCCATCATTATTTGATAGTTTGTCTCCACACTGGAGCAAGTTGTGTTACTTTGGCTCTCACCGCAGTGGTTAATTCCCAGCCCACTAGCTGGGAAAGTATTTTAAGTGGAAAAGCAGAGCTGGCCCCCCAGTTAGTTACTCAGCCATTTTACCGATATAGGTTCAGATCTACGACATTCAAGAAACATTTGTGTATCTAGCTTATAAAGTACTTTATATTTACATCTCTTTATATTCACAGGTGATTTCAGGTGAGTTTGTAAAATAAATTTTTTTTTTTATTATATATTTTGCAGCCAGTAGTCGGGAGGCATTCTGTAACCTGAACGACGAGGGAAATAACCAGGTGGAGTATTAGTGGAGTTTGTGTGGTAGATGGTGCCGATGGTCTGCCAGTTTTGTTAGAGCAGGACTGGGAAATTTTGTTTCTGTTTGTTTTCCTTGAAGTTCTGCTATGTATTTCTTAATATGCTCAAGAAGTTTTTTATATTTAGGCCAATTCGACGTGATACTCCACTTCTGTTATTTCTTTGCAGGCTTCAGAAGTATTATTGTGTCCCTGTGTTAATTAAAAAGTTTATTTTAAAATTTGTAAATTTATTGTAAATAAGCATAATGTTACATACCCTCAGTTTTTACACAGCAAAGCAATTGGAAATGTCAGTCCCCCCAATATTGCCAACTCTTTCAGGAAACCAAAGAATTGATTCCTTACATGCCTGTAAAAACTGGTACATTCAGAGTATTTTATTGTTTATTTGTGTAAACCAGCTAAAGGAAAAAATGTATAACCTCTAAGTATATTACTTTATACATAAATTATGAGAATATCTTTTTGACTTTTCTTGCAAAATACCTAAGAGATGGCAGTTCTGTGAAGTATAATATGGAATGATGATATTCCACAGTGGGTAGCAACAAAATATTGCCACAGTTCAATATCAGGAGAATGTCATAGTGTGATAGTGAGTTTATTTTCAGAGGTTATATTAACACTAAACTAGAAGACATTTGTAGCTTGTAATACTGTATGCAAATGTGCTTATATGTTGCTAAAAGTAGGGAACTTGTTAATCTGTAGCTGATGATGCACACACTAGTGCTCATTAAGTAAGATGTTCACAGTTCCATATATCAACTCGCCCCACACTTCTCCAGTGATTTTATCTGGGTTGTGATCCAGAAGTATTATTACTAGAAGTATGCTGAAGTATTCAGGCGACGAGTCACAATAACGTGGCTAAAGTATGTTGACCAGACCACACACCAGAAGGTGAAGGGACGACGACGTTTTGGTCCGTCCTGGACCATTCTGAAGTCGATTGTGAAATAATGCTGAAGTATTATTACTAAAGTATGGCTTAACGTGACTGGTGCTACATAGCCTTCCCGGCTTGGTGCCTTCTTTGATAATTACTTAACGTGACTGATGTCGAAGGAACGTTCTTAAGCCTGGTAACAGGAGTCTGGAATTGTCTATTCCTGTACCCCCTGTGTACAAAAAAATATAAGACGATAATATGGAAATCATGAGAATGAGCCACTGATATGTAGTTAGGAAACTACTACTACAAGGGAAGTGGGGGACATAAAATGTAGAGAATAGCCTTTTTTTATATAACAAGGTAGTTCTGGTTTCAGTTGTGTACAGATTCTGGTAATTGGGAGTGCTGTAAATGAAACTAAAGTACATATCTTGCATACTATACAATTTTGTTTAGGTGAACTAATTGAGATTAGACCCCATTTGGTTTGTCAAGAATTTCTTTTCCAAGCTTTTTTGCCATTATTTGGACGTGTTCATTTTTTCCATCATACACGCGATAGCACACATCTTTGAGCACACAGACATAGACAAATATTAAATAGATAAATAAATATTTTAAAAGTACTGTAAGGTAAAATAGATGAAGATAAATACAAAAATGGACAAAAAATATATTCAAAATTTTCTTTGGGATGACTTTAGCATTCCTTATTGTTGTGGTTACAGATGATGCTAGTCTTCATTGCCTGGTGCCAACTTTAGGTAATAGACTGATGCTGTCAGTTCTTGTTGATTCCTGTTAGTGAAGTCCACCCACTTGGGCTGGATGGTAGAGTGACGGTCTCGCGTTACGCAGGTCAGTGTTCAGTCCCTGACTGTCCAAGTGGTTGGGCACCATTTCTATCCCCGCCCTATTTAGTGCCCTCTGATTATCCAGCACATTTGATGGTGCTACATAACCTAACTGGTTTGGTGCCTTCTTTTTGATAATTACTTACTCTCCCCACCCTGTCCCACATCCTTATCCTGACCCCTTCCCAGTGCTATAAAGCACTTGGCGCTTTCTCCAGATAGTTCCCTACAACCCCCCCCCCCATTTTTCACTCTTTGCTCATTCAGAATTATCCTGTTTGTTTATCTGAACTTGAGAGCCACCATCACTGTGATGGCCTCAACTCGTACAGGAAGTATGTTGCTTGTCAAAGGACTTCCCCATTATTCTTAAAAAAAATTCTAGATTTATCTTGAACCTAAGAGTGCAGTGCCGGCTTGGAATTCATGATTTCACTTCATAGACGATTCCACAGATTTATTACCTTTTGGTGAAAAAGCATCTGTCCTACATTGTGGCTTGTTGAGCTTAGAGTTGTTGCCCCTGTGTGAGTTACATTACCTTTCAATGAATTCTAATTTGTTCAATATTTATTGGTTTCTATGAGATTGGCCTTGTTGAGTCTTCTTTGCAGAGTGCAGTAATTAATCTTGATGCTCTCAGCCATGAGGATTTTCTTAGTTCTAGAATGATTCTTGTCATTCTGGATTGAACCTTTTCCAGATAGGTCTATGTCTTTTTGAAGACGAAGATAATATTCAACAGCCATGCTATTGCTAAAATTATGTAGAGTAATAACATACAGTCCTTTAAATTTTCACATTTGCTTGAATTTGTTAATACATATGTAGTTAAATTTGCCACTTTTTCTGTGAAAAGTTATTAGTATAGTACAGTATTTGGTAGTTTGCATTACCCGTATAAAATAAATGGAACATCTTTGCATCTCAGGTTAGCCACATGCTTTTCGTAGGTATAGTATGTATGTACTGTATTGTATAACCTTTTCATTATTATTCACTGTTCACATTACCCAGTTTTTCACTCGCTCATCAAAATCATCCTAAACGTTTTCTTGGTAAGACTAATTTTCTACACTTGGATATTACTGAAAGTCTTTAAAGTGAATAAATAATTTATTAAGAGAAGTGCTACTGGATACCTTTACCACAATTAGAAAATTAGACTTTTAAACACCTTTCATTGAAGTTGTATGTGTATGAAATAGTGGTAGAAGCCTAAGAGGATACATAATTACGAAAATACTCGGAATCACATGAATATTCTTAGTAATGTTCTTCGGCATCTGGAAAGACTGTGAACTTGGTGTATTAGAGGTAATATTATTACTGCCATTGTCTTCTGAGTTGCCTCTGATCCCATCTCCTTCACCTCCAGTATCATAATTTTCACCACTTTTTACGAAGAAGCTTGAAATGACGTATCCATCAGAAGCTAGTTGTGTCATTTGTCTTATAGATGTGTGCTGAAGTTTACTGTTTTGTACCAAGGTCTGAAATTCTTGTGAGTGAAGAGGTGGCAGTTGTGTTGACCAGACCACACACTGGAAGGTGAAGGGACGACGATGTTTCGGTCCGTCCTGGACCATTCTCAAGTCGATTTGTGATGAGGGAAGGAGATGGTCCAAGCTGTGGTCCAAGCTTTCCTCCACCGTGTGGTTTGTTTTTTTACGTCTGGTTCCATATTCTGTGGTCCTTTACTTTCATGTCTCCTTGGGTCAGGGTTTATTCAGTTACTGTATAAAGAATGTCTTTCTCAATTATTTTGGTCCATGTTTCATTCAGATGATGAGTTGTCTGTCATGAATTTATTCATAGATTTTCTTCAACTCTCTGCATCTGCCAGTGTGTCCCTTGTTCTGTAATTAATTAAAAAATAATTATATATGAATATAGCATTTGTGTTGCTTAGTACTGTAAAGACAAATTTAATGTTTATAGTATTAGAAAATCCAAGTGAAACACTTAAGATCAGTGACACACAGGCCTTTGATAACTGACATGTGTTAATTTTATAAACGTATCCTTATTATTCTTGCCTATTATTATTTTTACAAATTACAGCATTTTTACTCATTACAGTATTTTACCTTTTTATTTTTTACCTGTTGTTATCCTTACCCATTCTTAGAATGCTGCTGCTGCTGCTGCTGCTGCTGCTGCTTGTCTCATTAGATAAGCTGTACTATCCTGCGCTGAAACACAAAAAATATATAACTGCATTACAACATTCAAAATGCACAAATATTTTAAAAAGTTTTTAATATCATATGTAAATGTTTTAAATATATTTCTACACTTCTTACCTTCTGTCATACAGTAGAAATACTTTTGAATTTTATTATTTACACTGAAATCAATATTCAAAGACAAATATTTACTTGGACATTGAAGAAGAAAAAAAGGTTTAGGACAAGAGTTTCACGTTTAAATACTAATTTGGAAATTTCAGAATATATGGGAAGGATAAGGGACATACTGTTCTAGCTGTTCAGATATTTGTTATTGGTATAAAAATGCAGAACAATGTTAAGAGAAAAGTGTCTTCATGAGGCCGAGTCACTAGTAGTGTGTCTAAAGGATCAGTAACTGTGGTATTGTATCAGTGTACTGGGGTATTGTATCATTGCAACTAGGATAGTGTATAATTGCACCTGGGGTATTGTATCATTATACCTGAGGTATCATGTCGAGATTGTTGGTAAATGGAACATTCACGCTAGACATCATGTAGGCCCTTTCTTCCAATTCATAAAGTCTTTCTTCTCGTAGTCGCTCTTTTTCCTGGAGTTTGTACAGCAGTCTGAGGAATTCAAAATACAAGATGTTCACTGCAGGGTGTTGTTGAAAGGCAATCTCAAATTAAACACTACTCTAACTGTATGGTCTTAAGCTTGGGTACTCTGCCTATTCAGAAACTATGCATTTTACTTAATTTTCCTGACCTGTATGCTATAGGGGCATAATATTGTACTATACATTATCTACGATTAATGTGAATATGGGGAGGGGGAGTGGAGAAAAAAATGGGACACGGAGAGGCTGACCTAAACTAGAGTTTGCAAGCAACAAAGATAGTACATTGATGTACAATATAGTGAAAATAGTAACAGTAATATTATATAAAATAAAAGTACCTGAAAAAGCATACGGAGAGAATAACACAATTGTACATTGCTCAATATAAGGATGAAAATGGAAAATAATAAAATTACATAGAATTATGTTGTTGGTAACATAACAACAATTATGGTAACCTAACATAATTATTGTTGGTAATAAGTACAATACAGTAATTGAGAGAGAGAAGAAATAGGAAGGAATGAAATATAATACTGTAGATAAGAGCATAAAAATTAGGGAGTATTGCAGAAGTCTTGTTGGCTCATTCTGTCTAAATCCACCCTTTTTCCCTCCCCTTCCTCAAAATGCAACCCACAGCAGTCTCCTATCTCCCAGGTACTGTACCTATTTACTACTAGGTGAACTGAGACATCAGGTGTATTTATGCAGTTGAAAAGGCTAACCTGTTTTGAGTGTCAGGAAATATAACACAAGGAAATTGTCAATATAACTGCAGTAAGTCACAGGGATATATGAAAGTCTGAGCTACAGTATTAAATCAATGGAATAATTTGGTTAGGTGATAGTGGAAGAAAACTAATTCCACTTACACTTTCAAGAACAGATATAAGGCATGAGGGTAACTGGCAGCATATGGCAAGCTAGCAATGCTTAGAATGTTATTTAGAAACCAAAATATGGATGGTTTTAAAGCAATATTAACTGCCTACGTTAGACTAATACTAAAATTTGCATCACCAGCCTGGAATCCATACCCTATGCAGCATAAAACATACAATTGAAAAAATTGAAAAGGGTTTTGCAACAAGATTAATGCTAAGAGGATTAGGCTACAAAAATTAGTTAAATGAGGGAAAACATTTCTGCTCTCAGCTCTTAGAGCATTAAAAACAGATATGATTACAACATACAAGATACTAAGGGGAATATATTAAAAAACTTGGACAAGAACAACCTCTTTAAATTTAGAAAGAATAGAACAAGTGAACATTAATGGGAACTGGAAATGCATACGAGTCAACGGCATTTAAGAAAATACTTGTACCCTGTATGGGTCATTGTCATGGCTCGGTGATTACATATCATAACTATGTAATATTATCTAACTTTAACCATCCAGGTTCACGTTTTCAGCCTGTGGTAGTATTAATTGTAGTTATTGATCATGAAATGGAACCTTCGAGTAGCAGTCCAGTGATATGTTAAATGAAGACGCATGTTTGTATTATTAATTGCAAACAATCTGCATAGTTTATTAGTGAAGCCAGAGATGAGGTGAAGCCAGAGATACACGTACAGGTCTATAACATATTGGGATAACATGATATTTTTGCGATGGTTTGGACTGTCAGAGCTGCCAACTGTAGAGGCTACTTTGCTGGAACAATATGCACTTTAATTTGGAAACTGTTAGTCAGTAGTATTCATTACCAGACTCCTTTAATAATTAATAATTAGTAAAGCATTGTTGGTCAGTTGTGATTTTACTAAGCATCGTTCGAGTGTTATATGTAATGGCCGTGGAGAGTGACCTGCCTGAGGGAGGCCCACACGTCGCCCTCAGAGACGTCTGCTGCGGGCTGCCAGGCGGACGTGCTGCTCCCTATACAGCTAAGTAGATTTAGATTACACACACAAATCACAATAGCGTGATGTATCAAATGAACAAATCCACAAGGGGCAATTCATTTGATACATTACGCTATTGCGATTTCTGTGTGTAATGAAGTAAGGGCGAAGAGGTAGAACGGCCTATTGACATAGCTTGAGTACTTTTGTAAAGGAGGAAATGTATATGTTTATCTCTCAGAATGTTCGGTAATACGTTTATTGCTTGTGATGTGTGTCTATGTATGTATTAACACGATGGACTGAACGGGGTGAGAATAGCTTGAGCTACCCATCATCCCTTTGTGTGTATTTTACCTCAATAAACTTATTTTAATAGCTCGAGTGCACGGGGGAGTTGTGTAAAATCCTGCTTTGTGTCTCGGAGAGGCTGCAGGGTCCAAGTAAATTAAGTAGAATTTCTGGTTGCAATTAAGGCAGCGTCTGGGATGGATGCTCTTGGACGAAGGTTCGAATCCTCATCACGGTCCCTTGTGGATTTGTTCAGATTTAGATTATTTTTGTCCGGCCTTTGTTTAGTTCAGATGTCTGTGTAAATGTTAATCACAAGCCACTTAAGGAGTGGCCCAAGCTCCCGTGTAACTACTGCACTTCTCCAGCCTATAGTTGATATACAGTATTAAATTGAGGTTTCTTAAAAAATTGATAATATAGATACTGTAATAGGTGTTTCATTTATATTATTTTTGTAGGCTTTTGTTCATTACACTGACGTGTCATTTTTAAGCTGTTTTCCATTTAATTTTCTTGTGGTAAAAGTGGTTATTGGGCCAAGTCAAGAGACACACGAGCATTAAAATTACTTAAGCCAATTAACAGTCATCAAATGTCAGAAGAGGAATTGTGCAAATCATCTCCATCCACAAGGTTCGAAAAAATGCAAACGCCGGAAAGTTAAATTGTAACACGACAGGTACAAAAAAACTCGCAAGTGTGGCACAAGGAACTAGAGACCAGGGGCCAGATTCACGAAGCAGTTACACAAGCACTTACGAATCTGTCCATCTTTCCTCAATCTTTGGCGGCTTTGTTTACAATTATTAAACAGTTAACGAGCTCCGAAGCACCAGGAGGCTGTTTTATAACAATAACAACAGTTGATTGACAAGTTTTCATGCTTGTAAACTGTTTAATAAATGTAACCAAGGTCGTCAAAGATTGAGGGAAAGATGTTCACGTTCGTAAGTTCTTGCGTAACTGATTCGTGAATCTGGCCTCGGTGAGAGCGCTGGCCCCACCCTTGGCCCACCTTCCACCCCTACATAATGAAGTCAAATGCAAGTCAGATGCTTCAAGTTTAAGCTGACTGTTTCTTGTGGAATTTTAATACAGGCAGCAACACATGGGAGAACGGGGTTTACAACTACACAGTCCAACATGGAACTACAAGCCCAGAACAATCACTTGATCGTTAGAGTGGAATATAATGTATATAGAATTAGAATAGAATGTTGTTGTGTTGATTTAGGGGCGACGACGATCATGGGATCGGATGCGGCCACTAGAATAGAATGTATATAGATAGTAGAATTACTATAGAATGCATTACACTTATTATACAATTGCATAGAGTGGAGTAGGATTGCATACCCTTCTGTGGAGACATCTAAATCAGTTAAAACAATCATGAGTTTTGTGAATGACTAGCACAGGTATAGTGGCTTCCTATTATGATTAGTCAAATGCAGGAGGGAAGGGCATTCGTACTATTATGTATTAGCTATAAGACTTTACCATTAATGTATGATGACTTACTGTAAATATATAGCTCTTGAAATAGAACATTCTCTGTAACTGACATTGTAACTATAAGGTGTGAAGGATAGATGAAATTGTTTATGTAATAATCTTAGATGAGGTCTGATAAAGACCTTTTGTGCCCTCTGTAATGCTTTTTGCGCTACCGCTCACAGGATGGGTATGAGGTGCACATCAAACTAGCCGCCTCCGGCGGCAACAATCAAAATCAATCGTAGTCACTTAATGGGTTGAGCTTTGACTCTTTAGTTCTGCCTGTTCATCCTAAAACTTCAAGTCGTACCCTGAGAGCTGGTCGCCCTCCTCCCTTTCCAATTAACCTTCGAGTCGTACCTTGAGAGTTGGTCGTCCTCTTCCCCGGATTCGAGCATGAGAGCGTTGTAGTCGTTGGGTCTCTGAAGCATCTGGTCAAGTCTGAGTACCGTCTCCCACAACGAGGACGACCCTCCTGGCGAAGATGACCCACCTGTCGTCTCTGCCGTCTTTTTCAACACCTGCTGGAAATCGAGAAAAGGCGTTCAGCACCTACGCAACACACCCCAACATTAAGAATTTGATTACAGTAGTTTATCTACTTGCCCAGCACGCCTAACTAACGCGACGTGAGATATATATGAAGGGAAATTTATATAGAAAAGGTAAATTGTCGTACTAGAAAATGGTAGCGACTCGCGTAATTGACGTACTGTCTCGTTTTCTGTTTTGGGTCCTCTGGTAGGTTAGGATAAGGGCACTTTAGTACGACAGTTTCTTGTCGTTGGGAAATCTTAGGAGGACGGGCTGGCACTCGTCCAATGAATGGCGGTGGAAAGGTTACAATCACCTGCATGACTACTTGCAGTTAGCAAACTGGGGATAATTTGTTAAAACTTTAGGTAGTAGATATTTTCGAATTTATTTATTTATTTATTTATGCATAAATATTTATACATTTATTTATTTATTTGTTATAGAGTTCTCTCTTAAATTAATCTGGAAATTAAATTATAATATATATATATATATATATATATATATATATATATATATATATATATATATATATATATATATATATATATATATATATAATAAGCTTATAGTACACACACAAATCACAATAGCGAGATATATCAAATGAATAAATCCACAAGGGCCGTGATGAGGGTTCGAACCCTCATCACGGCACTAGTGGATTTGTTCAAGCCTATAGTGTAACTGGCTGACAGTCGGTCATTCGATACGTCAATATCTTTCATTTAGACATGGATTAGGCTTTTGGACATACATTTGATCTCAAATAACCGGGAGGGAATTATCAGGGAAAAGCGTCAAGCCATGACTACTACATAGCACTTGGAAGGGGTCAGGATAAGGATTTGGGATGGGACGGTGGTAGAAGGAATGGTGCCCAACCACTTAGACCGTCGAGGATTGAACGCCGACCTGCATGAAGGGAGACCGTCGCTCTACCGTCCATCCCAAGTGGTTGGTCCTCAAATAACCGGGAAAGGAATCGAAATACACGAGACCAGCGGGATGGTAGCTTACCAGAGGTCAGGACCTATCCGTAGGGTGCAGTCGCACCTCCACAGATCTCCAGTATCAGCTAATGATACTGGTAATGGCTCCAAAGGGGCCCCCACTTAGGGGCTATTCATGCCCGTGCCACCTTTTGGGTGGCTTAATCTTCATCAATCAATCAATCAATCGTAGCTTGCCAGAGGTCACGACCATTCCGTAGGGTGCAGTCGCACCTCCACAGATCTCCAGTATCAGCTAATGATACTGGTAATGGCTCCAAAGGCCCCCCCCTCTTACGGGCTATTCATGCCCGTGCCACCTTTCGGGTGGCTTAATCTCCATCAATCAATCATCAGTAGCTTACCGTGTTAGGGAGAGTGGAGTTCGGGCGGGTGGTGGGGAGAGGTTGAACTGGTGAGGAGACCCACACTACCACCAACACCAGCAGTGCTCGCACCTCCATCCTCACCTCTGAAGTAATAGGCTGTGTGTAAGGTGACTTGAGTGGCATATAACACATTCAAGTTCATGTTTATGAGACAAGAAAGAAATACATCTCAAAGGGGTAGTGTAGCTTAGGCTATTTCTACCCCCCTATAACACATTAATTTGTTTATAGAGCTGTAATTCCATGCATTACGATATAAGGAAGTATATGGGTACGATGATCTATAGGTAGCCTATTGCTAATATGGCGCAGTACTTAATAATAATAATCCGTTTTATCGGGGACAGGAAGCCTTTTGTATTTTATACAATAGGCTTGTGTCGAAAGTACCCCCTCTCTGAAAGGTCGAACTACTCACCCACCCCAGGTTGCAACTACACAACAGTTGCCAAACTCCCAGATATCTATTTACTACTAAGCGAAGAGGTGAAAGGAAATTTCACATTTCTGTCCTGGGCTCGGAATAGTACCCGGAATCCCTGATTGTGAGTTGAGAACAAAGCCAACTGCGCTAGGATCATCGAGGTACTGAGTCACTCCTTCTCTAGGCCAGCTACTATTCTTCCCCAACATGCAACCCCACAGCAGTTGCTTAACTCCCAGGTACCTATTCTAACCTATGATTACTATGTGAACAGTACTAATACTTTCTTGGATAAGTTTGTGCTCCAGATACGAGTTTACTTGAAGAATATATGTATGCAGCTCCAGTAAAGCGATTATTATGCTTTTGGCGTATATAATCTCTCTCTCTTGAAGAATTACGGGTTATGTATATGTAAAAGTCAAACGTCTGGGTTTTGAGTTGATAAAGACACTGGTTCGTTCTGGAATGGAAAGTAACGTCTGAGGGCAGTGACACAATATAATCTGGTCTGGCCTGGTAGCAGCAGTCTGACTGACAGTATTACAAAAAAAATAAGTGGTGAGGGACAAAAACTAACTTGACCAGAAATTTCTGCTTGCTCATCGCTCCTCTCGATTTGTGCAACTTGCAAACTTGCAACTCGATTAGGTCTACATTTTAACTTAAAAGTCGGCAGGTTGCTTGCTGCCTGTGGCTATACTGGATCATTTATACAAGGTAAATACATTACATTATTTCATACAGCCATTTACAGTTCCAATGATTTTATGTGATACATTGTAAAGACAACGTTATAACATATTTGGGTTTTCAAATGTACGGTATCATGATAGAATTCATAATTATTATTATTTATTATAATTATTATTAATATTAATTATATCATATGATATCGTACATTTGAGAGCCCATATATGTTATAGCTTTGTCTTCCCTTAATTTATACCTATGAGAGAATGTCTTTCTCTATGTCTGTCTGTCCAAAATTGGAAGCCAGATGCTTTAGGCCCAGCTTCACCCAATTTGCTTGGGAAATAGTCTATGGGTATGGAACGGTCATAGACTAATTGAGGTAGGCCTAAGGTAAATTATTTACGAAATATTAGTTATTATCCACAACTCCAGGCCATTTTCATTGAGTATTTCATTGAGTCAGGAAGAGAAAAGAGGAAAAGCAAAGTATCTGAGATTCATACATTTACTTATTGCTTCTTGAGGAGGGGAGGACGAAGAGATAGCTAGAGGGAGAAATATAGGTTGGTATATAGAGAGAGAGTATATAGAGTATATAGAGAGAGAACGGGGATAGACAGACCCGGGTAACGCCGGTTTTCCCATCCAGTAAACTTAAAATGTTGAATTTCTGTTTTGATACAAACTGGACGATACATATCAGAGGAATTTTCGATCTGTATGTGTGAGAACTGATCTAGATTTCATCTCCTTAGCTGTCACTCAAAGGCCTTGCCGAGAAGTTTTTTTTATTGGCCGGAGAGTGACCATTATGTGTTGTATTGATTTCTACCTGACCTTGACCGCTGACGAGGCTGCCCTTTCACCTAGAGAGAATAGCAGTCAACCTTGTCCAGGCCCCACTTTACTCTCATTTATGACGAATTAACGAATGAAGGCAACAAAAACACGTACAGTAACTGTGGAAAATTACCATTTCGAAACTTTAGTTGTTTATTGACAGCTAATATTATTACTTCTCCCTTTAATGAAATACAAGTTAGATTTAAGATTAAAACTATTTGTCTATTGGAACAGCATACAAAAAGAACAATTATGAGTTATGTAGCAAGAGGACCAACAGCAACCGGGTCATGTTTAGCCCTACAAAACCCGGCCATGTCTTGCCCTAAAACATCCAGCAATGTCTAGTTCTACACCAACTGGCCATGTCTAAGTAGTGTGTGCGTGTCTGTGTGAGGGTTGGGTAGTGTGTGCGTGTCTGTGTGATGGGGTGGGTAGTGTGTGCATGTCTGTGTGAGGGGGTGGGTAGTGTGTACGTGTCTGTGTGAGGGGGTGGGTAGTGTGTACGTGTCTGTGTGAGGGGGTGGGTAGTGTGTACGTGTCTGTGTGAGGGGGTGGGGTAGTGTGTACGTGTCTGTGTGAGGGGGTGGGTAGTGTGTACGTGTCTGTGTGGGGATAGGTATGCGACTCTGGTGATGGGATGGTGGAGACCATAGATAGCTTAGCGATACAGTTCCATCAGTGTAACATGGTGCCGGGCGGGGGATGGGTTGCCTTGAGGCTACTGGGAAAATCCCACACACCTCCTGCTCAAGGAAATGTACCTGGTTGACAATATTAATCTCCGGTTAACAGTATTCATCGGTTGACAATATTCACCTCTGGTTGACAATATTCACCTCTGGTTGACAATATTTAGTGTTGGTTGACAATATTCACCTCTGGTTGACGATATTCACCTCTGGTTGACAATATTTAGTGTTGGTTGACAATATTCACCTCTGGTTGACGATATTCACCTCTGGTTGACAATATTTAGTGTTGGTTGACAATATTCACCTCTGGTTGACGATATTCACCTCTGGTTGACAATATTTAGTGTTGGTTGACAATATTCAATGTTGGTTGACAATGTTTATGCTGGTTGACAATATTCTGCGCCTGACAAAATTCTTCGTGGAATTATGAGTTGCAGCCTAACCAATGGACACGCTGTAGTGACCGACTTTCTCGTTCTATATCCACTTTCTCTATCCTGAACATATGCAGTTAGTTACGACTACTCGACGTCTATCTTAAAGGTTAGATTACTGTTGTTCGTATTACAAAATATTCGTGACTTAAAATTACAGAAACACACGAGAAACAAAGTTGCGTGAGGTCTCATAAAATATATTTTGAAAAAACATTATCACATACAGTTAAGCAAGTCCCAGCTCTGTCTGGGTACGAGTGACAGGATGAACAACCCAGCGGGTTTTCTTCCTATTGGGGAGTGTTGTACATGCTGCTATGGTGGTGTGTCCACTCACAAGATGAGTGACGCTGCCCAATAAACTCGCCCCTCGGGGCAAAATTTAAATTTTAAATTATCACTTGACTCCTGAACTTCGTAGCCTGTTCTTAGGATTTGACAACCGTCCAGTTTGGAAACTTTCACAGTTTCATGTTAGTCATTAGGTGGCAAACATTTTATTTATTTATTTATATACAAGAAGGTAAATTGGGTTTATGAGAGTGCATAGCATTGGTGTTTTTACATTCTTGTAAAGCCACTAACGCATAGTGTTCCTGACATTAGCATAAAGCATGCAATTTCAAATGCTTTGATTTACATTTGGGTAATTCACCTTGAACGATCGTGTCCGTATCGTATACATATACTCAAGGTATTGTTAGGATGGATTCGTACAAGCTTTCCTAGAAGGCTTTTTAGTAAAACAGTCAGCAGTCTTCTTAAGCCCCTGACCACGCATTAACAATGCTCCACATGACCACAGCTACAAGAACCTTCCCCAGACAAATGTTGGTGAATACTAAAACTTCAAGACAACGCAATAACCCAATTAAACTGGATTGGACATCCTACACATTAGAGAATATAATTATAATTATAGAAACCACCACCTGGAGCGTATATGGTGCAACCTCTTCGCCACTTTCATATGCCTTCACTTAATACCATCATGCTCAACTTCGTTTGATCAGTCTTTGCCTATTGTCAAAAGTTTAAGGCCTTAGGCCAGGTACTGAAATGAGATATGTGACGCCATGGTTTCTCAATAATACGATGAATTGGGTGCATAGGGGAGAACAGTTAGCTGACAATGCCTAATCATCCTGCCTTGTCCCAGTGTACGTAAAAACTTTCATCGTTGACCAGACCACACACTAGAAGGTGAAGGGACGACGACGTTTCGGTCCGTCCTGGACCATTCTCAAGTCGAACTTGAGAATGGTCCTAACCTAACCTTCCATCGTGCTTGGTTGAAGCTGGTGAGGAGCGCTAACTTCTTTGGGTGTGTTCTATATAAATGTCGGCTATATATATATATATATATATATATATATATATATATATATATATATATATATATATATATATATATATATATATATATATATATATAATATTTGTAACCTATATGTTACTCCTTTTTTGTAACAAAGTACAAATAAAGCAAATATATATGTGTACATACAAAAGAATGGGGGTGGTAGGATAAGATAATATTAGTGTTCAGTGAGAAACCACAAGGTCTCCTCTGAATACTTTTTATTTTCTTCTCCGAGGCTATGGGTCCCCACATTGGCACCAGAGGTGGTACCCTCACAAATTTATATATATATATATATATATATATATATATATATATATATATATATATATATATATATATATATGTCGTACCTAGTAGCCAGAACTCACTTCTCAGCCTACTATGCAAGGCCCGATTTGCCTAATAAGCCAAGTTTTCATGAATTAATGTTTTTTCGTCTACCTAACTAACCTAACCTAACCTAACCTAGCTTTTATTGGCTACCTAACCTAACCTTACCTATAAAGATAGGTTAGGTTAGGTTAGGTAGGGTTGGTTAGGTTCGGTCATATATCTACGTTAATTTTAACTCCAATAAAGAAAAATTGACCTCATACATAGTGAAAAGGGCAGCCTTATCATTTCATAAGAAAAAAATTATAGAAAATATATTAATTCATGAAAACTTGGCTTATTAGGCAAATCGGGCCTTGCATAGTAGGCTGAGAAGTGAGTTCTGGCTACTAGGTACGACATATATATATATATGTCGTACCTAGTAGCCAGAACTCACTTCTCAGCCTACTATGCAAGGCCCGATTTGACTAATAAGCCAAGTTTTCATGAATTAATGTTTTTTCGTCTACCTAACCTACCTAACCTAACCTAACCTAGCTTTTTTTGGCTACCTAACCTAACATTACCTATAAAGATAGGTTAGGTTAGGTTAGGTAGGGTTGGTTAGGTTCGATCGTATATCTACGTTAATTTTAAATCCAATAAAAAAAAATTTACCTCATACATAATGAAATGGGTAGCTTTATCATTTCATAAGAAAAAAATTAGAGAAAATATATTAATTCAGGAAAACTTGGCTTATTAGGCAAATCGGGCCTTGCATAGTAGGCTGAGAAGTGAGTTCTGGCTACTAGGTACGACATATATATATATATATATATATATATATATATATATATATATATATATATATATATATATATATATATATATATATATATATATATATATATATATATATAGCTTGGTTACGGGCTCACCATAGCCCGTGCTACATAGACATTTTGTTCTGAGTAGCTGAATCTAAAACAACAACATATATAGCCAGCATTCTATATAAAACCTTTACGGGCTATTCATGCCCGTGCCAAATCTTGGGTGGCTTAATCTTCATCAATCAATTTATATAAACCGCCACTTGTAACGGAACACAACCCTTTCTCCTGAAAAATACATAGCATTTTGACGTATAATTTACCTAAGGCCAAAAACTGATTATAATGCGAATGGTAGCGGCTCGCGAAATTGACGTGATGTCCCGTTTTCCGTTCGTGGGTCCTTGGGGAGGTTAAGTTCGGGCAATTTAATTCATCAGTCTAGTGACGTTAAAAACGGAAAATAACAAATAATTATTTTCATTTTCAAGTACAAAAAAAGGAAAATAAATAATTATTTTAATTTTCAAATACAAAATTTAATTTACGAATTAACAAGATTGGTTTTAAGGTATAAAGACGGTTTCGTACATTTTTTTTTACTTAGGTTAACTTATTTGGTTTATTAGGTTACTTATAGGCCCTTATAGGCCAAGGTTTACTAAAGGCTAGGCTCACTGTGAACCTAACTGCTATTTCTCTTCATGCAGCGCTGAATGAAGCACGTTTAAAGTCAAAGCTGTTAGCATAATTAGTTTGGCAAGCAATATGCATACATTTGAACAGCCCTCCCTTATCAACAAATGTTTGTTCCATGCAGCCGCCAAACCTCGTTTATGATTGATAAAACCTCTTACACACGATTCATTATTAATGACGTTCAGACACTTCTCGAACAGTGTTTTGCTGACGACTTCTGTTCGAATCGCAAGTGTAAATGCTTCACCCACATTCTACAAAATACAAATAATTACCAACAAAACCTAAACACCTAAATATGCACAATATGCTAGTGAATAATAACATTAATGTATTTTTGAGAAAATTCCTATTTTAAATGAACAGCATTTTAAAATTGATGAATGCGTTGGGGTCTAAATGGAATGAATAATAGCATAAAGACTTATCTTGCCTTATCATGGTGGCTTAGTCTGTATTTATTACACCGTTCATAAGCTCTGAAAAGCTACGAGGTCGTTCTCAACCCAAGGTTATTGTTGTTAGGTTCATCCTCTTTGCAGTTGGACACTAGCTCTCCACATATGTCAGTTGCTTAATTTAGAAACTGTACTTGTGGTCGATCTCGAACCCATTGTTGATGTGACGATGTGCATTTAATTTTGTAACTAGCTCATCAAAATTGAACTTGCTTAGCTAAATGAATTGTGGGGTTCAGTCCCTGAGCCCATTATATACCTCTAACCCTTTCCACTACCGCCCACAGGATGGGTATGGGGTGCATAATAAAGGAACTAACTTAACTGATACAACAGAGAAGTTCAGTCGCACGACTCCCTGTATGGGCAAATTAGGAGCTTGTACCAGTCCACGACAACCTTGAGGCTCTTTCTCTATGACCATTGTGTCCATTGTGGGAAATATAATTGGGTCTCAGATAAATGCATAATTTGGCTATTCCCCCAGCGTGGGATTTCAAACAGTAGACTTTATTTTGTGATAGGTCAACAATAGGGCTGGAAGCTGTATAGATTTGTGTATATGGCAAATCCATGTAAATCCACGTAGAAATATGTAATTCGTACATGTGTATAGATTTGTATTCGTAGTACACACACACACACACACACACTATATTAGATATACATACACAGTATCGGCGTCTCTCTTCCCTCCTACATTTACCCTCACTCCCCCTTTCCTACCTCAACCCCCTTCTTGGTTATCTTGAGGTTATCCTTCCCCTCACTTTCTCCCCCTCTCCTTCCCTCTCTCTCAAAACATACAGTATTAAGAACAGGTAAAAAAACGATAGAAAAACTGTCTGGGAAACAAAACCACAAGTTCAGACTTCATCAGATTTGCAATAGGAGCTGATCTGTCTCGGTCGTAGGTTCGAACCCTCGTCACGGCCCATGTGGATTTGTTCAGGAGCTGATCCTTCTGAAAGAGTAACAAGGGGGAAAGGAGGATCGATCCTCGATACCTCTATGACACTCCACATACAATCACATATCAACATACAGAGCAGTGTGAGGCTACTAGCCCCAATTGTCAGGCTTCCATCTTTGAACAAACAAAATATTCTGTTTTGTATAACAGATAGACTCTATACAAGTTCATGCCAACGTGTGTATAACAGATAGACCTTATACAGGTTCATGCCAACGTGTGTATAACATATAGACCTTATACAGGTTCATGCCAATTTACGAACTGTGTTCATAAGTTATATGAACTTATATATAAAATTTAAAATTATATGAACTTATAAGTTATATGAAATATAAGACACTCATATACGAGACTCTGGATCCTCCTACAGTCAGAGTTCTGTTTGTATTTAAATAAAAAGACGTTCGTATATATCCAATATGCTAGTAACCAAGGGCCAGATTCACGAAGCAGTTACGCAAGTACTTACGAACGTGTATATCTTTCCTCAATTTTTGACGGCTTTATTTACATTTATTAAACAGTTTACAAGCATGAAA
>NC_091163.1:8950662-9060662 GCF_040958095.1 Procambarus clarkii
GCTAAAATCTTGATATAAATCTGTTATTGTCACAGAGAAGTGGCCTTGTTGATGAGCAGTCTTAATGTTGTCTTAAGTCAGCTCTGTCGCAAGTGTTCAGCGTTACTAGTGAGTTTGAGTCAGAAGAGTCCAGGAACTTTGTGTGTGTGTGTGTGTGTGTGTGTGTGTGTGTGTGTGTGTGTGTGTGTGTGTGTGTGTGTGTGTGTGTGTGTGTGTGTGTGTGTACTCACCTAGTTGTACTTGCGGCGGTTGAGCTACGGCTCATTGGTCCTGCCTCGCATCTGTCAATCAACCGGTGCACAGATTCCTGAGCCTATTAGGCTCTATCATATCTATATTTAAAACTGTGTATGGAGTCTGTCTCTACCACATCACTTCCGTGTGTGTGTACTCATCTAGTTGTGCTTGCGGGGATTGAGCTCTAGCTCTTTGCGCCCGCCTCTTAACTATCAATTGTATTCTCCACACACACACCCATGAAGCAGTTCGTGGCAGCTGTCTAACTCCCAGGTACCTGTTTACTGCTAGGTGAACAGGGACAACACGGTGAAAGAAGCTGTGTCCATTTATTTCCGCCTCCCCCGGGGATCTATCCCCGGACCCTAGGATTACGAATCCCGAGTGCTGTCCACTCAGCCGTCAGGCCACGTCAGCTGTCAGGCAGACACGTGTGTGTGTGTGCGCGCGCGTGCGTGCGTGCGTGCGCGGCATGGATGGCTGATGGACTAGGCATGTCCCTGAACACATGTCAGGACATTATACATGTCCTGACATGTGTCCAGGACATCTTTTACATGTGTTCCCAGCTACACAAGTGTTTTTTTTTCAGCCACGTTATTGTGACTCATCGCCTACACAAGTGTTTATATATATATATATATATATATATATATATATATATATATATATAATATATATATATATATATATATATATATATATATATATATATATATATATATAAATAGAGAGAGAGAGAGAGAGAGAGAGAGAGAGAGAGAGAGAGAGAGAGAGAGAGAGAGAGAGAGAGAGAGAGAGAGAGAGAGAGACCCCCCCCCCCGTGGGTCTAATGCCATTGATGTGATTCTTGATAAGAAAATCACAAGAGGATGGAAAACACCATAGGTGACATCAATGCCCCACGATGCTTTTTATCTCCTCACTTAAATGCCTATTCCTTCCGAGGCTAACCTACTTTCTGAGGTGCGCCCCATCCTACGACAGCCCAAAGCTTGAAGAGTATGACCTATTACTGAATGAAGACCATGCTAGAAAAAGTTGTCAACCTCTCCCTCAATGAATGCCAGTGGAAACAAGCCACTTTTCCTGTCAAGCTCGGCCGCTTGGGTGTCTGAACTGCCACCCAAATTGCTGTCCCAGCCTTCCTGTCTTCCTCCTCAGCATCAAATGACCAGGTTAAGGAAATTCTACCTGACAATCTGTGTGACTTAGCAGGGATACAGGACTCCCACTACATGCAACACAAAATAATTACCATGGCAGACTCAGCACTCAGACCTACCATATTGAAACCAAGAAACAATCCAGCTGGGACAGCCCCATTGTAGACAAAGAAGCCTCAGCTTTGCTGGAGGCAGCAACAATTTCCAGTGATTGTGCACGCCTTACAGCTGTGCAGGCTCCTCATGCAGGGGACTTCCTTTTGGCAGTCCCTATGTCTGTGACAGGCACATGTCTTGATCCGCAGGAGCTCCGTATTGCAGTCGCTCTCTGCCTTGCTTCCCCTATCCACACTGTTCATAGGTGTATTTGCGGCGAGGCAGATGCAGACGAATATGGATTGCATGGCCTGCACTGTGGAAAATCAGGCGGCTGGCACTCACAACACGACCAAATCAATGACATCATTAAGAAGAGCCTTGCCTCTGCCCAGTGTCCAGCAGAGAGAGAGCATCGCAATCTATTGAACCGTAACTATGTTAGCTTTGCTGGCCTACCAGATGAAATCACACTGCACCCTTGGAAAAATGGCAGACAATTGGTGTGAGACTTTATCTGTATATCCACCCTGGTAGCCACATACATCACCCTCTCTGTCGGCCAAGCGGGAGTTGCGGCGACATACAGAGAAAGAGACAAGTCAACCAAGTACAGGGAAATAGATCACCGGTACAACTTCGTTCTAATAGGATCTGAGACCCTTGGTCCATGGGAAGAGAGTGCAAGGAGGTTTCTTGAGGATCTTGGTTCCAGGTTCATTGACGCTACAAGGGACTCTAGAGCGGCAAGTTTTCTCTTCCAGTGACTCAGTGTGGTGGTCCAGAAGGGGAATGCCCGCTGCATCCGCGGTTCCTGCCCGGCGTCGGAGGAGCCCGAAAAAATCTACAGCCTCTAGGAAACAAATTTCCTTAAATTTCCTCATAAGGTTTGCTTTATGTAAACAATCAGATATGTAACTGTATAATCTTGTATAATAAAGTGCACAAAAAAAGGGGTGGTAGGAGAAGTGAACACTTATACGTATCCAGAGTTAAATGGCAAGTTTTTCTCTGAATGCTCTGTTTTCCTTTCTCCGAGGCTATGGGTCCCTACAATTGCACCAGGTGATACCCCTTTATATATATCTAATATATATATATTTTTCTTAATTTGCATTTGTAGTGCGTGGGTGAAGCATTTACAGAGATACGATTCGAAAAGAAGTCGCGAAGCACTGTTCGAAAAATTTTGGAACGTCATCAGTGTGAGTTGCACAGCCCGTCCTCCAAACAAAGACCCATAAGTGATTCCATGTAACTGCCAAACCCCCTGTGTATGAATGAAAAACGTTCTTTTTTACACAAGACTCATAACTGATTTCGTTCGAACACTTCCGAAACAAGTGCTTCACTGACGAATTTTGTTCCAACCACAACGCTGTAAATGCTTCACCCACGTACTACAAATACAAATAATCGCCAACAAAACCTAAACACCTAACCTATGCCTATATATGCACAATATGCTTTATATATTATATTAATTTTTTTAAGAAAATTCTCGCGTTGAATGAACAGCATGTTAAAATTTATGAATGCGTCTGTTTGGTCGACCGCTGGGTGTAATGGACTTGAGTCGAGGACGGGTTGTGTGTAAACAGCTTTTATTTCATCAACAGGGGGTTTGGCGGGTGCATGGAATCACTATTGGATCTTTCTTTGGAGGACGGGCTGGCGAGTTGTGTGTATAGCGTTTTTCATTCATTAACAGGAGGTTTGTCAGCTGCGTGGAATGAACAGTGGCGTTTGTTGACGAGGACGGGCTGGACTAGATTATACTACGAGAATTTATCAACTTTTATGAAGGCGGGCTGCATACTCAGGCCAAGTTCGTCAAAGCTACGACTGATCCCAAAGAGGCATTCGTAAATTTTAAGGTACAGTATTTTTTTTTTTTTTACTGTTTAACTTTTTACTGCTTTTTTCGAATGTAAATATATATTAATGTATATTATAAATTTGTTATTGTCAAGGGCCTAGAATATGTTAAATATTGCATTTTTGTTCCGTTAGCAATTATTTTGTATTTGAAGTATGTGGTGAAAAATGTAGGAAGGTGCGATTTGAACACAGGAGCAGACCGAAGCACTTTCCATAAAATGTTAGAACGTAATCATTTGCGAATCGTGTGTAAAGCGCTTTTCAACCATGAACAAGAAGGTTTGGCCGCTTGGCTAATTGACCTTTAGTTATGAGGTCGTACTGTATTCGTAACATAAACCGTCACTAAACTTAAATGTGTAAACTGAGTCAAAGCGTACGAATGATTCAAGTGAGGCTTCATATTCGCAATGAAAACGGTTTTAAGATAATATAGTGAAGACTATGGTAAGTGGAAGTCAGTGCACGATAAGTCCGGTGAGTGGGTGGGTGGGTGGTGTGCTCTGAGGGAGTGATTCGAAGGTGATGAGAGGAAACTACATACGGCTTGTTGGTCCATGCAAGGTTGGCAGTTCCCACTTACAACCATGTTTATCTCTTAACTTGTGTATTAAGATCTACCCAAATAGATTCAGTGTTTAAAATATCGTAGCCTAAATAAAATTAAATGAATGAATTATAGTGTCGTAATTTGCTTTTCACATATCGAGGAGAATCACAGGTCAAACATTTTAACACAGACAATTGATTGATATAACATTGATCATCACGTTAATGTGATTTCATTGTGCATTTCAACGCATACTCTATATCAGACCTAAATTCACAGCGTAGGGCATCTTGGAAAAGACGTAAATGGTGAGGAAGTTAATTATCGGTAGAGTGCTGAACCAGTACTGCTATATAGCACTTGGAAGGGATACTAGATGGGCAACCCGTCCTCGCACTAGGCTGTTTAACACAGCGGCCGTCCTCCCCAGACGCATTCATAAATTTTAAGTGTATTCAAAATTGGTTTCAAATATATAAATTAATATTATTATACATAAAAATTATATGTACAGTTAGGGGCAGATTAGGTTGAGTGTTTAGGTTCTGTTGGCGATTATTTTGTATTTGAAGTACGTGGGTGAAACATTTATAGAATTGTGGTTCGAACAGAGGACGTGAGCGAAGCACTTGTTCCGGAAGTGTTCGGACGTCATCAGTTGTGAGTCGTGTGTAAACCGCTTTTCATTCATAAACAGGTTTGGCTGCTGGATTAACGAGGTTAGATCTTTGTATGCTAGGACTGGCTGAAGATGGTACGGAGGGGAAGGGATGGTGCCCAACCACTTGCACAACTGTTGTTCAAACGTCGACCTACCAGAAGCGGGTCTATCGTTATACCGACCAGTCCAAGATCTTGGGTTATTAGAGGTGAGTAGCCTTTATATTTGCCAGTTCCCTAATATGAGCTTCGATGTTGCTGCCTTGCAGATTGCTCAACCCACCTATAACTATATTTGTCGAGTTAAAATTCATTATCGCGAGTTGGGTGAAGTTATAACTTTTTTTTTTTTGGATTGATCAGGCGTAGTGACCACCACTTTGCATCTATTTCTTCACTGGTCTTTCAACCCGTCATTCTACTTTGAATAGAATGTGACTTAACCTATGAACTTATATGTCCGCGTGATTAACGTTACAGGTGCTTGGACTTAATTTTTTTTATAAAGTAGATGGAGTACCCGGTTGTGACCATGGGGTGGGGGTGGGGGGGAATTGTCTCCCACTTTCAATCTCTTCCTCTGATCGCATCTCTTCCCCTGTCCTCCCTTCTCTTACCCTCCAACAACCTGCCTCTCTTCACCCCCATTCATCTTGACTGTCCCCCCCTCTACGCTCGCTCGCAAATTTGAATATTACAACTTTTTGTATATCAACACATTTAAGTACATCTGCGTTTGTGGAGTTACTCTAGACTATATGAAGGGGAGTACAGCGTGTGTCAAGAGGTAGCTACCTAGACTATATGAAGGTGAGTACAGTGTGTGTCAAGAGGTAGCTACCTAGACTATATGAAGGTGAGTACAATGTGTGTCTAGCTGTAGGTACCCTGGACTATATGAAGGAGGAGTACAGTGTATGTCAAGAGCTTCCCTAGACTATATGAAGGGGAGTACAGTGTGTGTCAAGAGGTAACTACCCTAGACTATATGAAGGGGAGTACAGCGTGTCAAAAAGCTAGCTACGTGATGCTAAAAATGCCCATCACACAGGATGGTTAGTCATACAGAGGCATGTGATAAGTAGTCTTCACTGGCAAACGCTGGGTGCATTATGAGGATATCTTCAACAACACGAGAGTGAATAAAATAATTGCAAAGCTTCAGGTACCTCATGCCAATGGATCTGAATGGTCTGATAACTGGGCATTCGGTGATGTAGCTGGTGGAAAAGCTGACAAAAAACTATTCGGAAAATAAATTTCACAAAGGAAGCCGACTCCGGCTGGCATATGGCAATCTCATACCACACATAAATATCGTAATGAAAATATGAGTAAGGCCCTCAAGCGTCTGGCTTCTTATCTGTCGCACATTCTCTTTTATGGATATAGATTTCGGGTAATATTTTTGCTAGTTATTGCCTTCAACATGTGGCTAGAGCGGTTGACAAGCCAATGCGTGTACAGTATCTGGGGCCTTTGTCATGTGGGTGAGGGTGGCAGAGGTACGGTGCTGCCATCTAGTGAGTCATACTGCACCTGGTACAGCAAGCAACCTGTGAATCAATTTAGTGTATCATTACGGGATCCTGCCTCTAGTAGGGAAGTACTGGTGAGAGGACTATAGTGTGGTGGTGGGGGGAATTTATGTTCAGAATTATAGAACATTATGAAGAAGCTTCAATAATTGATTACACTCCCCACCCTCGTTTTTTTCTCTCACAAGGCCTTCAGGTTGAGCCAGAACAAAGATCTGGTGACCTGTGTGAAGCTGAACGGTTCTCGTACGCGTTTATCCGGCTCTCCCACACACCAGCCTTCACCCTCCTCGTCGATATAACCCGTATGTGAGGGATCACTAGGGAGCCGGGATATGAGGCTACATCAACGTTGCCCCGTTACCCGTGAACCTTGGGTGGGGTTAGATGGCCCACATCTCGCTTCTTCCTTCCTTCCTTCCTTCCTTCCTTCCTTCCTTCCTTCCTTCCTTCCTTCCTTCCTTCCTTCCTTCCTTCCTTCCTTCCTTCCTTCCTTCCTTTATATTTACTGCTCTCCTGGGTTCCTTAATCCTTATTTTCCGTGGCCTCCTCCCGCCACTAAACCCTCAAATCGTACTTTGGGAGCTTGTGCTTCCCGTTAGACTGAGCTTGGGAGCATTGTAGTCATTGGGTCGTTAGACCATCTGGTTCAGTTACTGCATTTTAAGTTCAAGTGCGTTTATTGAGACAATAAAACACATCTCGAAGGGATAGAGTAGCTTAGGCTATTTCTACCCTCCAGTTACGACACTGTCTCCCACATAATATAACCCTTGAGGTATACATAATATAACTCACCTGTTGTCATGCCATCGTCTGCAACACCTGTAGAGATCCTGTATCAATACCTGTAGAGATCCTGTATCACACATGCATTGGAAATATTCCTGGTGATTACGTGACACGGATGAAGGTTGTACAGTAAATTTGGAAAATGCAGATCCTTTGTTTACGAGCTATATGTGGAAGCTGTAAAACAAACACACAGACATGCCATGCAGATTGATTGATTGAAGATTAAGCCACCACAGCAGGTGGCACGGGCATGAGTAGCCCGTAGGTGGTAGATGTTTGGAGTGAATGGGGTCTTTGGTCGTGTAACACTTAAATGTCTTTGGGCCTGTCAGTGCCATGCATTTTAAAAGCACTACAATCACCTTCTGTGGTTGATTGTTCAATAAATCCGTGAAATATATGTTTGACAAATCTCTCACCCTGTCCATGGAGGACAGAAGAAAATGTATATATGCTAGTTAGCATTGTAAATGTGTGGCCACGTCTGTGGTAGAAAATAATAATAATAATAATAATAATAAATGCCATGCAACCTTCTTACACCGTACATATAACCAAACGTAGATCACGTAGATTAGAATTCAGACTACTAGGTACTGACTATGTAAAGATCTGTACAATTCTTATCTTAAACTATTTAAATAAATGCTCACATATTGCAAATTGAGGAAGTACATATATTTTGACAATTACTCAGAATACATGTACAAACGCTGGATTAGAAAGCACTAGGTTAGAGTAAAATGTATTTCATTACTTAAAGAAACAGAACTGGAAACATGTAACGTGGGAAAACTCGACCTGTCATCCAAAAATGATAGTTCTTTATAACAATTATTGGTCGGACGTATAAAAATGTGCTGATGCACAAAAAATATATATATATATTTGTACTATTAATTTTGTGGAGGGCACGAGAAACATGGCGGCAACCAAATATGAATTTTGCTAGACCTAGTATAGCTCATACTAGTACTAAATTAGGCCTAAGATTCCTATTTTAGGCTTTGTGCAAGTTTGGTTATATAGTTACTCTTCCACTTTTTGGCATGACATTTGGAGTATTCCAATAGTACAAAACGGGAACTTTTTGAGGTACAACAATATTTGTGTAAATTCGACCGATAGTTGTTATAAAGTATTCAAGTTCAGCTTCAAGTATGTTTAATGAGACAAGAAAAAAAATTACATCTTAAAGGGATAGAGTAGCTTAGGCTATTTCTATGAGAACTTTTTGTTCCAAATAGCGAATCTTAAACAACAACAGCTATTTCTACACCCCTATAAAGTATTATAATTTTTTGGAGGATAGTAATTAAAACCGCATCACTACCGCTCAAAACGTCAGATGAACTAGTCTATGAGGCAGTCCCAAAATTTCTGCAGATAGTAAAATCAACCAGGTATCAACCAGAGAGCAAGCATGGAGATGGGGCGCAGGGGCTACTTGTCACCTATAAAACAGTTTTATACTGACATCTTACTTAAAACATTCATGTTATGATAGTGTCAGGTGCACATTCGGTTACTGAACTATGTTGAGGACTAAAAGTACACTAACTGGTTGATCGGTCAACCCGTCCACTAAATAGAACGTCGCATTTTGACGTATACTCTACCTAAGGCCAAAAATTGTCGTACTAGAAAATGGTAGCGGGTCGCGAAATTGACATAACGTCTCGTTTACTGACTTGGGTCGTTTGGAAGGTTAGGATAAGGGCACTTTAGTACGACAGTTTCTGGACGTTGGGAAACCTTAGGAGGACGGGCTGGATTAGTAGGCTGTGGTGGTGGCCATTAAAAACGGTTTATACCCCAACGCCAAACCATAGTAGATAGCTTGCGAACCAGCACGCCTACTTTAGTCCGGAATTATGTTTAAGTATTAAGTATAGTGTGTATACACTCTAGAATACACCTATATATACCGTGGAGCTCCTGCTTCATAGGTTTACTTACTGTAAATAGTGTATATATACCGTTATACTGTCCGTAAGCTCGCAATGGGGCTTTAAACTGACCTGAAGTGTGCACAGACTGTTGATATATAGGTTGAGCAACCTCTGAAACTCGTATAACAATGCTGTAACTTGCATACTTAAGCGAATATTAAGCCCCAGCTCCTGAGCGCATTGTGCATCGCTACTGTGCAGCCTCTCCATTGTGCATCGCTGTGTGCAGCCTCTCCATCGCTACTCCTCAGGACAGCCCATTTATTTATTTTATTTATTTATTTATTTATATACAAGAAGGTACATTGGGTTTGTGAGAATACATAGCATGGTATTTACAATCTTGTAAAGTCACTAGTACGCGCAGCGTTTCGGGCAGGTCCTTAATCTAACAGATATTCTCCATTCTCTCTTTGTCACAGAAGTTAGGCAGCTGTTATGGGTCAGTAGTTTGACTTGACGGCCTCGATAAGTTTAATAAGCAATCTGTCCTCGACAAAGGGAAGCTGTGAAATGATATTACATAACCTTTAACAATTCACTGTAGATACGTTGATGTATTTACACATCAGTGATAGATCTGATCACTGATGTATCTACACCAGTGTCTCATTGGATGAATACCCAATGTATTCATCAGTGTAGCTTTAGTGCTGTGGATTACGTCTTACTCAGTATTGTGGGATCCGGAGTTTGATGCCTGGGCGGGGCAGAAATGATTGTACACATTACCTTTCACCAGATGCCTCTGTTTACCTAACAGTAAATAAGTACCCTGGACGTGTTGTGGGTTGCAGTTTGGGTAAGGTCAGTAGTTGACCTAGCGGGACCTCGGTATAATCTCAAGTACAGGCTCCCTCTCCCTGACAACAGGAATATAGAGACCACCTTGGACCCTTTAGCTCAGTCAGTGCACGCTTATTTGTAGATGACAGAAAACGGTACAGATTGTGTTGTAAAAGGGGAGACTTATCTTGCGGCGCTATTATGCAGTTGGTTTATCTGAGAGCCACTAACACTGTTGGCCTCGACGAGGACAGGAAGGTCCTCGGCTTGTCGAAGGTCCCCCCATTTGCCATGATGACCTTTTCCAGCTGTACTTTCAATCTTAACAGAGTTTGGGCATTTACGGCTTTAGTGGATAGGCAGTTCCATGGGTTTATAACCCTGTGGGTGAAAAAGCATCTCTTGTTCTCAGTCTTACATTGTAGCTTGTTGAGCTTGGAACCGTTGCTCCTTGTTCGTGTTACCTCTGTCCTTTTGAAGACATTTTCCGGATCAACATTCTCCAAATTGTCCAGTAAATCGTAAAAGTGAGTTGACTTAGTTCTGGATGGATTTTTGTTGCCCGGTGTTGCAAGCCAAATATCCCCAGTTTGCTAACTGTAGGTAGTAACTAAGTGATTGTAACCTATCCACCGCTGCCCACTGGATGGGGGGCGGTGTGCAGGACAAACATATCAATTGTGACACTAGCTCTCCACATATGTCAGTTGCTTAATTTAGAACCTGTACTTGAGGTCGATCTCGAACCCATTGTTGATGTGACGACTTATATTGAATTTTGTAACTAGCTCATCAAGATTGTAACTTGCTTAGCTAAATGAATTGTGGGGTTCAGTCCCTGAGCCCATTATGTGCCTCTGTAACCCTTTCCACTACCGCCCACAAGATGGGTATGGGGTGCATAATAAATGAACTAAACTAAAAACTAACTTTCTCCAGAGCAGCTATGTCCTGCTGAAGATGAGGTCTCCATGCTTGGATACAGTAATCCAAATGGGGACGCGCCTGAGATTTATACAGTTGAATCACTACTGTACTTTCTTTTCCTTAAAGTCTAAGATTTGCTTGATTATTCCAAATGTTTGGTTAGTTTTTTTTTTTTTTACTGCTGCCCCTACCTGCTGTGTAATTTTCTGAGTGGTGGATTTTGACTTTTTTGTTTATAGTTTAATTCATTTATTATGCACCCCATACCCATCTTGTGGGCGGTAGTGGAAAGGGTTACAGAGGCACATAATGGGCTCAGGGAAGGCCCTTTTCTTCATCAATCTGTTGTAATGTAATGCCATTAATTTGGTAGTTGTGACTTTCCCTTTGTCAGATCGGAAGCCTGTTAGGCTTATTGGTATCGTCTCCAATGACCTCGTGAACGCCACTGCTAAAGAGATCGTTCATGCTTGTCCCATCTTCCAAAGACGAATGTCTTAAAAGGATTTTTACCCTTATTTAGAACCCAATTCACTACCGTTGGTTGGGGTATCCATTAGGCCACCGACCGTGTGGCGTAATGGATAAGGCGTCGGACTTCGGATCCGAAGATTGCAGGTTCGAGTCCTGTCATGGTCGCTTCCGAGGCCTGTCGACGACCGGGCCGTGGGGACGCTAAGCCCCGGAAGCACCTCAAGGTAACCTCAAGGTAAGGGGTAAAATGGAAGTTACAAGTAACAATATACGTCTGATCAGATTACATCTATCCCTGTATAACCCGGCCTCTCGAATAGTACATTGCATTTTGACATGACGCTAAGGCCAAAAACGCTTAAAAACGTACCAAAAATCATAGCGCCTCGCAGAATTGACGTGATGTTCCGTTTTCAATCCATGGGTCTTCAGTTTGGTTAGGTTCAGGCAATTTAGTATATAATTTTAGCGATATTGTGAACGCTCCAGAGGACGGGCTATCTTCTTGAGGTTATCTCGAGATGATTTCGGAGCTTTTTTAGTGTCCCCGCGGCCCGGTCCTCGACCCGCCGGCGCCTGGGAACGAACCCAGGACCACAGGATCACAAGTCCCGCGTGCTGTCCGCTCGGCCGACCGGCTCCCCTAGACTCCCCCTAGATCAGACCGGCTCCCGGGCTGATTAGAGATGGTGGTCCTCAGGTAAAAATAAATTAAGACAAACTACCCTTTACCTTTTATCTTAGTCAGTGTAAAAAATAAAAATACATACTTTAAGATCATGATAGAAAACGGCACATCTCGTGTTGGACAAGGAAGGGCAAACTATTTTTGAATATATCTAAATTGCCCAGAGGACCACGTACCATCTAAGACCTTCATTTAAAGGGTCCAATGTAACTGAGAGACAACAACTTTAAGCTGTTGGCTTCATTCTAAACTCACAATAGGAGATCCCGGGTTCGATTTTCGTGCGGGACAAATATTAAAAATAATTGTATTCATAAAATTAAGAACGTAAGAGGTATATATCTAAGTACAAGGATTGCATATTAAATCAAGCCAAGGGTTGAGCCAGGTTCCTTTCACCTAATTCCTCCGTTCCCCTAACACAGGCTTTCTGGCCCTAACAACGAGAAATATTATTACCCAGTGTGTAATAATTAAATGGGATTATTACCCAGTGGTAATAATCATTCTAGGTTTAAAAATCTTGGGAACAAAGGGAGGGGGACGTTTGATAAGCCGTAGATTTCCTGTCCGCCATACGGGCTCACCATAGCCCGTGCTACATGGACACTTCGTTCTGAGTAGCTAAATCTAAAACAACAACAATAATAACTGTCCGCCACGAGAAGATGGTGGCCTTGAGGTAAATTCAGGTATTGGCCAGACACCATTAACTCTGACTAATCGACTTAAGAATGGTCCAGGACGGACCGAAACGTCGTCGTCCCTTCACCTTCTAGTGTGGTCTGGTCAACAAAATTAACTCTGACAATTAATGGAACAGAGACCTACGCCAGATCTGTTCCATTAGCTGAACAATCCTAAACTGCATTGATCGGCCAACAGTTTTACACCACCTTGTAGAATGACAAGAATGTAGAATGAATGAATGATTTATTCACCTTGTAGAATGTCTTGATTTTCAGAGTGATCGTAGGTCTTAACAAATATTCCTTAGTCTAAGATCTCTTGATAACCTATTGTACTTCAGGTTCTTTTGATATCACGTCATATATCTTTCGGCTCTTGTAATCTTTCGGTTATCTGTGATCGCTGGATGTAGAATGAACGGACCTCCGTCCGATGAATTATGTAACACAAGGGAGGATAGGGCGATCCGAAAGCCCCGAAATCATCACAAGATAACCTCAAGGTAGCCTCAAGATCATGTCTTCCTACACAGACGCATATATAAGGCACAGTGTCTTCACTACGCTCTAGGGTAATAATGTAACACAAACATGTAACAACATTTATTCACATAAATTATGTATCAACAGCAATATATACATTTATTATTATTATTATTATTATTATTATTATTATTAATTGCTATTATTGTCATTATCATTTATTATTATTTTCTAGATGTAGAGTAATGTGTGAATGGTGAGACATGGGCTCTTCAAAATGGTTTCAGAGAATTGGACAGTCTAATGGATGTATCAAACTATTAATAGAAACATTTAACAAATGGTGGCGAGAGAGGGTAGCGGAATATAGGAAAGAATATGCAGGCGATGAGTCACAATAACGTGGCTGAAGTATGTTGACCAGACCACACACACTAGAAGGTGAAGGAACGACGACGTTTCGGTCCGTCCTGGACCATTCTCAAGTCGAAACGTCGTCGTCCCTTCACCTTCTATAGTGTGTGTGGTCTGGTTAACATACATAGGAAAGAATATACTTTCCTATATTCTACTGTGCGAGACAAAAAGTGAGAGAATTGTAACATTATAGTGAGTACCACAGTGTGTGTGTGGGAGTGACCGGCCGGCCGGCTATGAATGGTGATACAGGGTTTTAACTAAATTTGAAGAATAATGGAAGAGGTGGAGAAAGACAGGCCAAGAAGACAGGCCAAGAAGACAGGCAAATATGGTTATTGAATGAGTGAATACCAGTAAGTGAGAGAGAACAGAGTGGAAACAGTGATGAGTTGTATGACTGACGTTATATTTCTGATGAGTACTTGACAGTTTATAAATATAAAACACGCTAGATGCTGCTGTGGTTAATTTGCTAGTGTTGTGGTACTAGATCCCAGTAATACTAATGCAGTTGATAATGCTGATACAAAACCTGTCATTAATTAAAATGTTAAATATGATGATATTTACTAATGTTAGTGATGTACAGTGAAGTTTCAATCATCATTAACCCTCTGAGACTTCCTTTGTCATCTCCGGACGAGCGGGCAACAGAGTAATGATGCTGCTAACAATAATAATAGTTATTATGATTCTGGTGAGAACTGTTTCCTTTTGACGAGGCTACGTGACGCCGATTCTGGTGAGAACTGTTTCTTTTTGACGAGGCTACGTGACGCCGCCTCAGGTCTGGAGGGGGACAGTTAGCCAGAAGATTGATTGATTGATTGATGAAGATTAAGCCATCCAAAAGGTGGCACGGGGATGAATAGCCCGTAAGTGGTGGCCCTTTTGAGCCATTACCAGTATCAAGAGCTGATACTGGAGATCTGTGGAGGTGCGGCTGCACCCTGCGTGACGGGAGATGTCTCCCGTGGTTAGCCAGAACCTGTTGAAATAGTTAATATATAAATATAATTCTGGGAAGACTTCGGCTAGGAGCCTAATATTTGAAATACAGAAGGCACTTGCATACCACGCAAGTTGCACATACTCCAATTCCCCCAATATTGAGAGAGAATTGTTAGTGGAAGCCTCTTTAACACTGTTCACGGGAGCCTAGTGAAATCAAGGGTCCATCCTGTACGTAAATATCCAGCATTTAATAATGCTGTACTTGAAATGACCAAATTATAACATTTGGTTGAAGAACGTAAATTATAATACGTATGGAATAGGAGTGATCTTGGGACTGTTGGAGTATGATAGAATGACATGTATAATTTATTCTCTCGTCAACAAAAAAAGTCATTACATACTACTGCTACTATCGGGCCTAGCACCGGTGAGTATATTCAAGTTTCATTGCGAAAACTGAGGCATTGTAATGGGATTGAACTCTTGATTCCTTGACGCCATGGACACACACAGATACAACACACCTTATTGTGATTTCATTGTTTATCTTAATTGTGTTTATAAGTTATCGTTGTAGGAATAGTAAGCGTTTGTGTGGGGGGGGGGGGTGGATTGTGGTGTGCTCACCTAGATGTGCTTGCAGGGTTGAGCGCCAGTCCCAGAGCGCCGCTTGAAGAACATTAGTAGCTTAGTGCACTGACTATTCACTCTCTTATTTACGCTTAAAACGTTGACACTAATTATCTTATTCTATTCCATTTTAGACACAAACTTTTCTCAGTGTTTATGTTTGTGTGATATAATAAAGAGGACGCAATAGCCCAGTTATGACACAATTAGGCTCCAGCGGTGTCATATCCCGCCAAACACACACCGAAACTACGACGTTGGTACAACGTTCAAACAAGTTTTAACACCTAACCAGTTATAACAATCAATATAGCAAGTTGTAACAACGTTCTAATACGTCATAAACACGTTAAGTCAAGATGTAACAACTTTATTACAAGTTGTAACAAGCGGAAAATAGAGACAGTTTCGGTTTGTGTTTCCAGGGATGCAACTAGATAAATCTTGACACAGCTCCGTAGAAGTTCAACAATAGAACACAGGATATCGTTATGACACCGTCTGAATTAGTGTGGAGTAAGTAGTTAAGACGGTGTCACTAGTTAAAGCATACAGCATTTAGGCAGTGATGTGGTGGAGGCTGACTCCATGCACAGCTTCAAGTGACGATATGATAGAGCTCAGTAGGCTCAGGAACCTGTACACCAGTTGAGAGGCGGGACCAAAGAGCCAGAGCTCAACCCCAACAAGCACAATTAGGTGAATACAACGGAATGTTGGGTTGTTGTTATAGATTCAGCTACTCTGAACAAGTTCCAAGTAGCACAGGGTATGGTGAGCCCGTAGTGGACTTACGTGGCACAGGAGCGGTGCTGGGGAGCAATGTTGGGGAATGTCTGACTTTTAATATTGAAGACGTGCTGCCAAAGGTTTAGAAAGCCTCGCTTTTGTGTCTTCTAATTAATCTCCAGGTCACGTGTTCTGCTTTACAACTTTCTTTGCTTTGATGCAGTGACTCTCTACCTCGTCCAACCACTTGGGCTTTGATGCAGTGACTCTCTACCTCGTCCAACCACTTGGGCTTTGATGCAGTGACTCTCTACCTCGTCCAACCACTTGGGCTTTGATGCAGTGACTCTCTACCTCGTCCAACCACTTGGGCTTTGATGCAGTGACTCTCTACCTCGTCCAACCACTTGGGCTGGACGGTAGAGCGACGGTCTCGATACATGCAGATCGGCATTCAATCCCCGACCGTCCACCAAGTGGTTGGGCACCATTCCTTTCTACCCCGTCCCATCCCAAATCCTTATCCTGACCCAGTGTTATATAGTCGTAATGGCTTGGCGCTTTCCCCTTATTTTACCTGTATCTCGACATCCTCTTGCCTTTTCTCTTATGCCTATTCAAACTTTGCATGGAGTTAGCCTCATCTTTTCCCTTTATAACTCTCCACTCGCCAGTTGTACACAGTGTTTCCACGTGCCCTTGCGACTCTTATTAATAAGTGTCAAGTTTCCGTGTGTGTTTTTCCTATTCTTAGGATAATTACCTTGTCATAGGATAGTTACCTTGTCAACGCCTCGTAATATCTTGCATGTGGCAACTATTTCTCCTTTCTAGAGAGTGTGTACATGTGTATACAAAATTACATAAGGAACCTGTACACCAGTTGATTGACAGTTGAGAGGCGGGACCAAAGAGCCAGAGCTCAACTCCCGCAAGCACAAATAGGTGAGTACACAACCTACATACATACATATCTACATATACACTCTTATGCACATTCATACACACTTCTCCCCCCCCATTCAGACAACCACATACAACCTACCCCCCCCCCCTCGTTTCCCAACGCCCAAAAGATACACAGATGAACTGACAAGGTCATTAAGGGAGTTTTAATGGTCCGGGTTCGATCCCAGGCGAGGGCAGACACAAATGGGCAGTTTCTTTCACCCTGATGCTCCTGTTCTAACAGCAATTAGGTACCTGGGAGTTAGACAGCAGCTACGGGCTGCTTCCTGGGTGTGTGTGAAAATTATGATCAAGAACTTGCCCGAAACGCTATGCGTGCTAATGGCTGTACAAGAATTTAAGAACTCGACCTTCACAGTGTTCAAGGGAGAACTGGATAAACACCTCCAAAGGATACCTGATCAACCAGGCTGTGATTCGTACGTCAGGCTGAGAGCAGTCGCGTCCAATAGCCTGGTTGACCAGTCCAGCAACCAGGAGGCCTGGTCGGCGATCGGGCCGCGGGGACGCTAAGCCCCGGAAGCACCTCAAGGTAACCTCAAGGTATAAATAAATACAAATTAGGCAAGTCAAGGGAAAGGAGCGCTTCCCTTGCTTCCTATCACTGGCGTGATAGGAAGCAAAACTCTGTACGCTGGTTCAAACGCAGACACAAGTCCCATGGCCCAATGGGGTCAATGGGGAGCTATATACACACACACACGCACTGCGCGTGCGCGCCTTAAAAGGAACAAATAGAAAATAGAGAAAGTCGAGAGATTCCCCAGGATAAAAGCCGTTGTACACAAAACAAGTTGCCATAGGTTTTATTGCAACCAAAATTCCGAACATAATCAACATAACGTAGCCGAACCTAACGACACACACACAGTTTCGACAATTGGAAAAGGAACTATGAGCAAATAACGTTACCAGTCTCCGTAGTGCAGTGGTAAGACACTCGCCTGGCGTTCCGCGAGCTTTTATCATGTGTTCGTATCCTGGCCGGGAGGATTTACTTGGCGTACAAATCCTTAACTGTAGCCTGTTTAACTCAACAGTAAACTGTGTACGTTGTAAAAACGATTCTTCGCGGCGGGGATCGTATTCCAGGGACCTGCCCGAAACGCTACGCGTACTAGTGGCTGTACAAGAATGTAACAACTCTTGTATATATAAAAAAAACCTGTATACGAATTGCCCATATCACTCTTCACACAGCTGAGAGAAGCAAGACTGGCCATAGGATTACGACTTGAGAATGGTACAGGACGGACCGAAACGTCGTCGTCCCTTCACCTTCTAGTGTGTGGTCTGGTCAACATACTTCAGCCACGTTATTGTGCCTACTGGGCTCTATCATATCTATATTTAAACTGTGTATGGAGTCAGCCTCCACCACATCACTGCCTAATGCATTCCACCTGTTAAATACTCTTGACACTGAAAAAGTTCTTTCTAACGTCCATGTGGCTGCGTGTGGGTGTGGGTGGGGGGAGGGTTAACTTTTGCTCTACGCAGCACCTTTCAAAGGTTGCGTCATCAGTGAAACTAGATATTAAACTAACAGGAACTAAACTTTCTAGACTTTAGCATAATATTACACTGCCAAAGAAAACGGACATCGAGGAGGACTTAAGAAAACAAGCGTGCAAAGAGCTTAGATAAAAGCAATGTTGAATAAATATATAATAGCGGACACGATGAATTGAAGGACACGCGAAAACATACAGTACTAATATATAATATATATATATATATATATATATATATATATATATATTTTGGGCAAGTTCCATGTCTTTAAAAGTAATGCCACATGAAACGGAATTTTTTGAGGAACTTAAAAACTCTGGTAAAATGACATGGTTCACTGCCTAAGCGAACACCAACTGTTTGAACAAACACGTAACTGTTCCGTTATCTTGGCGGCCAAGAGAGCTATCCTCCATCACCAGCTTTTGCTATTTACATTCCTCTGGACAATCTGACTCGAAGATTGAAGTTGGTTAGGTTAAGTTTAAACTAATCGGTCGATACAATTTTAAACCGGCCGGCCATCTTAATCTTATCATTTACATCATAAAATATTTTTAAATGCGGTATATTAGTTCCGGAGAAAACTTTCAAATGAAAATAGCCGGAAAACGAAGCATTAAGTTGACCGGCCGGTTTTCGCACCTACTGTATAAATAATTTCTAAGTCGTAAAGTGTCTCTGACAGCGAACAATTTCTCTCAAGTCACGAAAGAAAGTGTGAATTTGTGTTTGTTGATAAACACGACCTTTGGTGGTCGAGGCATTTGTGGGGGTCTTAAGATGATCAGTAATAACGGCTTCTTCAAGTAACGTTATAAACCTGTGTTTCATCAAATCATTTCCTATTTGCTCATGAAACAGCCCAGACAGTTATTACGGGCTCACCTTAGCCCGTGCTGCTTGGAACTTCTTGTTCCAGGTAGCGAATCTTTAACAACAACAACCTAGACAGTTTTACACTTACATGAACAAAATTAAAACAGTATCGCCATTTGATATAATGATATCGAAGGAAAAATACAAGAGAGGAATATATGCTAAGAAGCCTAATATAACAGTGATACTCGTGTAGGTCAGTATACTGTATTCAAAACTAAGGTATACCTGCTAGTTGGACAGTAAACTAGTACTTGCCTAGTTGAGCTGATCTAGTCGAGCTTCAGCTCTGTGGTCCCGCCTCTCAACTGTCAATGAACTCGTATCATAGCCTTGACCGTCAAGAGGTTGGTAGCCATTCAACCCTAAATCAAACCATAACAATGTGATAAAGAGTACCTAAAGTAGGTAAATACAATATGCATTATTTAAATAAAAAAAAATGCTTTAATCGACAGTACTCACTTGATTGAGGAGAAACGAGACGACTGTTGATGAATTCTATGAAAGTGTTCAACCTATTCCGTCCATCATTTACGATATTATCAGCAAACCTGTGGAATATGAAACCTGTAATGTACTACTGAAGGAGTTTTGTTATACGTGAAAACAACTAATATAAAAGATTAAACTGCAGGAGGCCTATTGGCCCATGCTAGTAGGCCTATTTATATCCAAACTCATCCATATATTCGTCTAACCTTCGCTTGAAACACTTCAGTTATGTCATCTGGTTATCTAAAATGATTTTTAAAACTGGTATTATTCCTATTACAAGTGTTACTACTACTACTACTACTAGTCTTAATTATAGTACTAAGGCACACTTACCAGTAAAGTAACGTTAGTAATGCTGTTAGTAACAGGTTAACATTCAGTGTTATTAGTTTAGTGGTTAATACAGGAGTCTTATTCCTAGAAAATGATTGATTAGCTCATTTTGTGACTTTAAATGCTAATACTGTAAGCCTAGTGAAATGCTAATGCTGTAAGCCTAGTGAAATGCTAATACTGAAAGCCTAGTGGTACACACACACACACACACATACACACACACACACACACACACACACATACACACACACACACACCTGTAGATTATATCCCCGGCTCCGGTGAAGAAGCCACTGGCAGAGTCATAGAGTGTGTCGACGGTGCCGACGGTGCCGACAGAGTTGGTACTTCCCGCCGAAGTGACGAAGGGGGCCGTCAGGGTGTTGAGGAAGGTGGGCTGCTGCTGGGGGCGGGCCTCGCACGCCGCCCACACGCCCACCATCACCGCCAACGCCCACGCTACACTGGTCTTCATCTGCAAGAGTTAGGAGGCCGTTAGGGAAAGTGGGAATATGTTATCCGGGAGAAAGTGAGTCTATGTATGGAGACTTGTTTGACCAGCCCGCCTGCGGTTTGCTGTCATAATGCGCGTTTGTTGGCCGTTTTGCACACGAGTCGTTTGTGAAATTAAAGCTAATAATTATATACTTAGGGGGAAGATAATACAAATTAGATATAACTGAATGAGTTCGAGCAATTTACTGCCAGAATGCGAGGTGGGGTCCCAGTTGATATTCAGCCACTGAAGGCACATGCTGCACACTGGCTCGGTCAGACTGAGGCACAGGTGTGACGTATTGGTGTCAGCGGAGGAGGAGGAGGTAAAGAGGCTTCGATGACATGAATGAATCAACGGCATTGGGGTCAGCGAGTTCATATTTACTGTAGGCGGCATAGGGTATCTTGGGGACACCTTACACCATCACTACGTGTATTTGAATTGACTTTACAAATACACCTAAATGTATTTTCGCTGGTAAGCACTTGTGAGGTTCGAATAAACCTCCAGAGGTTGACTGGTCTTACTCTCGACACCAAACTATAAAAGGGTGTAACTGTGGACTTGAGCAACTCAATAATACAGCCACACCCTAGAGCAGGGCCGTGGAAGACCCGACTCCAAGGAGAAACCCCCACAATACTACTAACCCAATGTTACGTGTTTACTACCTCGGGAACATAGGCATTCAGGCGTCCAAACTTGATTATATGATAGTATGGCTCTACGTGCGAATCGAACTCTGAATCATTTGGTAGCGAGGCAACTACAGTGACCAAATTTGATCTAACAAAATTCGTCAGGGAAGCACTTGTTCCGGAAGTGTTCGAACGAAATCAGTTGCGAGCCGTGTGTAAATCGTTTTTCATTCATAAACAGGGGGGTTTGGCGGATGGATGGAATGGACTCTGACCTTTGTTTAGAGGACGGGCTGTGATACCACTAACGTAAGACGGGCAGCCCGCGCGTACACACTACTTTTGAACATATGGGCCGACTACTGAAGAAAAAAAACATGGGCACTCCTGCTGTAGAGAAGAGGACTTGCAGGTATGTGTAAAAGTCTCCAATGTAATGCCAGTTTCTAATAAGATATAAAAAGAGGCCTTAAATTACACATCAATGTGTGTGTAAATCACGAAAATTAACGTGATGAAAAATGTGATAGTGTCAGACCACGGAGGAAGAATTGAAACAGGAATTTCCTTAAGTACTTTCGTATATTAATACGTTTCAGAATGAATTAATGATTCATTCCTTCTGAAGATGTATTAATATACGAAAGTACTTAAGGAAATTCCTGTTTCAATTCTTCCTCCGTGGTCTGACGCTGTCACACATCAGTGTGTCTGACATTCCCTGCAAGTTATTAGAAGGAATAATTAGAACTTTGGAACATCTGGGAAAAAGAGATAATTCGTAACAAAAACCATACGTGTTGAGAAAAGGGAAATTGTATTAACAAACGCAATTGAGTGTTACCAAGTAGTGACCAGGGAGAGTTGGGTGGCCATCTTTCTTGACTGCTGAAAGGAGCAGTGTTCCAGGCCTCGCTCTGAATGGTATAACAAGACTAGACTAGGTACTTTCTGGTTATCGTGAAACAAAATCAAAGAAACGGGGCCAGGAAGAAGAAAGGTGACGAGTTGGGTCCTACGATTCTCTGTACTGGATTCCTTTCTGGTTCCGATAAATGCAAACTCCTTTAAGGAGAAATTAGGTACATGCATGTCACTGTTTTGCATAGAAGGATAAGCTAGTACGTAGAAGGAAAGGTTACAGGATACAAAGACCTAGACATACTGCACGAGTGGTCAGGCAAATGGCTATTGAAATTTAACCCCACCATGTGCAAAGTTACGAAAATACTGGAAAGAGAAACTGAAGAACATAAGACCGAGACGAAGACAAGAATGTAGTGAAGAGTGATGTTCAAACTTGCACAGTGGTCTACGCCGTTGATTCGCAATCGGAGGGACCCGGGTTCAGTCCTCAGGCGGGAAAAAACAATTCGACACATATCCTTTCACCTGATGCTCCTATTAACCTGGGAGTTAAACAACTGTTGTGGGTTGCAACCTAGGATTAGGTTAGTAATTGGCCACATGGAGAAGGGGGCATCGATAAACCAAAGTGCTGTATAGGCTTCTTGTCCCCGACAACGAAATTGAACAAAATAAAATTAGATTTGTTGTTTATGAGGCCTGGTCGACGACCGGGCCGCGGGGACGCTAAGCCCCGGAAGCACCTCAAGGTATCTGTGAAAGATATTGAGATTCGCAATTCAAAATAATGCAGGATTTCAGTCCAAGCATTAGGATAGCCTCGTATCCATGTTCCCGCACACGACCAAGTTACACGGTAAACACATACCAATTTTTGTTAGTTAATTATAGAAAACCAACTTTCACTAGCCTAGGACAAAATTTTAATTCTTATGTTCCTGATATTTTTAAGAAAAATGCAATTAATACTCTACTGACTAGAGCCTTCGTTTAATGTTCAAGGCAGGAGAGCGAGAAGTTAACTTTTAGATGTTACTAATTCAACATTCGTAATATCACACGGCTGTTGATAATGAATCATCAAACAATTGCTGACACAATGCAAGGTGGTAGTCAAATCGTACACGGTGGTCGTTTCGCGCACAATTAGTTTTCTAATTTATAAACTTTTGAACAGTAAATAGCTAGGTAATGTTACGGATTTGTTTAAAATCCATTGTTGAACAATCCTGTGTACGAAATACCACTGTAAGAGGCGCGCCCACACATACACATTAAGCTACGTCACTTTTCTTTCTTATAAAATATAAAATCAGTCATCCAACTCTTGGTCTCTTAAGTAATGTCTCCAGGAGTACGAATCACTCATCCTATTGATAAATCTGCCTCTACCTTTTCACTACAAAAATAGTCTTGAGACGCAGAGAGAGGATGAGAGCGAGATTGAGAAAGAGAGAGAACGAGCTAGAGAGAGCTAGAGAGAGAGAGAGAGAGAGAGAGAGAGAGAGAGAGAGAGAGAGAGAGAGAGAGAGAGAGAGAGAGAGAGAGAGAGAACGAGCTTGAGAGAGAGAGAGAGTGTGTGTGTGTGTGTGTGTGTGTGTGTGCCGGCAGACAACGCGGCCAGCAGCCTACCTTTCACCTCGGGAGTTGATCACCAAATGCAACTCTCCAGTGCTGGCTCCTTTTATATATACAGTGGATCAGGTATACTTTCCTGACGTCACCGACCACCATAGCGTCACCCTCGACGTCCTAACGCATGCCACATCCTACCAGCGTCACCCCACAGCGTCCTAACGCATACCATATCTACCAACGTCACCCTCAGCATCTTCCTCCACACAATCTAAAGAATAATATACATTTGAACTTTCATAAAACACATTTTCTATAAATTAGTGCGAGGAATAGGCTGTTTTTGGACTGGAAATGGTCACACGCAGTGTAACTATAGCTTATCAATATTACACCTTGCTTAGCTACCATCATAAAAGCGGTGGTGGTGGTGGTTCCTGTAGTGGGACTTGTTGAGGTAGTGGTAACTGGAGATACCAGCGTTGATTGTGGTAGCTCGGCTTTCCTATTCACTCTTCTTTTTCCACCAGTCCGTCGTCCTAAGGTTTTTTCCCAACGTCAAGAAAACGGTCAGTTTAAAGTGGTCTCTCCTAACCTACCAGAGGACCCAAAACAGAAAACGGGACAGTACGTCACTTTCGCCAAACGTTTTCATTTTCTAGTACGACAATTTTTTTGCTTTATGTGACGCATACGGGCGAATAGCGACGTTCTTTGTAAGACACGTTGTTTCCTCACCCCATAGTACATAAGGCAATTTTCCAGTGTGAGAGTAATGAATATGCGGAATGCACTTAAAAATGTAGTATTGTGTATAAATGGCCAAATAAATGGTTATGCAGTCTTCCCCTATATGGCTGCAAAGGCGATGATGTGACATAATTGTGAATAAATAAAGTTGTCGTGTAAATGGATAATCCGAGAGAGGTGACACGTAAGGAATATGCGTCATATATTCTTATTTGCGTCAATATTTTTATGCGTGACGCAATGAATGAAAGTATTATAGGAAGATGGCGTGAGATGCCTTGTAAGTATTAAACAAGTCGGTGGATTATTTCTTCATGAACGAACTGTTCGTTATTCGTAACTATCTTCGTTACTAAGCAACTTGCTATGGGTGGGTCGACCATCTTGTTGAGAAACGGCGGTTTTTTTTATTGAAATTGAAATAAGTTTTTTAAATAAGTTTATTGAGGTAAAATACACACAAAGGGATGAGGTAGCTCAAACTATTCTCACCCCGTTCAGTACATCGTGTTAATACATACATAGACACACATCACAAACAGTAAACATATTGCCGAACATTCTGAGTAATTTGATTAACATTTTCGGCTTGGGATAATAGCCTCATTTTATGAATGATTTTTAAGGACTAAATTAGTGTCCTCTTAGTTGCAGATTATTTTAAATTTTGTTTTATTTATTACCAGTAAATAAAGGAAGCCCCCCCCCCCACCAAATGCTATTACACCAATTAATGTGTTCGTTATCCTTGATTACCTGTTCCTTTAGTTTGCATACAGTCTAGTAATCAATTCAGGTAGTATACGCAAACACTAAAATATTCAATAATGCAATCCTTAACAACACTTAAGAGATCTTCTAATTCTTCTTGATAATAGATGCAGTTTGCATTTGAAGGATTTGACTGCACTTTTTTTATTATTATTTTTCTACCACAGACGTGGCCACACATTTACAATGCTAACCAGCATATATTTCTGTCCTCCATGGACAGAGTGAGAGATTTGTCAATCTCTGATGACTGCGATATTAGTCAGGATATCACTGGCAACTCAGAGATGTAATTCACATTTCTGCCGTGCTAGCCTAAACACTTTCACACTTTCTCACACACGAGCTAATATCTCCAACCTGTCCTCTTACAAGGTACGTCGCTTTTGGCTCGTATGCGATACTAAGGCCAAAAATGGTCGTACTAGAAAAGGGAAGCGGCTGGCGAAAATGACGTACTGTCCCGTTTTCTGTTTTGGGTCCTCTGGTAGGTTAGGAGAGACCACTTTAAATTGCCCGTTTTCTTGACGTTTTGAAACCTTAGGAGGACATGTTGAATATATACCTCCTCAACGTTACTATAACATTAATTCACATATGTGCATTAATGTGCAACATTATATACGATCTATATATACGTTCTTTTCGTATACGATATGATAAATATATGATTATATATATATATATATATATATATATATATATATATATATATATATATATATATATATATATATATGATCGATATATGCTGCAGAAAAATATACGATCAACACTACCGTATCAGCTCGTCCATTCGAGCGTTCAAAACGTTACTAAAATGTCCTACTAAAATTGTTCGACCGAACCCAAGGATGTTATCTTGAGGTTATCTTGAGATGATTTCTGGGCTTCAGTGTCCCCGCGGCCCGGTCCTCGACCAGGCCTCCATCCCCAGGAAGCAGCCCGTGACAGCTGACTAACACCCAGGTACCTATTTTACTGCTAGGTAACAGGGGCATAGGATCCACGAAGTGAAAATGGAACACAGTTTTGCGAGTCGCATTGATTTTTAGTACATACTTTTTTTGTCCGTTGGGGATTTATACGTAAAAAATGTACTGTTCGGGAGAACAGGATATAATTTCCAGTGGGGGCACCGTTGGTTGAAAGTGACTAACGTCACTGTTTAGTATGTCGGGTCCGTTGCTTTCAACCAACGGTGCCTCACTAGATTAAAAGTATAAATTACATTTGTCTTTCTCCGCGGCTTTTTTTACGGGCTCACCATAGCCCGTGCTACATGGACACTTTGTTCTCAGTAGCTAAATCTGAAACAACAACATCCACGGCTTTATCGATTTGATCAACTATTTACTACGCAGGCGATGAGGCACAATAACGTGGCTAAAGTATGTTGACCAGACCACACACTAGAAGGTGAAGGGACGACGACGACGTTTCGGTCCGTCCTGGACTATTGTCAAGTCGACAATCGACTTGAGAATGGTCCAGGACGGACCGAAACGTCGTCGTCCCTTCACCTTCTAGTGTGTGGTCTGGTTAACATACTTTAGCCACGTTATTGTGACTCATCGCCTGCATGAGATATTGACAATTTGTTACGTCAGATGCATTCTAATGCTTGTTTCAATGATGGAAAAAATTTGATTTCAAATTTATCTAAAGTAGATATTTCTGCCTTTCAATGTATACCCGGAAACTGTCATAAGCCTTCAAACAACCATGTTTCTGCTTACATCTGCTACACATGCCATGGGAAAAGAAAAGTTTCGTGGTAAGCAAAACATTGAAATCTTAAACATTTCTCCCTTAGTACACACGAGCAGAAGGTATAGAATTGGATGGACGCGAGAAATGCTACCTCAAGACTGTACTTGAGGGCCATATGGTGTCTTCTGTCTCTCACTCGACCAGAGATACTCAAAGGTGTTACCAGGATACAGACACGCCTTTCCCTCCAACACACACACTCATCTATTGCATGGTGATAGGGCGGGATGTTGTACTGAAGGAAGCAGCAAAGGCCATTCACAAACCTGTAACTAGTAATTACTTTATATCCTGTTATTGAGGCGGGCGGCACCTTGGGAGCCTGTCTCTCTCTGCTGTCAGGATTCCTATTAGGTACACAATTTTGGACTTGCATTCCACTTGTTGACTGATTTCTGTGTAAACGTTCATCTGCAGTAATAATGTCGTTGAAGAGATGATCTTGGAAGTACATGGCCTTATACGACCAGGTTCAAAGTAGCTTTAACACTTCCTATAAATCCTGTTTACCTGTTGACGATTTGGTTCTGCTCCCACAGCCTAATCTGCGGTCTGCTCTCCCGGTGATTACATGGTCCAAGTCCCACATATCCCTGGAAAACAGAAGAGTAAGGGGAGACATGATAACCACCTATAAAATTCTCAGGGGAATTGACAGGGTGGACAAAGACAAACTCTTTAGCACGGGTGGTACGCGAACAAGGGGACACAGGTGGAAACTTAATACCCAAATGAGCCACAGAGACATTAGAAATATTTTTTTCAGTGTCAAGAGTAGTTAACAAATGGAATGCATTAAGTAATGTTGTTTTTATAAATCGCGCAAACCGTATTATTCAGCCTCGCAACCGCCAATATTTTTTTTTAGTAAGAATGTACTTGTATATAACTTGCATCTTATTACGTACAATATATACAAATAACATTATAATAGTACCAATAAGTTTCTTTGGAACTGAAATGTCTCCAACACCGGTATTGTAACATAGACATAATAGTGTCTAAAGTAACTACTGTTGTCTTGATAGGGAGGGTCAGTGATTCGACCTTGGAGGCACCTCGTTACAAGCCTATAAAATTTAGATTATATATATATATATATATATATATATATATATATATATATATATATATATATATATATATATATATATGCTTTCTTTTCCCGACAAAATTATTATATTAAGTGTATGAGCCAGTCGCCTTAACAGTTCCGAATTCATCGGGCATCCTCTGAACTTGTATCCATATCCTGAATCTATAGTAAATCTTAATTTAGCGTGTGTTAAAACTTTAAGCATATTTTCAATTAGGGGCAAATTTAACAGTTCTCCCAAAATCTCACATCAAAGAAAACGAATCAAATAAAAGAAAGTTAAAACGTTCCGAGTGATTGTTGACCAACTTTTCAAATACTTTTGATAAAATATTTAAATGCGGGAGAAATTTTCGCCCACAGAGACGTGTTTTCATTGAAAGGACGAGCGTGGATCATCGCGATTGGGCTTTTGAACGTTCTGGGCGGGGTTTAAGGGCGTGATAAGGGTTGAGGGCGGGCGGGCACTGCCTCAGATCATGAACCAATACCTTTACAGACGCTAGTCATTTGGGACACCTATCTTGCCTACCTAACCTAACCTTGCCGATATTCATATGTAATGAACAATAAATACTAAATTTAGATATTTAAATATTAAATTTAGCAAAAGGAACTTTGGGAGAATGCCCTGGTTACGGCAAATGTTATAATAGGAATGTTTAATGAGAATTTCACGTGTGGTTACAGGTATATTTAGACCCCGTGCCGTTCCCCTCACCAGGAGAAACTGGAACTTTTAAAGTGTGTTTTTGTCGTAACTCTGCGGTTGTGGTATATGAGAGCTAGGAGCCTAATTGACGTAAGCGGAAGTGTGAGCCTCCGTTAATAATTACATTATAACTCCCAGCTTAACGCTTCCAGCATAACCCCAGCTTAATGCTTCCTGCGTAACCCCAGCTTAAGTGACAGTATTGGGCGCTGCCCAATACTGTCACTATGGCGGTGTGTCCACTCACTGGATGAATGCCGCTGCCGAATAAACTCGCCCCTCGGGGCAAAATTAACAAAAAAATTAAGATGGGAAGCTTGACACCTCGCCCGCGGCTACAGTGTTGACGCGCGGACAGTTGCCAGGTTCTTCTGTCACCGCTGTCTCGACACCTGTCACTGCTAATGATGGTGTTAACTATCAATTCTACCAGACTTAACTACACTAGCTGAACTACTGGGGAAAAGCTTTCTTTTAAAGAAATGTGAAGTTTTTCTGGCTTGACTAATTGAAGTACGGTCCAAATGTCCCAATAAAAGGTATTTTTAGAGTAGTTTGTTGGTACAGTGGTAGCTGGCCGCTAGGTGAAACACTTGAAACTAGACAAAAAATCTTTGGAGGTCGGTAGATATACGAGGTTGTTAGAGAACATGGGAGTATGTCCCGTCACTGCCCTCTGCTGTGACTGCCCTCTGCTGTCACTGCCCTCTGCTGTCACTGCCCTCTGCTGTCACCGCCCTCTACTCGAACAGAGGTTCGAAGGTCGAACAGCTCTTTTACGATCCAGTTCTCGGTGTTCAAAAGCACAAACCGGGCTATATTATACAGCTTTTTCCCATGAGCATAAGAGCTGCTGCTTCCATGACCTGCTGTGTAGGGAGCGGGTTCCTGGCGGTCCATCACTTCATGTAAGTAAATGAACACATTAAGGCAGCGTCTGGGAGCCTCTTGGACGTAGGTTCGAACCCTCGTCACGGCCCTTGTGGATTTGTTCATTGGATGCATCACGCTATTGTGATTTCTGTGTGTAGTGTAGTGGGTACATGTAGATCAGACCACACACACTAGAAGGTGAAGGGACGACGACGTTTCGGTCCGTCCTGGACCATTCTCAAGTCCATTCACAATCGATTTGAGAATGGTCCAGGACGGACCGAAACGTCGTCGTCCCTTCACCTTCTAGTGTGTGGTCTGGTTAACATACTTTTGCCACGTTATTGTGACTCATCGCCTGCATGTGTACATGTAAGTACTTCCGGTCCAATACATAATACATACAACAAGTATGTATTGGACCTTACATATCATTTCAAGAGTGTGTGTTGTATAGTGGAGGTGGCGACACCGCTCAGGCTACCACGTGAAAATTTTTATTAACAAGATAGTCGTCCGCTTCCCTTCCCTTGGGCTGGACGGTAGAGCGACGGTCTCGCATCATGCAGGTCGGCGTTCAATCCCCGACCGTCCATAAGTGGTTAGGCACCATTCCTTTCCCACCGTCCCATCCCAAATCCTTATCCTGACCCCTTCCAAGTGCTATATAGTCGTAATGGCTTGATACTTTCCCTGATATTTCCCTTCCCTTCCTTCTTCCCTTTGGGAGCCGGTGGCTGAGCGGACAGAACACTGGACGCGTGATCCTGAGGTCCTGGGTTCGATCCCAGGCGCTGGCGAGAAACGACGGGCAGAGTTTCTTTCTCCCTGATGCCCCTGTTACCTATCAGTAAATAGGTACCTGGGAGTTAGTCAGCTGTCACTGGCTGCTTCCTGGGGGTGGAGGCCTGGTCGAGGACCGGGTCGCGGGGACACTAAAGCCCCGAAATCATCTCAAGATAACCTCAAGATAGATCCTCTCACCTTTTCTTTCCTACTTTTTAAGTTTCCAACATTCTCGGCTTTACTTTCCCTTAACCGGATTCTGCGTATTTTCCTACAATATGTATCTGGCCCTTCTCAGCAATGACGTCCGGAAGCACAAGGGGCCGGTGTCCCCTCCTCAAGATCCGGGTCCACCCCCCCCCCCTCACAGTGAAAGCTTTCCTGGGATGCCTCTCTTGACTCCTCTCATTTTCCGTCACTACTGAGGCGAGAACAGACGTCGCGAAATATAGGACGGCCTTCAGCTTGGGGCCAGATTCACGAAGCCGTTACGCAAGTACTTACAATCCTGTCCATCTTTTCTCAATCTTTGGCGGCTTTGTTTACAATAATTAAACAGTTAATGAGCTCCGAAGCACCAGGAGGCTGTTTATAACAATAACAACAGTTGATTGGGACGTTTTCATGCTTGTAAACTGTTTAATAAATGTAACCGAAGCCGTCAAAGATTGAGGAATGATGTACACGTTCGTAAGTGCTTGCGTAACTGCTTCGTGAATCTGGCCCCTGCAGGTTACCAAAGGAGGGGTGCAGGGGGAGAGGACAGTGTTCTGTTAACAGGAAGGGAGCATACATGAAAAGCGGATCGTGAACGAGGACGCGTAGGTTCGTGCCGACGATGCGTAGATTCGTGCCGAGGACGCGTAGATTCGTGCCGGGGATGCGTAAGGGAAGGAAGCAGACAAGGTCGACTTGGGTAGCTTGTCGTGCCTGCAGTTAGAGAGGTACTGCAGTCAATGGAAGACAATAAAAAAGCTGCCGGAGTAGGAAATTAAACTGCAGCAGAGGACCGTCACAGCAGAAATAAAGCGGTGACTTCTGCTCTCGCCTCCTATTTGTTTTTGTTTTTTTACTCAATCCTCCGATGATCCAAGAGGTTAGGCTTCATTCTTTCCATCTGTCCTATCCCAGATCCCTGCTCGTTCTCTGCTTGTCCTTTGTCTCATGCTATCTCCCGCCACTTTCCTCACAATACGCTAAACCAATGAACAAATCCACAAGGGCCTTGACGAGGATTCGAACCTACGTCCGAGAGCATCCGAGAGTGTAATGAAGTAAGGGCGAAGAGGTAGAACGGCCTATTGACATAGCTCGAGTGAATGGGGGGAGTTGTGTAAAATCCTGGTTTGTCTCGGAGAGGCTGCAGGATCCAGTAAGTTCAGTAACATTTCTGGTTGCAGTTCTTATACCATGTCGTAGCTCAGGCGATTAAGGCAGCGTCTGGGATGCTCTCGGACGTAGGTTCGAATCCTCGTCACGGCCCTTGTGGATTTGTTCATTTGATACATCACGCTATTGTGAGTTCTGTGTGTAATGGTAAACCAACAAGGCCGGTTTACAGACGCAATACGTAAGAGAAACGAAGTCTTGAAACAGTATCCCTAGAAGGACTTTGTTTACATCTATTAAAAAGTTTGTTCTCCGAAGCACTAAACGGTTTGTATATAACAATAATAACCTTGTCAAGTTTCGCAGCTCGTAGACTATTTAATAAATGTGAACAAAGCCGCCAGGATGGGCAAAGATGTACAGCTTTCGTAAGTGGTTGCATAAATGATTGACGAATCCTGTCCCCCTCCACCTCTGTTTTCTTTACGGGAAAGTGCAGTGCTCTCTGACCCTTACCAACAACTGTGTTTACATTCTCTAGCAAGGAAATGTAGGACGCGCAGGAGGTACTTGGTCCGTCTGGCTCTCTCGCCAGCTGACTCAGGTCGTATACTTTCCAGAGGCTAAGACGCAGTTCTGGAAATGCCGTCTTACGTAAGGAATACTCGTCTTAATATGGTTCCGTGTACTCACCTAATTGGGGTTGAGCTCTGGCTCTTTGGTCCCGCCTCTTAACTGTCAATCAACTGGTGTACAGGTTCCTGAGCCTACTGGGCTCTATCATATCTACATTTGAAGCTGTGTATGGAGTCAGCCTCCACCACATTACTGCCTGACGTATGTGTGTGTGTGTGTGTTATTATCTAAGTGTAATTACCTAAGTACTCATCTAGTTGTGCTCTGGCTCTTTGGTCCCGCCTTTCAACCGTCAATCAACTGGTGTACAGGTTCCTGAGCCTACTGGGCTCTATCATATCTACATTTGAAACTGTGTATGGAGTCAGCCTCCACCACATCACTGCCTAATGTATTCCATTTGTTAACTATGACACTGAACAAATTATTTCTGATATCTCTATGGCTCATTTAGGTACTAAGTTTCCACCTGTGTCCCCTTGTGCGTGTACTACCCGTGGTAAGTAATCCATCCTTGTCCACCCTGTCAATTCATCTGAGAATTTTGTATGTGGTGATCATGTCTCCCCGAGCGCTTCTGTCTCCCAGTGACGTGTGGCGCAGTTCACGCAGCCTTTCCTCATATCTCATACCTCTTAGTTCTGGGACTAGTCTAGTGGCATACCTCTGAACTTTTTCCAGCTTCGTCTTGTGCTTGACAAGGTACGGGCTCCTTGCTGGGGCCGCATACTCCAGAATTGGTCTTACATTTGTGGTATACAAGGTTTGTATACCTTGTATACGTGGTATAAAAGGCATATATGTGTGTGTGTGTTTTATTTCAACAAAGCTTGAAATGCTGTGTGATAATGAACTTATCACTGCATTTAATATATATATTGGTGAATATCTCAATAGAACTTCGAATTACAATAGAAATCCTTTGGATTTAGTGGAATCCCAAGGTGTATAACTTTTACCTTGTCGTGGCACATAGGTCAGGTGCTCGACTTGGGAGTACTGACGGTTCGATTCCCACAGTGTTCCAATTTCTTTACTCGTTGAAATGTGTTAGTTTGATTTCCTGGTGTAATTACTTTTTCTCGTCGAATTTAAGCGACTTATGAGTTAAGTCTTAATCAGTTTTAAGTTAATTTGCTTAGAACTTCATAGATGGTTTAAAGTCTTAATTTAACTAATGTGAAATAATATGAAACTCAGTCTTCATCCTAAGTAGTTTTGTTAAATATGAAATAATAATGTGAACAGTAAGGCGATTTGTATTAGGCAGTTTTAAATTTGATTTAAATTTAGTTTGAAATTTAAATGTAAATTTAAAATTTTAAAATTTTTAAGCGATTCTCAGTTTTAAAATTTAAAAGAGATTCTCAAGAAGTTTCTTGAATTGTTTAAATATTGTCATGTAGTATGCAAATTCGTGTCTCGGGTAATTATTATAGAGCGATTAAGAGTCTGAATAACATTGTTGTATGATGCCATATTGACGGTTAAGTCTGGGAAGCCGGTCAAATAACGGGTTTTATTGACAGCTCGTCTGACGAGCGATGTTGCCAGTTGTTGCCTGACTTGAAATCTAACCTGAGTCTGGATTACCATACTGGGATAAATATCGAATCACGTTAACTTCTGTTTGTAGATTATTATAGGAATAAGCTACAGGTGATTGTTGTAATAGTATGTAGTGAAAATTACAATGTTATGCCCAGGAGTAACGCTTGTTGAGACAGACAGTTAAGAAATGTGGCAACAGCTTGAACAGGAATTTTTCAGTTGAGAATTAAAGTAATAATTTGTACCTAAATTAAGGCAATTTGTCGCATGTTTTGCTGCGCCTTAAAACATTTAATCAAGGAGATTAATTCAATTTCTTTCTTATGCACCCCATACCCATGCCGTGGGCGGTGGTGGTGTAAAGGATTACAGAGGTACATAATCGGTTCAGGAACTGAACCCTCTAGTTCGTTTACCTAAGCAAATAACAATTTTTGTCATTAATGTAATTACATTATTGACATAAATGATCATGCAGTTGTAACTAGTCAGAATAAAGGACTAGAAACTGATAGCTTGTCTTGTCATGTGTCTCAATGCCAGTGTCTTAAATGACACTGTCTTCAAACTTCTTGATGTGTCTTTAAACTCCCCGCTATGGTTTAAACTACAGTTGGATGCTTGCACGAAGAAATGGTTTAACATAGGCGCTCCCTTAGGGATACCTCCCTAATCCCCGACCGTTCAAGTGGTTAGGCACCATTCCTTTCCCCCGTCCCATCCCAAATCCTTATTCTGACCCCTTCCCTGTACTATATAGTCGTAATGGTTTGGCGCTTTTCCCCTGATAGTTCCCTTCCCTGGAAACACAAACCGAAACTGTCTCTATTTTCCGCTTGTTACAACTTGTAATAAAGTTGTTACATCTTGGCTTAACGTGTTTATGACGTATTAGAACGTTGTTACAACTTGCTATATTGGTTGTTATAACTGGTTAGGTGTTAAAACTTGTTCGAACGTTGTACCAACGTCGTAGTTTCGGTGTGTGTTTGGCGGGCTGTAAACAGTCTTAGGTTGTCTATGTACAATAAACAGAAAACAGTTATTAAGCGCATCAATTAAGTTGTGTAGTAGGAAGCTGTGTGTGTGTGTTTGTGTAAGAATATTGCTGTAGTGAGAGATTGTTCTGTATTAGCCACATAGTTGCTTGATTGACAGTTGAGATGGGTTGAGTGACAGTTGAGGCGGACCGAAAGAGCACAGCTCTACCCCCGCAAGCACAACTAGGTGAATACAACTATGTGAATACATGTTCGAGATCCACATCACCCAGGCTGCTGCTGTTGTTGTTGTTAAAGATTTAGCTACTCAGGACGAAGTGTCCATGTAGCACGGGCTATGGTGAGCCCGTAACCCAGGCTGCATTAATTACTGCTATTATACAAAAGTGCCTCTGTTGATCATATGCTTTTTGTAATATATTACACCGGACTATCATGCTTACAGGACCGGGAAATTACGGACACAGTTCAGAGATTAGTATAAATTCACCCAGTATATTTTTGTACTAGTTTTCTTATAATATTTACTAGTTTACATCTTAGTTTTCTACCTTTACGGGCTATTCATGCCCGTGCCACCTTTTGGGTTGGCTTAATCTTCATCAGTTTTCTACCATTGTCTTTCAAAATCATATCTTAGAATGCTTAGATACACAGCATAATGCATTATAAAAAAATATTATTCAGTAAGCTGAATTAGGAGCCGGGCCTTTTAGAGAGAAATTTGAGACTTGTAAAGTATACTAAACGGCCGTAACAGGGATAATAAAACTGTATGGCATTGAATGGCTAGGATTAATGTCTTCACTTGCTAGCAAGAACCGGTTACGGTAGCAAAGGAGGTTCCTTCTTGGTGGCTGTTGTCCGCTACGGGTCCTGCCCACTGACTCCCAGCTGTCAGCACTTGGTTGATAATATTTGCGCTTCAAGTAGAAAGTTTGGGTTGGTGGAGACGCTGTAATTTATATACGGGTGGGGCACGGTGAGGGTAGGGGGCACTGGGTGTGGACGAGGGTAGGGGGGGCACTGGGTGTGTACGAGGGAAGGGGGGAGGCATGCCCATTGTGGGGAGGAGCATAAGGCCAGGGGGCCCCAGAGGTTAAGGATCAGAACCTTCAGGGCCCCTGCGATTGTGAGAACGGGGGGCGGGGGAAACTCTGGTTTCCCTTCAAAACGCATAAATCTTTCGCCTTTTACGGGGGGGGGGGCCTTGGCGGGAAGACGGGGGCCCCTTGGCGGGAGGACGGGGACCTTTTGGCGGGAGGACGGGGTCCACCTTGGCGGGAGGACGGGGACCTTTTGGCGGGAAGACGGGGCTCCACACCCCGGGGAAAGTCAGCTGATTCCGTTATGTAAACACCCGCCATTTCAGCCCTGATCATTCACAGATATATATTTACAGACACGCACAGTGAAGCATTCAAAGGCATTTGAACTTCATAACTAAATGTTGTATGAACGAACTTGGTTTAAAGCTCGCTAATGTAAAGTTTGTAAATTAATGGTCTGCAGATTATTAGGATATTCCTAAACATGACTGCTAGAAGATTTGATAGCCTACTGTTTAGTAATGAGACAGTTTGTTGGTCTTACGAATGTTACTGATTGTCGCGTGTAGTCTGTGAGGAACAAGGGGTGATATTCTGATAAATGAAGTATAGGCAGGGCTTATTGTATCCATGCTGGAGAGAATAATTGGCATCAAAGTCAATAAAATGAATGAATTGTTAGCTTTCAAGGCCAATCATTCAAATGGGTTCATTTATTTGTTATCTATGCAAATTTGGAACGAAAATGCAGATCAAATAAGTCTGTGATCAGCGCCGGAATTTATGAGTTTCGGTACCAGGTACAGATAGAAAAATTTCTCTTAGTGTGAAAGATAAATTTGATCTGTCGGCTTTTACTTAATGTTGGTTTAATAGTAAATAATCATATGATCTTTATCTCTGTGGGAAAATTCCGCTAGATATATTTTTGGCATAGAAATCATCAAATCTCGCACAAACTTTTCGACGAAGCTCATTTTCAAATTGTCAGAACGGTATATAGTAGGTTAGGTTAGGTTAGGCTGCGATAGGCTTAGTTAGGTTCGGTAGGTTTTAATATCTGCTGGTAAACGGTCCTTTGAACCAAGTGATGTATATTTTTAGGAAGGTTATTACAGAATCGTTTGAAACTACGCTAACAATACTTAACTGCCTCTAACTAACCAACAAGTTTTTTTCATAATTACCAGAAACCGGTAGCAGGTAACTGTAATCCTGTTTGGCATCATTATCGTCATCGGTTCACATTAATGTCAGCGTTGACCAACTGTACTGAAGCTTTGACTAGTCACTCGTGAGACACTAGGGGGGAATTTGCAATATCATTGTACGGAGAGAGGTCAAGGTTCAAAGTCGCATAATGAGGTCACATTCTTGTTAGGGAACGAGGTGCTCAGAAGTGCCTTTCCAATTTGTTTTATTTGTGCCTTTTATGCGCTGTGCTTGGCAAACTGTCTTGACAGCGGAATGTATTAATACAATAGGTTTTGAGAGAATGTATCATTTAAGCAAAGCAATTTATGGATTAATTTAGATTTTTTATTCGGGTAAAGGTACATACATTGAAGATGAGTTACAAACTCATCTTCTATTGGAAACTCAAACTCTATTGGAATTTATAGATAGAGTTAGTACATACAATACCTAAAGCCACTAGTACGCATAGCGTTAGAAAGCGTTAGCGTTAGCGGGCAAGAAAATAAATTGTTGTGGTCCTGTTCTTGAACCTATACAGTAATATGCTATGAAAGACTAGATGTATAGTTAGTTATATCAACCCATGTAACTGGCTTATCAAGACGGCAACATGTTTATCCAAATGAATTTTTGGGATCAAGTTCGTGAGCCTAGCCTAAGGGCACGTTGATTTACGTGATCTTTATCCTTATTTACTATCACTCACTTTCTACCCGCCATCCTAATAGAAAGTCGCATTTTGACATATACTCAAGGCTAAAAATTGTCGTACTAGAAAATGGTAGCGGGTCCCGAAATTGCTAAGCTGTCCCGTTTTCTGTTTTGGGTCCTCAGGTAGATTAATATAATAGCATTTTAGTACGATAGTTTCTTGACGTTGGGAAATCTTGGGAGGACGGGCTACACAAAACGATTAAGAGGGGCAAAATAAATGAGCTAAATCAATTCTATAATGATAGAATATCGATAGAATATCATTATAGAATAATCGATATAGTCTATAATGATAGAATATCATTATTATGATGACTGACCGAAACGACGTCGTTTTTTTCATTTTCAGATGTATAGGTTGGATATCAACTCTTCATGTTATTGCGACTCATTGTCTGCACTGCTTAAGTCTACCATAAATATAAACATTTTCTTTTACAGATGCAACCAAAGAAAATTTTCAGGGGAGACTGATGTACATAATTTCCCCCCCCCTGTTATAATAATAATTATTATTATAACATATTATACGAACTATTTTTTAAATTAAATGTATTTGTAAGTAAATAGTTTAAATACCACGTAATTTTAGTTAGTATAATTGAATATAAAATTGCCTATTAGTCCTATTATAAAATTCAATACGAAACTGATACAACAGGCTAATTTTTTATTTATTTTTTATTTATATATACAAGATTTACACACACACACACATTCACATACACACACACGTACACGTACACGTACGTTTGGAGGCCGACTCCATACACAGTATCAAGTGTAGATATGATAGAGCCCAGTAGGCTCAGGAATCTGTACACCAGTTGATTGACAGTTGAGAGGCGGGACCAAAGAGCCAGAGCTCAACCCCCGCAAGCACAACTAGTTGAGTACACACACACACACACACACACACACACACACACACACACACACACACACACACACACACACACACATACACACACACACATACACACACACACACACACACACACACACACACACACACACACACACACACCATCCCTCCTTTTGTGTGTGTGTATTTAACGCTTACTGAACGTGTATGAACAAATGCCAAGATCCTTGTCACTTGGACGGGTGAACCAGTCATTCAACTGTAAACAGGGAGCACCAAGGCTGACCAATCCTGCTCTTCCTAATATAGTCAAGTTCGTTTTTCTTTGTCCTTGCTTTGTTCTTGCGTCCCATCTTTGTTAGGCAACTTTAGCACCTTTTTTTTTTTTGCTAGGATTAACCGCAAATTAGATGGTAGTGGCGATGGTAAAGTTTGGTACCACTGCACTTACCAAGTACTAGGATACCTAGCTAAGTACTATTCTACAATTACTTAGTACCATTCTTCATTGTTAACTAACGTATACTCGTTAGGTCTTACCTTAGTTAATAACTTGGTATCCTTGTCGAGTGCCACTGTACTCGAATTCCCATATATATATTTTGTATGTCGTAATCATCTCCCTGGTATTGTTGTGTTTTAGCTGTGGTAAGGTGGGTGTTTTAATGGTGGTTTGGAGGTGTTGTGGTTATAGTGGGGGTGATGGGGTGGGGGTGTGGGGGGGCTCTGTTGGGGGATGGGATCTGTGGTGGTGGATAGTTGTCCTTGACAGTAGAAAGTGAACACCTTCCCGTCCCTATCCTCCGTCTTAAACACCCATTGTCTCTGTCGTGTATGTGCCCTTGTTTCTGTCTGTTCCGTGATTGATACCTATTGTCTGTGTGGCCCTTGTCTGTGTCTGTCTGCCTACCTGTCTGTTTGCCTTCCTACCTGTCTGTTGCCTACCTGTCTGTTTGCCTTCCTACCTGTCTGTCTGCCTTCCTACCCGTCTGTTTGCCTTCCTACCTGTCTGTCAGCCTTCCTACCCGTCTGTCTGCCTTCCTACCTGTCTGTTTGCCTTCCTGCCTGTCTGTCAGCCTTCCTACCTGTCTGTCTGCCTTCCTACCTGTCTGTCTGCCTTCCTACCTGTCTGTCTGCCTTCCTACCTGTCTGTCTGCCTTCCTACCTGTCTGTCAGCCTTCCTACCTGTCTGTCTGCCTTCCTACCTGTCTGTCTGCCTTCCTACCTGTCTGTCTGCCTTCCTACCTGTCTGTTTGCCTTCCTACCTGTCTGTCTGCCTTCCTACCTGTCTGTCTGCCTTCCTACCTGTCTGTCTGCCTTCCTACCTGTCTGTCAGCCTTCCTACCTGTCTGTCAGCCTTCCTACCTGTCTGTCAGCCTTCCTACCTGTCTGTCTGCCTTCCTACCTGTCTGTCTGCCTTCCTACCTGTCTGTCTGCCTTCCTACCTGTCTGTCTGCCTTCCTACCTGTCTGTCTACCTTCCTACCTATCTGTCTGCCTTCCTACCTGTCTGTCTACCTTCCTACCTGTCTGTCAGCCTTCCTGTCTCACCTCGACTAGTTACAAGATGATGACTAGGCAGAGACTGGTAACAAAACAAATACCTTCATTAAGAATTCAACCTTACAACAAAAACATCAAACATCTAACCATCTTTCTTTTGAAAACTGGTCGAAAACAAAGAGTCAAAATCTAAAGTGTTTCCAGTTATTTTCGAGATCCTTAACAGTTTGGACAAGAGAAAATATCTAAAATCCATCCAGGGATTCGACAAGAAGAAATAACTGCAGGAATCGTTTGGGCAATAGATGTCTCACACACACACACATACACAGAGTAGAGGGGTCGTACAGGGTGAGCCAGAATTCTGCTCCAAAGTAACGTTCATGAATCAGATTTCCGATATTTTGAAAACTGCAGGGGGGGGGCAAAATGTGACCCATCGCTGTTTTCACTAATTGGCATATTTTCGGTATAAAAAGTCGTAATTTTAAACTTCAAATATGTGCAGTGAGCCAGAATTCGACTCAAAAATAACGCTCATGAGTCAAATTTGCAATATTTCCGATATTTTGAAAACTACAGGGGAGGTTTGGGCAAAATGTGACCCATCGCTGTTTTCACGAATTGTCATATTTTCGGTATTCAAAATCTTATTTTATAAATACAGAGATATAGAGTCCTGGTACCGTGGCTGTTAACGGTATAATATACACCAAATCATATGCATTTCCAATAAGCAAATTTCATGTTGGACTATAGCGATCTTCCAGTATTTGTGTCTGGAATGCTGGAGAAAATGTCTTCAAAGCTCGTTTAAGGTACGCGGCGGCGGATTTCTCTCCATATTGAGTGAGAAACATTTGTGTAGACTAACTTCACGTTAGTCGCAACGAAGCTGACAGACAAGGAGCCGGAAAAGATTGCCAGAGACAGCCGGCATGGATCTGGTCACGTAGGGAGAGAGAGAGAGAGAGAGAGAGAGAGAGAGAGAGAGAGAGAGAGAGAGAGACGCGAGGTGGCTGGTAGCATGGAGATCGCGGGAGACCACATAGTGTAAACCTCTCACAAGGTGTTAGCGCGGGAGAGGCAGCGAGAGCTGGCCAGTGTCGAGGTAAACTGGTCGTTCTGGGAGTGTGGCGTTGCTACCCATTCCTGAGAGCGGCCTCTGTCACTGTTACACCTGGTGGGTTGAGCAGGGACCAATGGCAGGTTACTGGGTGCGTAGAAGACTAGTGGAGCTTCTAGGAACCTTCTTCTAGGAGCTAGTGTCGATAGTTGAACTAGTAACAATATTTACTTGACGCTAAGGGGGCCAATTGGTGGCTGGTAGCTAAGCTAGCACCTTCCTAGCAACTAAGAGTGATGGGTTGCTAGAAGCTAATTCGCTGACGACCATCTAGGACTTACTGGATAGTCTTGATTTACGTATCCAAACCCCCCCCCCCCTCCCCATGCTATATATAACTCTTGGACAAGATGAATGATAAAAAATCATGGGAGACATCTCCCGTCACGCAGGGTGCAGTCGCACCTCTACAGATCTCCAGTATCAGATCTTGATACTGGTAATGGCTCAAAAGGGCCACCACTTACGGGCTATTCATGCCCGTGCCACCTTTTGGGTGCCTAAATCTATATCAATCAATCGAAGAACCGTGTTCCTAAATAACATACGTGGGCCGAGGAAGTAAATACCATCGTAAGATTGTATTCAGAAAACTGCAGTTAGACCCATATTGGCTGAGACGAGGCAGCGGCTCTTTATATCCCCTCAAACTTGTTCTTGGATGTCTAACCTACGCTCGAAACAAACCGGAGATCCCACTTCCATTACACTTAAGTTTCATGCCGGTATTTGTAGACGATGCTTGAAGAGGAATATAGACAAAAGATGATTGCAAATTTACAGAATTTTGGAGAAGCTATTAGTATGGTTAATTAAGTGGTTAATGGAATTGAACCCGACTAAATGCAGTGTAATGCGAATTAGATCAGAAGAGAGATCAAAGGACTGTACAAGATGAGGTGAAGATCAAAGGAACATCACAATTAGGTAAAAATGTCTACATACACTCAACCCGTTTCTATAGTAGAAAAGAATGGAGAGAAAAGTAAATGAAAAGTACTCGTCTACTTTTAAAAAGTAGACTAGTAATAAACACACTTATATCCATATCAAATTAAGAGCAGCTGTGTTGTCCTCATTCAATTTATTCATCATTTCTCTCTCTCTCTCTCTCTCTCTCTCTCTCTCTCTCTCTCTCTCTCTCTCTCTCTCTCTCTCTCTCTCTCTCTCTCTCTCTCTCTCTCTCTCTCTCTCTCCCCCTCCCTCCCTCTCACGAGTTGATTTGTCAACTTCTCACGAGAAGCAAATAAGAACTATAGAACAATGGTGACAGAATCATTACTCGAACTCTTCTGGTCATATACAGTAGCTCACGTCTACAAGAAACTCTACAAGTAAATCTACACACGATAATATAATGCGTCATACTTTAGGCAGAAGAACGTTCCTTGTCCATCCCAACACACCGCTACACACACACACACACACACACACACACACACACACACACACACACACACACACACACACACACACACACACAATAAAAATTATACACCTCTCTGACAAACACAGGGTCACTACTGGCTGTTTTTCCACAGCAGAAGTAAAAGTGGAAGCCGAAGGGAAGGGGGGTGAGGTGGGGGGGGGGAGGTAGAGTAGCATAGGAGAGGCTGGGTGTACGAAGATGGACAGGAGAAGAAAGGTAGTAGGAGAGAGAGAGAGAGAGAGGGAGGGAAAGACGGATGGATAGAGAAACGAGAAAGGAAAAAAACTCATTAATGTTGCCAAGACGTTAACCAAATCTTCATACAAACACGAAGGAAAATACAATAGTAATAAAACGTATATAATAAATCCTCCGTTGTATTGTATAATGAATACGATAACTGCTTGGCAAATGTCCTATTTATAGAGGCGAAGGTTTTATTTAAAAGAGAAAAAATAAATGTTATTTTAGAGAGGCGTTCAGCTTTCTGACAACTAAAAAAATGGTTGAAAAAATTGCTGTTTGTGGAGTGGTGTGTGTGTGGTTGCGTGCGTGTGTGAGGACACTTGTAGGGGTTGAGCTCTGGCTCTTTGGTCCCGCCTCTCAACTGTCAATCAACTGGTGTACAGGTTCCTGAGCCTACTGGGCTCTATCATATCTACATTAGAAACTGTGTATGGAGTCAGCCTCCACCACATCACTGCCTAATGCATTCCACCTGTTAACTACGCCCACACTGAACAAATTCTTTCTAACGTCCCTGTGGCTCATTTGAGTACTCAGTTACCACCTGTGTCCCCTTGTTCGCATTCTATAATTAACACAATGTTAAGAACACTATAGTGGATGGGAATGATGGAGGGGAGTTTGATGAGACATCCCACAACATTCCGACAAAAGGGATTGAGATCGCAGGGGCCAGGATTGAATTGTTGTTGTTATAGATTCAGCTACTCTGAACAAGTTCCAAATAGCACGGGCTATGGTGAGCCCGTAGTGAACTTACTGGCACAGGAGCGGTGCTGACGAAGGATTGAAGGTGTCGTGGAGAGAATGGGGGTACAGACAGAGTCGGGGGGGGGACGTCTCCCAAGGGCATGTATTGGGCAGATTTCAAGTTGAGCAGGTAGTGTCTCGATCACAGGTTCTGAGTGACCTTGTGAGGGGTTCTTGAGAAGTTCTCGTTTGCTTGTGTCAGGTATTTCATGTTTTATTAGCTGGGGAGATGGGTTGTTTGGATGGACTTAGCCCTTGACAACCCCCTTCCCCCCCCCCCCTTTAGGTTATTGTGTGTTACCACAAAGGAGATCCTGTTTGGTGTCTGTGTTAGCTGCCTCTTGGCTCACCAGCTGTTTGGAGACATGCCTAACACAACACAGGAACACCACCTATAACAGTGCACAGTCACTGGAGACATGCCTAACACACCACAGGAACACTACACAGCATAACAGTTCGTACACAGCATAACAGTACAAAGCATAACAGTTCGTACACAGCATAACGGTACACAGCATAACAGTTCGTCACACACACACACCTGGACATAACCATCTCAAGTCACACGTCTTAAACATGACCCGCCGCCTATAAAACTGAAATCTATAACCTTTAGTGGGTTACGGGCTCACCATAGCCCGTGTTACATGGGCTATGGTGAATAAAATCTAAAACAACAACTTTAGTGGGCCGGCCAGAGGCTTGGGGCCCCGAACATCACTACCAAAATAAATAAAAAAAAGGACACAGTACAATACGGATAAGCGAGGTGGTCGGATATACAAGTATTCGCTAAAGAGAAAGGGATGTTGGGAGAGGGGGACTTATATCTCTCTAGAGTGTTGATCAAAGCTTTATATAATGTATAGGATGCTTATGAGTCGCCTGTGATATCATTTTTAATATCTGTAATGCTTGGCAGTGTTATCAAAAATGCCAGAGCTTACACATAGGGCATAACAATAACAAACAACAAAAATAAGTACAAATGCAAATATTTATTGAGGTAAAGTACATATATACAAGGTGAGATAGAAGACGTTGATGGATTTATAGATAAGAGCTAGTACATACAATGCCTAAAGCCACTATTACGCAAAGCGGGCAGGTTATCTTGAGATGATTTCGGGGCTTTTTAGTGTCCCCGCGGCCCGGTCCTCGACCAGGCCTCCACCCCCCAGGAAGCAGCCCGTGACAGCTGACTAAAACACCCAGGTACCTATTTTACTGCTAGGTAACAGGGGCATAGGGTGAAAGAAACTCTGCCCATTGTTTCCAGGATACACATTATATGTATACACCGACCATGTTGCAGATTGATCAAGGAAGTGACCTAAGATGCTCCACCAGTTACTGAAAGTTGCTCAGCAAGTACCAACTGCACCAAGAAAAAAGGAAAAGTTATTCAAACGTCAGGAATAATAAAAAAAAACTTTTGACTTAAAGGATTGGTGGTTACTTAATTGTACAAAGCTGTGGTGTGTTCCCATGTGGACTACCGGGCCCAGGCATACTGCCCTCTTCATCAGAAAAAAAATCGTAATTGCTTTCGAAAAGTAGCGCAGAGCGACGTTTCAAACCACTCCAAGGAGTGCCGGATCAACCGAGCTGTGTGTGTGTGTGGGGGGGGGGGATATGTGGGGCCTGCGGGCCGCTCCAAGCAACAGCCTGGTGGACCAAACTCTCACAAGTCAAGCCTGGCCTCGGGCCGGGCTTGGGGAGTAGAAGAACTCCCAGAACCCCATCAACCAGGTATATGTGGGCCTGCGGGCCGCTCCAAGCAACAGCCTGGTGGACCAAACTCTCACAAGTCAAGCCTGGCCTCGGGCCGGGCTAAGAGAGGAGAAGAACTCCCAGAACCCCATCAAGCAGGACAAAAATCAACCCTCAACTGAGTCAACCCTCAACCCAGGAGAAGTTGAGGGTTAACACACTTCAAACCACACAAGATCTCAGAGTCTTCTTACAAAGCTGAAGAAATTGGGTGATGTTAATCACTTTGCCACTTCTTTAAAAGGTCCCCCGTGTAACCCACACAAAAGGCAGCAGCTTCAAGCTCAACAAGCTTCAAATGTAGGACGCAAGCAAGCAAGTGAAGCCTTTTCACCCATAGGGTAATAAACCCATGGAGCCTCCTACCCGCTGAAGTCATAAATGCTACGACTAGTGCTCCAGTTTAGAACTAACCTTGATAAATCCTCGTGAACAATGGGGGTTACGTTTGACAAGCCGTCGGCTTCCTGTGCCCGTCGAGGCCACTAGAGATCGTGGCCTTCACGTAAATTCGGGTACATGTTTTTTTTTGTTACCGTTCCTGATGTCATCCATAATAACGTCACTGACGTCAAAAATCAGACTAATTTCACGACGTTTGTGACGTAGAGAGGAGGAACGAGACCTACCAGGCCTCGTTCTAGGAGTCCTGGTCGATAACCGGGCCGCGGGGGGCGTTGAGCCCCGAAATCATCGCAAGGTAAGGTCCCACCTCACCCCAGCATTGCTCACCTGTGTACGAAGTGCACACACACACACACACGCATCCCTCGTACAAGGATATCATGTTTCCAAACACCATTGTACACGGTGCATGGAATCGTGCATGAACTTGCAATCAAGTCTGAGCCAAGAAACTGTTTTAGCATGAGGTGGTATCTCGCGTAGACATTTGTTAGACTAGCAGTGAAACTGCTAGAGACATGCCAAGTCTCTATATCTCTATATGCTATCTCTATATATGCTCTCTATATATATCTCTCTAGGTCTGTATCTCTCTATGCTCCGGCCTACTAGCTTGTTCTGTGGTATAGAATTCTGTGTCTGCTTTCATAATGTTTACGAAACTGGAGCCATCAGTTACTCTGAGCTTTACTTAATTGAAGACTTAGATTTAATAAGACTTAATAAGAAGACTTAATAAGACTTAATTGAAATCCTCAGATTAGGCAAAATTGTAATTCATTTTGTCAATAAAGGTGTTAATAAATAACCTAAAGCTTTCGCTGGGTCACTTATATACTTGTAGGCGATGAGTCACAATAACGTGGCTAAAATATGTTGACCAGACCACACACTAGAAGGTGAAGGGACGACGACGTTTCGGTCCGTCCTGGACCATTCTCAAGTCGATTGAGAATGGTCCAGGACGGACCGAAACGTCGTCGTCCCTTCACCTTCTAGTGTGTGGTCTGGTCATATATGCTTGTAACTCATTTTCTATGTACTTGACCTAAATCAAGAATTATTATTATATTATAGTTGATGTCTAGAAAATCTATTCGATGTGAAAATGTGTCAAGTGTGAGGCGGGTGATGGGTGATGAAGCGTTGATGAGCTCCATGATGATGATGATGCTTTCAGAGATGAATTGTTGAGGCTTCGAGCGTCTTGTGTTAGAAGTCCAGTCTTCTGTGTCTTCACGTCCCTAGGAACCTTGAATTTTGACCTTACTTAATAGGTGTTGAACTTAATAGTAAGTTCAACATCTTTCTAATGACGCTAGTTGACTAACACAGTTGGAGGGGGGGGGGAAGAAAGGTTGTCTTATAGGCAAAGGTTAGAGATATAACGCATTGCATGGTAAAAATAGATGTCGGTGCATATTAAAAGTTGCAACCTAACTTGAATTTGCTAGTTTTGCAACCGCTGCTGTCAAGCACCTTTTAAGATTCGCCTTAATTCATCGTGTTTGGTGGCTGCCTTAACCTGTGGGGTTTGAACTCCATATGATCGCTGCAGAAAGATGATGACGTCTTACAAGATGACGATAAGTTATCTTATCGCTATAGTATGTCCATTATATTCACCAGAATGGAGAGTCGGGAGATAACGGAGAGTATAAAAACCTTTTCCGGGTGTTCAGGAGTAAATAGCATAGTACCGGCTCCTCCTCCTCCACCGTGGCCCCGACACGACCACCACCATCCGTGACAGAGCACGACCAACATGACTGGATGAGGAGCTCTCTCAAAGTCGTGCGGGTACTTCTACACGAGCCGTACCATGACACGGGTACATGCCATGCCACTGTGACACATGCCATGCCACTGTGACACATGCCATGCCACTGTGACACATGCCATGACACCGTGACACATGCCATGACACCGTGACACATGCCATGACACCGTGACACATGCCATGACACCGTGACACATGCCATGACACCGTGAGACACCACATGGAGGGGCGGGAGGACAATACAACTCGACCAGCACATCACAGACCTCACACCAGCCACACCACACCACACCAGCCACACCACACCACACCACACCACACCACACCAGCCACACCACACCAGGACCTGCCCAACACATCAACACTACCATCCTTTGCACCAGGAAGTGAGCGCCATCAGGCCCGAACCTTCAAGGCGGTAAAGCCCCAGAATCAACGCCTGAACCCCTGCCAGTCCATCACTGTCAACCACAACAGAAGAGTCACACAGTAATTTCCTCTATAACTGCAGAAACATTGCAGCTGCTGGCCAATAAAACCATCAGCCCCTCAGACTCCCACTTGGACTGGACGGTAGAGCGACGGTCTCGCTTCATGCAGGTCGGCGTTCAATTCCCGACCTTCCAATTGGTTGGGCACCATTCGTTCCCCAATGTCCCATCCCAAATACTTATCCCTTCCCAGTGCTATATAGTCGTAATAGCTAGGCGGTGCTTTCCCCTGATAATTCCTTCCCTCCTCCTGCCCTGACGAGACCCGTAGGTTCAGGGATCATTACTCTGTACACAACCTATGTGAGACCATCCCTAGAATATGCAGCACGTGCATGGAACTCTAAGGAAAATTAAACAAAGTCCAAAGATTCGCATGTAGACTAGCCAGAAATGTAACACATGATCATTAAGGATAATTATAACCTTGAAGAACCGGGAACTAGAATCACAGGAGAGTAGAACCACCAGAGGAGGTATGATCTTGACGTATAAAGTAGTCAGAAGCATGGATGACCCTGGACTGTTCCCAGGTGAGCTGGTGATAGATTCACGAAAGCACTTACGAACGTGTACATCTTTTCTCAATCTTTGGCGGCTTTGTTTACAATTATTAAACAGTTAATGAGCTCCGAAGCACCAGGAGGCTGTTTATAACAATAACAACAGTTTGGCAAGTTTTCATGCTTGTAAACTCTTTAATAAATGTAACCAAAGCCGTCAAAGATTGAGGAAAGATGTACACGTTCGTAAGTGCTTGCGTAACTGCTTTCGTGAATCTGGCCCCCCTGGAGGTCACAAGTGGGACCTGGACGAACAGAAGAGTCGCTTGGGTGATGAACACTTGGGTGATGAACACCCAACAACCTCAACAATAGGTGTAACTAAATCATTGACAACTGCGAGTAAAGTGAACACACGCTCACTATTTTTACTTTCTACCGTCGACTCTTCCTCGTCACCTCCTTTCCCTCCTCACACATTCACCTTTCCCCTCCTCCCCTCCCTCTCTCTCTCCCTCAGAACTTGTCCCTCACCCTCTCATAACTCTGCCCCCCCCCTCTCCCCCCCTCTCCCCCCCCTCACAGCTCAACCTTTTTTTGTGGGGGGGGGAGTAAAGAGGAAGGAGAGGCATAGGTGAAGGGAAGTATAGAAGTGGGAAATACAGTGAGAGGTATGAAAGCAGGCGGGCTGTCCGCCTTGCTGACACCATGTGTGGGTGTTGGCAGCTAAGCTAAGCTGGCTCCCTCTTGTCAGGGAGCTGTGAGTGTGTGAGAGGTTCTTCATATGTATTTCATCACATATGGATGTCTATAGATGAATACTGTGTAGCATTCATGTGTACACACTCCCTGATGCTTCCACACATGTTATTCTGTTTAAGGCTCTTTGTTTTATTATTATTTATCGAGTTGTTCATACATACTCATATATACATACATATACTCACCCATACACATACATATACATCATATATATACATACATATACACACATACATACATAAATATACACATACATACTCAATTTTTCAATTATGGGATATCTGGTAAGTATTTCATCTGGGAATTATATACTGTGGGGCGGGGTTTTCATCTAGTGAATCGAGGCTCTTGGGCCACCAGCTTTGGGAGCGGGGCGTCTCGGAGCAATCTTTCAAACATTGGGTCCTCTAACATTTCGATGGTGTTCCACACCCTGATGGCTTGGTGCTGCAGTCTGATGTTTAGTGGCTGTGTGTTCAGGAGTTCATGGAGCTCCTGGATTGTCTGATCATATGGTGGACGGTGTTTTGCTGCTCTCCTTAGCGCCTTATTTTGTACTGCTTGCAGTTTCTGCATGTTAGTTTTCTTTATGGTGTGTAGTGGCACTGGGGGATACTCTAGATGCGGCCCAACTAGAGCCTTATATAGGTGGATCTGAATGTTAGTACTGAGGCTTCGGAATCTCCTCAATTTTCCTAAGGCTGCTTTGGCTTTGTTTAGTCGGTCCCTTACATGAATTTGTATCCCTGTTCTATTGATCATGAGTCCCAGTATTCTGCCTACCTCCGCATCCATTGGATCGGATGGTTGTCAAGGATGATGGGGTCCGGGTTTCTTTTCGCAATGTGTATTATCTGAACCCTCAACCAACCTCAACCCTCACCCTTTCACCCCTCGCCCCCCTCATCCCCTCACCCCCTCCCCTCACCCCCCCTCCCCTCACAGCTCCCCCCTCCCCCCTCACAGCTGTGAACAACGGTAAACACCACAATCCTTAACCGGAGGTCCTTGACGATCCTCATAATACAAGTGACCTCCATCCTCCCTCCCCCCCCCTTCCCCCTCCCCCCCCTTCCCCCTCTTCCACCCCCACTCCCCCCCCCCACTCTTTCCTCACCATCTTGAGGTGATTTCGGGGGCTTAGCGTCTACGCGGCCCGGTCCTCGACCAGGCCTCCATTTTTTGTTACACACCTCCCTAGGAAGCAGCAGCTCCGTAGCAGCTGTCTTAACTCCCAGGTACCTCTTTACTGCTAGGTGAACAGGGGGGCATCAGGGTGAAAGAAAGTTTTTTTGTCTATTTGTCTCCGCCTCCACCGGGGATCGAACCCGGAACCTCAGGACTACGAATTCGAAGCGCTGTCCACCCAGCTGTCAGGCCCCTTGGACCTTCCCTCACCTGGCATTCTTAACATCTTGAGCCTTCGTCTCCCCCCCCTCCCCCTCTCTTCCTCTCCCCCTCTCTCCCTTTCCCCTCTCCTCCCTTCACCATGACCTGTCGTGACGGACATGTGCTCATCTTCCCTCATCCTTGCCCCCTCCCCCCCTTCTCTCCCTCCAACCTTTGCTTGCCTCTGTTTGTTCAGTCTCTCTCTCTCTCTCTCTCTCTCTCTCTCTCTCTCTCTCTCTCTCTCTCTCTCTCTCTCCTCAAATATGATATCCAAATTTATGTATTTAATGTTTTTATTCCCGAAAGGGGAGGGGGGGGAGGCATATCTAGGCTAGAAAAACAGATAAAAATCAGCATTTCTCCTGCTTGGTATAATTGTTTACCTTCTGCATTGTATTGATTTCGTATATGATGAGTATCGCGTATATTCACAATGCGTACTTTTGTGTATATACATTTTCCGATGGTCATATTAACTTGAATGACGCGAAATATGATTTTGTTTTTCCTAAATGTTGACATGATAACGACGTAAAAGATACTAAAGGGGGGGGGGGCTGGACAAGGTAGATATAGAAGCAGTGTTCAGATTAAGGGATTAAGGAGCAGTAGTGCGAAAGTACACAGTTGGATAGACAGACGAGTAACAGGGTCTCCTCATCCGTCTCACTCATCTTGTGAGTGTCCACTCACAAGATGAGTGACGCTGCCCAATAAACTCGCCCCTCGGGGCAAAATTCTAAAATTTAAGGGTCTCCTTGTAACCTTATCCACCCATCCTTCGTCCCTTCTACCTTATTCCTTTCTTCCTTTCTTTGATATATTTCTCACTATGACATGTAGGGATAGATAGCAATCAGGTGTAACAATATCAGAGCGGTTCTGGGGCCAGATTCATGCAAGCACTTACGAACCTGTACATCCTCCATCTTTGGCGGCTTTGTTTACGATTATTAAACAGTTAATGAGCTCCGAAGCACCAGGAGGCTGTTTGTAACAATAACAACAGTTGATTGACAAGTTTTCATGCTTGTAAACTGTTTAATAAATGTAAACAAAGCCGTCAAAGATTGAGGAAAGATGTACACGTTCGTAAGTACTTGCGTAACTGCTTCGTGAATCTGGCCCCTTGAGACCATCACCCCAAGACCGCCGTCCCACACAACACACAGGTACATATTAACTCGACCACAAGTGGAGTCGACTAGAGGTCGACATATTGCACCGAGAATTAAGTTTTTAAAAAATGGCGCGAAAAAACTAGTTTCGCGGAAGACCAGTTTGTTTGTGGGTGCGTGTTGGGGCCGACGCACCTGTAGCGGCATCCTTCGGCAAGGCTGAGATGAGCTGGCCCACTTTCTCAAGGATTCTTCCCACTATACTTGTCGTACGCCAAGGTCCGGAGCAGCGTCGCGTCGTACACCAAGGTCTGGAGCAGCGTCGCGTCGTACGCCAAGGTCCGGAGCAGCGCCGCGTCGTATACCAAGATCTAGAGCAGCGTCGCGTCGTACACCAAGGTCTGGAGCAGCGTCGCGTCGTACACCAAGGTCCGGAGCAGCGTCGCGTCGTACACCAAGGTCCGGAGCAGCGTCGCGTCGTACGCCAAGGTCCGGAGCAGCGTCGCGTCGTATACCAAGGTCTGGAGCAGCGTCGTGTTGTACACCAAGGTCCGGAGCAGCGTCGCGTCGTACACCAAGGTCCGGAGCAGCGTCGCGTCGTACACCAAGGTCCGGAGCAGCGTCGCGTCGTACACCAAGGTCCGGAGCAGCGTCGCGTCGTACACCAAGGTCCGGAGCAGCGTCGCGTCGTACGCCAAGGTCCGGAGCAGCGTCGCGTCGTACACCAAGGTCCGGAGCAGCGTCGCGTCGTACACCAAGGTCCGGAGCAGCGTCGCGTTGTACACCAAGGTCCGGAGCAGCGTCGCGTCGTACGCCAAGGTCCGGAGCAGCGCCACATAAGCTTGAGTGCAGCAACAAAATGTCCCAAACCTCATCGGATCACATCTGACAGCAAATCAAATAGTGTAGCTGCATCTTGCCTCATCTACAACAGTTTAAACTCGTTAAGTCTGATGTTGATGATCCGAGGATGAATTGTTGCGACGCTAAAGGTTGCATTTGCATGATTCCATGGCTAATGGCTTCCTTGAATGTCAGAATTAATGATCTGCTTCATCAGCGAAGATCCGCTTGACTTTTGAAGTGATGACACCACCTCTGCCTCATGTAATAATGGCCTTAAAAAAAGCAAAACAAAAAAGGGGGTCGATCTTCAGTAAGGAAAAGGTCAGACTTATCATATCTTGTGGCTTACTTGAAGCCACAAGAAGAATGTGAAGCCACATGAAAATTTCTTGTTGAAGAAAATTTAGTTTTCTCTTGAAAAGTCAGTCTCCTGAGACTGATGGATGCCTACTACTACTACTACTACTTCTACTTCTTGACGTCCACACCTCCCAAGTTGTAGCTCTTAGGGCCTCAGCCTCTCAAGAATAGGTGAAGACGAGGCTTTCACAACTAAGTTTGCCCATTCAACTTAGACAGAAAGCCTATGGAGGTTCCCCCCTAGGCCTACTACTAGCCTTTTCTAGGATGCAGTCCATGATAGCAAGGTTAACACCACGCTTGTTGGGCCTTGTTATCATGCAGTTGTGACTGACTGCAACAGCACAGTCCATTGTGAGTCTGACCATCTATGACCACCTCGGACGTAAGACAGTTCGTAAATCAAACCTACCTAATCTAACCCAGCTTGACGTAGCCAACCCATCCCAGCTTGATCCTACATGGTTTTACTAACGACCCTTCATGTTTAAACAAATTTACCATCATTTTATTCCAGCATAGTTGAGGCAGTTGGTAGTGGTAAGGTTTGTGATGTAGTGTTCCTTGGCTGTAGCAAAGTTTTTGATGCAGTGCCACATGAAAACCTGATTAAAAAGATAGAGGCTCGTGGTATTGGGGATGCTATATTAAGTTGGATTAGGGCATGGCAATGCCAAAGGAAACAAAGAGTTAGTATAAATTGGGTCAAGTCTGAGTTGGAAAATGTGGGAAATGAAGTGTCTCAAGCACCGAGTCGAATCATTTTATTCTCAAGTTCGAATCCTCGTCACGGCCCTTGTGGATTTGTTCATTTGAATTGTCTCAAGGTCTGTCCTGGGATCTCTGTTCCCAGAACCAATCATCACCTGTTGATTGACGGTTGAGAGGCGGGACCAGAGAGTCGAAGCTCAACCCCCGCAATCGCAACTAGGTGAGTACATGCAAACACATAAAACAGCTGCATATAGCATACTGGTCAACATTCGGGTATCCTTCAGAAATCTGGGGAAAAGGATTGTTGTTGTTATAGATTCAGCTACTCGGAACAAGTTCCAAGTAGCACGGGCTATGGTGAGCCCGTAATATCAAATCCCAACACCACCTCGCAGATATACTGCAAGAACTTCAGATTGTTTCAAGCGTGGGTTGGACATGTATATGAGTGGGATTGGGTGGTTATAAATAGGAGCTGCCTCGTATGGGCCAATAGACCTTCTGCAGTTGCCTTTGTTCTTATGTTCTTATACCTGTTCCTCTTGTGCCCGTCCCGTCAGTCTCGGCGAGGAGACCAGAGGGTGACCTTGAGGTACCCCGGGCGCTCGTGTACGTCTCTGGCAGCCCCGGTTGAATGCTTCGTGTGTACATTTATGTGCGGGTTTGCGACCACCTATATATGACCAAACTTGTTTCCCGTTTTCTTTATATATTTTATGTTCCCAGAAGCCTTGGCACTCAGTGCCGCCTCCTGGCATCAATGATAACAACACAGCTCGCTGCTAAGTTCTTCGTAATGGCGGTTATGCGCTCATAAGTTAATGGAGCTCGTGGCACGCTCATAAGTTAATTCAACTTGTGGCCGCTTGTTCCTACTTGTTCATGACGGCAAATATAAACTATTTTGAACAAATCCACAAGGGCCGTGACGAGGATTCGAACCTGCGTCCAGGAGCATCCCAGACACTGCCTTAATCATTTGATTTGTCCCCCTCATTTGATGCATCACGTTAGTGTGATCTCTGTGTGTAATAAACTAGTTTGGTTTGGCGTTGGGGGTTAAAATCTTTCGGGCGGGGCAGAGGTTCAAGTCATCAAGGGTATTGATCAACATGTATACTTTCACCCTTTATATCAGAAGCAAGATCTGTGTATGCATACCCTGAGGTGGCTTGTACTTGTCAAGGAAGATGCTGGGCACACCAGTCCTTGTATGTTGTGTTGCTTGCCCCGTTCGCTCAGAATTATAGCGATTTGTATAAGGAGTTACGGACGTGGCCTCTGATTGGCTGTGGTTGCTTTGTCTGCCGTTTTTTCTTATTCTTGGCTTCAATATGGGCATTTCCGGTCCGTGTATCCTTCTGTTGTTGTTGTTGTTATAGATTCAGCTACTCGGAGCACGGGCTATGGTGAGCCCGTAGCTTACCTGGCACAGGAGCGGGGCAAGTAGCAAGGGCTATGGTGAGCCCGTAGTGGACTTACCTGGCACAGGAGCGGGGCAAGTAGCAAGGGCTATGGTGAGCCCGTAGTGGACTTACCTGGCACAGGAGCGGGGCTGAATGTGAGGAGGGAAAGGGTTTAGGGTTGGGCTTAAGTCTTATTACTCTCTAGATGGTTATTAAGGCCTATTAACCTCCGGAGGGATATTAAGGCTCATACTTTGGGGAGGGAATTGAGGTTCATCGTCTGGAAGGGGGTATTGAGGCCCCCCTCACCCTCTGGAAGGGGGTATTGAGGCCCCCCTCACCCTCTGGAAGGGGGTATTGAGGCCCCCTCACCCTCTGGAAGGGGGGTATTGAAGCCCCCTCACCCTCTGGAAGGGGGGTATTGAAGCCCCCTCACCCTCTGGAAGGGGGGTATTGAAGCCCCCTCACCCTCTGGAAGGGGGGTATTGAAGCCCCCTCACCCTCTGGAAGGGGGGTATTGAAGCCCATTCTCCCGTTGAAGGAGTATTAAGGCCAACACAAGAACCTCCAGATACGCCATCAAGTATACTTTAGTCCCAGTAGCTCAGAACTAAAGTAAACTCTGTGTATATATATACGGAAATGGGTATACCTCTCGGTGTACACATCCTTGTGTAGGGGAAGAGAAATACCAAGGCCTTCATCTTCCCCGTTGCTAATGGAGCGGCATTGGCTAGCGTCACAATTGTAGCGGAAGTTGGTGCGTTCCGCTCCATCGAGCAGCCTTCCCGCCCGCCGCTCTCCTTCCTTGATGCGCTTCACCGACTTCTGACGTTCATCTTATTAATTATTGGCTGTTTTTTTCCTCCCCCGCCCACGACAACGGACAAAAGTGGTGTGGATGACGGTAATTCTGCGGCGCAAGAACGTGTAGAAGATGGAGAATGTGAGGGTCAAGAGCAGAGAGCGAGTTTTACTTTCTTGGTATGAAAGGTATTGGATTGGATTTCGGATTCACGCTCCTAGATGGCGCTGGCGTGCAGTAAACGTTGAACATTTATATGCATTTAGGTTCGGCTCCCATTGCTTCCGTTGAGGAAGTAGCTTGTTGTGTACCTGGTTGATGGGGTTCTGGGAGTTCTTCTACTCTCCAAGCCCGGCCCGAGGCCAGGCTTGACTTGTGAGAGTTTGGTCCACCAGGCTGTTGCTTGGAGCGGCCCGCAGGCCCACATACCCACCACAGCCCGGTTGGTCCAGCACTTGTTGAAGAAAACTATCCAGTTTTCTCTTGAAGATGTCTACGGTTGTTCCGGCAATATTTCTTATGCTTGCTGGGAGGACGTTGAACAGCCGTGGACCTCTGATGTTTGTACAGTGTTCTCTGATTGTGCCTATGGCACCTCTGCTCTTCACTGGTTCTATTCTGCATTTCCTTCCATATCGTTCACTCCAGTATGTTGTTATTTTACTGTGTAGATTTGGGACTTGGCCCTCCAGTATTTTCCACGCGTATATTATTTGATATCTCTCTCGTCTTCTTTCTAGTGAGTACATTTGGAGAGCTTTGAGACGATCCCAATAATTTAGGTGCTTTATTACGTCTATGCGTGCCGTATATGTTCTCTGTTTTTCCTCTATTTCAGCAATCTCTCCTGCTCTGAAGGGGGGAATACTATGGGGGGTATAGCATGAATGGCACTATGGGGGGTATAGCATGAATGGCACTAATTCGATGGGTATTGACACTCCACTCCACACCCCCCACCCCTCCATCAACCCTTACGGATAGGTCTTTAGTGAGGAGGGAAGACCTAGTCTGGATAGGTCTGTGGTTCAGCTCATCTGGAAGGCTCTGTGGCTACCGTGGACAGAGCTGTGATGGGAATTAATCTAGGCTGGCTTAAGTAGCGTGCAGAGGGTCAGTCTAGCAACCAGGAGGCCTAGGTCGACGACCGGGCCGCGGGGACGCTAAGCCCCGGAAGCACCTCAAGGTAACCTCAAGGTAAGGAGGAGGCCTAGGCAAAGTGGCTGCTCTAGTGTGGTTTTGTTACACCAAGTTGTTGTTGTTTTTTAGATTCAGCTACTAAGACCAAAAGTTCCAAGTAGCACGGGCTATGGTGATCCCGTAGTGGCCTTACCCGGCACAGGAGCGGGGCAGGTAGCACGGGCTATGGTGAGCCCGTAGTGGACTTACCCGGCACAGGAGCGGGGCTGTAACTGTGTAGGGTGTAGACGAAGTGGTTGTGAGGGCTCTTGTCTTCCACCTGACACGGGTGTGATGTGGAGCAGTTTGGGCGGGGCCAGTCACAGCCGCCGCCCCAGTACCGTTCATCAGAGAGCGCACACTCTGGCTGCTAAATGCCACTTGTCCACCCCCTTCCCCCCCATTACCTTAACCCAACATGCCAACCCCCCCCCTCATCCCCCCCTTCCCTTCCCCCTACCCACAAGATAACTTGACTAATCGCCTCCCTCCCCACTCCCCTTCCGTCGCCTCCAGGCAAACCGCTCTTAAATTATTAAAATCCGATTGAACCAAAAATATTGATACATTTCTTGTTTGCATGTGTGTGGGGGGGGGAGGTGTGGCGTCAAGGCCACACTGTCCCACACCTGGTAGCCCAGGTGTGGGACATCATTATCATGGCCAGCCTCTCCAAAAATGGCATATATTCGACCCTTCGAGTAGGCCTGTTTTTAGGATATTTTGTCCTGTCGACTAATACGTTCAACACGCCTACCAGATGAGCGATGATGTGTGTAATTTAACGCTTCTTGTTTGTGAGTTGTGTGTTCAGGCATTTGCTCGTTTGGGCGCCAATATTGTCGTTTTTACTTAATCACAATAGCGTGATACCCCCCATTAAGGTAGCGTCTGGGATGCTCTCGGACGCAGGTTCGAATCCTTGTCACGGCCCTTGTGGGTTTGTTCACCCCCATGAATCATGGAGGTGTAACTTAACAAATTTTCTAGTGGCGTTTGGTCGAACAGGAATAGAAATTACTCTCCGTCGGGTTTCTATAAGCAACGGTTAATAAGATGAATCTGAACAAGCAGAATAATTAATCATGAAATGTGTAAAGAGAATTTTTTTTCAAATTTCAAAATGACCACCTTCAAAAATTAAGGTGGTCATTTTGACGTCTTAGATTAAACTTGAGGAGAGTAGAGGAGTCGAGAAAACCCTTGTCTACACTACCTTCCTGCTGGTGTGTGGTGTTTACGACGAATCTGATTGATTGATTGATGAAGATTAAGCCACCCAAAAGGTGGCACGGGCATGAATAGCCCGTAAGTGGTGGCCCTTTTGAGCTATTACCAGTATCAAGAGCTGATACTGGAGATCTGTGGAGGTGCGACTGCACCCTGCGTGACGGGAGATGTCTCCCGTGTTGTATATGGCTCCGTCGCCCAATTTAAAGTGGTCTCTCCTAACCTACCAGAGGACCCAAAACAGAAAACGGGACAGTACGTCATTTTCGCCAGCCACTTCCCTTTTCTAGTACGACAATTTTTGGCCTTATGTGACGCATACGGGCGAAAAGCGACGTTCTATGAAGGAGGACAGGTTGTGGGGAAGGGAAGGGATAATTGTCGGGAAAGCGCCAAGCCAATAGTGGGACTGTATACTAACTAATACTATAACACTGGGAAGGGTTCAGGATAAGGATTTCGAATGGGACGGGTAGGAAAGAAATGGTGCCCAACCACTTGTGGACGGTCGGGGATTGAACGCCGACCTGCATGAAGCGAGACCGTTGCTCTACCGCCCAGCCCCAAGTTGTGGGCAATATCCCTCGCCCTGCAAACATGTTTAGAGGTTTGTGCGTAAGCAAATGACGTCAGAAAGACCAGGAGTGCCATTGGAACCAAGGTTAAGAGGTACCGGAGTGGGATCGGGGTGTGGTAATCTTCCATATACAACTTCCTCCACAATACCCCGCTCCCCTTAACGGGATCCCTGGGCCTTGAGTACCATTCATACCGTTGACATGTCCTCTGTGGGGCCGTCAGCGTCCACACGACACAACGTCCTCAACACCTGTCACTCTGCACGTGACTACCTCAACACCTGTCACTCTGCACGTGTCTACCTCAACACCTGTCACTCTGCACGTGTCTACCTCAACACCTGTTACTCTGCACATGTCAGACGCCTCCTGGCCGACCCTCCTCACCCGACTGACATTTACCAAAGTAATCGTCGTTCTTAATTATGTAATTCTTATTCATTACTCAGACTGTGGTCGGGGTTGCTTCATCTACTGGCACAAGGGCTCAGAACTCCAGTGCACACGCACGCGCGTGCACACACGCTCCTCATGAACAGCAAGAACAGGTGAAGTTTGTTCAGTAGTTAAGAGATGGAACACGTGGGTAGGGTGATGGAGGCTGACTCCATCACTCCATTTGCCCAAAAGGCTCTGAAAACTGGTCTACAATTGGGCTGAAGAGCTGGAACTTAGCGTAATAAGTTTACTAAGTGTAAGTACTCTTTAAGTGTTATTAGAGTACAGTTATGTGAGAGTACACACTCACTCGCTCACAAAGCGAATGAGTGAGAATCGGAGTGCCTCAGGAATCGTGCTGGGACCCAAACTATTTATCATTTATTTATTTTTATTTCTAATCTACAAGAGTTGAGTCTTATTTGTAGGTGTTTGCAGACGGAGCAAAACTAATGAGAAGGGTTGTGACAGACAGATGAGGCTTGTAAGATTCTCAAAGATTATCTAAAGACGCTGTAGGGTTGGTCGGAGAAATGACTTCATCTCCAGCCAGTGGAAATGGGAACATAGAACAGGAGACCGAAGGAGCGGTACACGATGAAAGGAAAACTACCTCCCTACAACGACTGGGGGAAAAAAAAACTAGGGACAGATTCACGAAGCAGTTATACAAGCACTTACGAACCTGGGGCCAGATTCACGAAGCAGTTACGTAAGCACTTACGAACCTGTCCATCTTTTCTCAATCTTTAGCGGCTTTGTTTACAATTACCAAAGAGTTAATGAGCTCCGAAGCACGAGGAGGCTGTTTATAACAATAACAACAGTTGAGTGGCAAGTTTTCATGCTTGTAAACTGTTTAATAAATGTAACCAAAGCCGTCAAAGATTGAAGAAAGATGTACACGTTCGTAAGTGCTTGCGTAACTGCTTAATGAATCTGGCCCCAGGCAGTGGATGTAACACCAAACCTAACTCCGGAGGCTCGTATAAATAGAAGTGAGCAGCGGTCTTTACGGGCTCACCATAGACCGTGCTACATGGATACTTCGTTCTGAGTAGCTAAATCTAAAACAACAACAACAACAACGAGTCTTTACACTGGCGACAAGTCGTAGCATCAATCAGGACTCCAAATGAGGAGGATTTTTAGATCGCTGCATTTAATATAATTTAAAATTAGACAACCGGCGGGTAGAAAGGTGGTGCCCAAGAGCTGAAGCTCGAGTCTACAGGTCCCAAATAGGCGAGGTGCACACAGTAACCTCACGTTGGACCGCCTAGAGATTCTGGTCATGAACTTCGTCATTGAAGAAACAGGTACAAGTTTCCCCCCATTAACCCCCCCCCTCCCCTCCCTACCTTGCCCAAGGTGGCCCCATAACCCCCCCCCCTCCCTACCTTGCCCAAGTTGGCCTTATAACCCCTCCCCCCTCCCTACCTTGCCCAAGTTGGCCCCATAACCCCTCCCCCCTCCCTACCTTGCCCAAGGTGGCCCCATAACCCCCCTTCCCATTTCCCCTCCCTCCTCCCTATCTTGCCCAAGGTGGCCCCCACCTTCCCAACACCATTCTTGCCCACCCCTCGTGCCCACACTCTTGGGCACTTAAAGGGAGTTAGTAGGTCAAATTGTACTAATCTTTACGAATGTCTTCTGCGTTTAAGTCTCAGTTGGTAGAGTCTTTGTAACTATGTGCTTCATAGTACAAACATTGACGTAAAAGGCATTTAGATAGTAGACTTTGGTACTATTCTCTTTTTAGAGTCTGAAAAATGAAACTTAAAAGACAAACTTAAGTATTCCTTAGGCCTAGTACAGTACACCAATCCGTTCTCGCACTTTCTTAGTCAATATTGACTTATTAAATAAGTGCATATGTGACATATTAATTTATTGTGAATATTTTAGTTTACCTTGAAAAGCTTCATAGAAAACACCGACCTTACCTAACCTTCTTAGTATGTTAAGATAAGCATCTTATTGCCTCGTAATTGCAATTATTACTTAACCTATACCTATAATATACACACACACACACACACACACACACACACACACATATATACACAGATATATATATATATATATATATATATATATATATATATATATATATATATATATATATATATATACACAGTACCTTAAATTGATGAATAGGTTTTTTGGGAACGGCAGCTGCTTGGCCGAGCCTAGGTCGAGGATGGGCTCGTAGAACGGCAGCTGCTTGGCCGAGCACTACCCGATGATGGCTCGGAGCAGCTGACCTGGTCTGACTGACCTGGCCATGAAACTCAACGTTACTCTTAAGTGGTTGAGTAAATCTCTGTGTTCTAGATCTGTTGCAGAGTTCCCGCGCCTTCACTCACGCCCGTAGTGAGTGAAGGTACTCACTGGTGCACTCTTACGACGGGTTAGTGCAGGGTAGAGTGAGTGACAGGGGCTCAGAGGTCGGCTGTGATGCAGTGGCTTCGTATCCACCATCCTTGGCATCTTGTATCATGGATATGACACATGGCTGGCCAGCCTGTCCTCAAGCTAGCCTCGTTAAAGCGGCGGCCGTACCCCCCCCCCCCCCTAAAGATAGTTTTCAATCAGTTTTGTCCAACTGAGTTTTAAAAATGAGGTTTTAATATATAAATGAATAATACATTTCAAAGTTCTATGTATAGTTAAGCATTGGTTAAGTTTGATAAAATCTAAATTACCATCCAAACTTCAATGGAAATAAACATTCCATTTACCTGGATGCAGATTCACGAAGGAGTTACGCAAGGACTTACGAACCTGTCCATCTTTCCTCAATCTTTGACGGCTTTGGTTACATTGATTAAACAGTTGATGAGGACGGGTTGTGTCTCTCAGTTGATGGTATTCGACATTTCTCGAATATTGCTGCGCTGATTACCTCTGGTAGAATCGCATCTCTGCAAATACCTTTTTTTTTCCTTCACTTACGTACAATAAATAATTGCCAACAGAACCTAAATACCTAACCTAGATGTAACTATACACCAAAATCTAATAGAATAATCATTTATATACAAAACAAATTGCTAAAGCGAAGTACACAACACGTTTAAAACTGAGGAATGCGTCTTAGGGGGTCGGCCCCAAGAAACGTATTCCCAAATGCGTCTTGGGAATGCGTCTTAGAGAGTCGGTTTCAAAGTCATATTCCCAAATGCGTCTTAGAGAGTCGGCCCCAAAAGTCGTATTCCCAAATGCATCTTTGGAGCCAAACTCGTCCTCTATATGGTCGAGTTTGGCCTGAGAACAGTTGGAAATACATGTAAACTTTAGCAAATACATCAGTTACACGACGACCGCACCACAGGTATACAACTACAGTAACCAGTGCGGTCAAATATACATTTCCTGGCCGGAATTTGATCCGGTTCTTGGGCCCCGTGTTTTGCTTTCTGTACCGGAGGCCGGTAAAAGGTTATCCGGATAGAAGCTAAGACCAGACTACCCTTCCCTAAAGGTCAAGAAGGGGTAGAGGTCACCGGTGAATTATATTGTGATAACAGTATGTTGTATGATTCTTCTATGTATATCCTGGAGCTGTATAGGGTATAGGAACGCACGAATGTATATCATTTATACACCAAAATATAAAATAACCCTTTGTACTTATAAGTAAACAAATATGAGTCTAGGTACATATGCAGGCTTCAGTACACTGTTGCTAGTGTGAGTGAAAGAATGCACTCGACACGGTAACCGGTAGGATGCACTCTAGTCCATACTTCAGATGCAGTAACAGTGTTGAGAGGCAAGAGAAGTGAACTCAGAACAATGCATGCAAAATACCATTATTTTTTTTTTTGCACGGCCAGAAATGTGTCGCTTGAAGACATTCCTCCTTGCGTGCGTGTGTGCGTGCGTGCGTGCTGTTTGTGTGTATATGTGTGTGTGTGTGTGTGTATTTACTATTTGTGTCTGCAGAATCAAGCTATTAGGTCTTGGACCCCGCCTTTCTAACCAATCTATTTTTCCTCTATTATATACATATATTTATCTCTTAACACACACACACACACACACACACCAGTGGGGCGAGACCCCACTTGCACATATTTAATAAGTCAATATTGACTTCAGTGGGACAGGACCCCACCGTCAGGGGTCCTTCAGAGACTCCCTCCTCTGGTCTCCAGTAGAAATATCGCTCCAGATAAGGAGCGTGAGACGCAGGAGTAAGTGATCTGTTTGTTCTTGCTCCCTCTCCTTCCCCCTCCCTCTCTTTCCCCTCCCTCTCTCCCCCCTGCCTCTCTACCCCCTTCCGTATCTCCCCTCCTTCCCTTTCCACCATAGTATTGTCTTCCAACCTCTCTCATTCTCTCCATTCGATTTATTACCTTTCCCCCCTAATATATCTACCTCCTCTCCCCTCCCCCCCCTCGCCCCCCTTGTCCATCAGAGCCTCAAGGCTGAAGGCAGAACTGGTCCAGTTTCCTGTAGAGGAGGTGGGGGGGGGGAGGGATGCTGAGCCGAGCACAGATTAAGTGGGAGATGAAGCAGTCGTGATTGATATGAATGGAGAGAGCTTGCAAGCTGCAGGTACTCTTACCGCTGTAAGCACGTCGAGGACGACGTACGACGTCCAGGCGACGTACGACGTCCAGGCGAGAAGAGAGACGTAGGAACAGTTAAGGGGGTGGACCCCAGGGATGGACCCCAGGGATGGACCCCAAGGATGGACCCCAGGGACTGTGAAGGTAGGGGGTACAGAGGAGTTATGAATTTAACCACATTTATTCCCACTGGTAAATGTGAAATTTACCCCCACTGGTAAATGGGGGTAAATTTACCCACATTTACCCCTACTGGGGTAGGGAGGAGAAGGGGGGAAGGGGAGGGCCCCATAGGGTGGGGGGGTTAAGGGAAGGTTATTCAAGGCTTGGGGGAAGGTGGAGGATGGTTATCTTGAGGTTATCTTGAGATGATTTCGGGTTGCAAGTACAGTGGTACTTACTGGAACTTACTTTGTACTTACTGGTACTTACATTGTACTTACTGGTACTTAATGGCTGCAAGTACTTACCTAATTGTGCTTGCGGGGGGTTGAGCTCTGGCTCTTTGGTCCCGCCTCTCAACTGTCAATCCACTGATGTACATGTTCCTGAGGGAGCAACCTCGGGGGTATGATCTAAGACAATACTTAGGTCTATATACTTCCCATAGGCCTATCCTTCCTTAGGCCTGCCTACTAGTGATCTCGTTCGAAATGCCACCCACAACAGTTCTCTTAACTCTCGGGGAATCAATTTATGACTAGGGGAATAGGCGCAACAGGTGAAAGGAAATTTACCCAATTGTCTCCGCAGATTGAACCCGGCATCGTCGGTTGTGTGTTAAACACGTAGACCACTGCGATATGCTGTAATATATCCTTTACTAGACTAATACCATAAATACAATATAGATTTAATACATCTTGAATGCATTTGTGGCTACAGTGACGGGGAGAGAGAGAGAGAGAGAGAGAGAGAGAGAGAGAGAGAGAGAGAGAGAGAGAGAGAAGGTGGGAGGGAAAGGAGACGTCTGAGCCCGTCATGGTGAGGTTGGCTCGTCCTTCGACTAACATTACGGGGACCCGGGGTGGAGTCCCCATGACGGCACTCGGGGGTCGACCCGGGGCTCTGACCCCCCTGACCTTCCCTCCTGAAGAAGGTCTCACTAATATGGTCCCGACGCTCGCCTGGGGGGAACTCTCACCTATTGAGAGGCGCGGGACCAAAGAGCCAGAGCTCGACCCCTCGCAAGCACACCTAGCTGAGTAACACTAGGTGAGTACAGGCGTCTAGTGTAATATATTAAGTTGTAATATATGAAGTTGTTCCTCCACCTGCTCCTCCACCTGCTCCTCCACCTCCACCTGCTCCTCCACCTGCTCCTCCACCTGCTCCTCCACCTGCTTCTCCACCTGCTTCTCCACCTGCTCCTCCACCTGCTCCTCCACCTGCTCCTCCACCTGCTCCTCCACCTGCTTCTCCACCTGCTTCTCCACCTGCTTCTCCACCTGCTCCTCCACCTGCTTCTCCACCTGCTTCTCCACCTGCTTCTCCACCTGCTCCTCCACCTGCTCCTCCACCTGCTCCTCCACCTGCTTCTCCACCTGCTTCTCCACCTGCTCCTCCACCTGCTCCTCCACCTGCTCCTCCACCTGCTTCTCCACCTGCTTCTCCACCTGCTCCTCCACCTGCTTCTCCACCTGCTCCTCCACCCGCGTACAACAGGAAATGGAACACAATCCCAGGAGTGTCACCGTCTTGTCCCTCCGTGTTTGGGGTGCTGGGGGGGGGGAGGTGATGTGGTGCTGGAGGGAGGGGGGGTGTGAGGGAGATGGGAGGGGGGGGTGTGAGGGAGATGGGAGGGGGGGGTGTGAGGGAGATGGGAGGGGGGGGGTTGTGGCCAGGTTTCGGCCACCGTAACACAACCTCAAGGTCGACGAGGAAGCACTGGCTGGAACCCCAGAGCTGTGGGCCCCCTATCCCATGGGGCCGAGGGATAGGGGGCCCTCCCAACGAGCCCTCACATCCGTATCACTGGGCTATAGGTTATCTTATATATATATCTTGAGGTTATCTTGAGATGATTTCGGGGCCTAGTGTCCCCGTGCGGCCCGGTCCTCGACCAGGCCTCCTTTTTGTTACACACCCCCAGGAAGCAGCAGCTCCGTAGCAGCTGTCTAACTCCCAGGTACCTGGTTACTGTTACTGTGTGAGCTGTGTCTCTCCACCTGAGATGCAGCTAATCCTGGCGGTTGCTCATCATTGTTTGTCAATTGATAGCTTGCAGACTGACCACCATTGGGGTTGGTGTTGCTGCACACAATTGCAGCCGTTACAGGCAATTATAACCCCTCACAATGTACCACTAGGCCTTCTGCAGTTATTTTTAGACTTATGACTAAATTTGTGCTTGAACGCACTATTGTGTTCATAAAGAAGACCCGGTAAGGTTTTCAGGCACCAGAGGGACCCCGGCTAACAAGTTGACAACCACTCAAACATTTACATTCAAGCTACACAGAAACTTTACAAAAGGAATACAAATTTGATAGTCAAGAAATCGCTTCACAGACGGTACCTGAAAGGTAGATGATGAGAGGCGTGGAGGGCGACACAGGGGGGGGGGGGGGGGGTGGCTACCCATTCCACAAGATGGCTGTGGAATAGGGGCCAAAACAGGCAGCAATGCGTTCAATTCTTGGAATGAGAGGAAAAGGCACAGCGACAAGCTGCAAAGTATCGTGTAACCATATTTGAAGACTGTGTACAATTTGCAACGTCTTGAGAGCAGGGGCCAGGGGGAGAAGTGATAGAAGAGAGAAATAGTTGCAATTCTGGGGCGGAAGATCAGTTAAGGAAGACTGTGGATGAAGACAAGAGGGCTTAAGGAAGATCGGAGCTTCCTTCAAGGTGTCGTAACTGGCAAAAAACTTGTCATTTGGTTGAATTGAATCTGACTAAATTCAATTCTCCAAAGGAAGATGGAAATAAGATCACAGAAAATACAAATCTAGCAAGACTGATGGGTCCTAGTAAGGTTCACTAGAGGGATTTAGAAGATACAGTTCGGTTCCCCAACACGGCTGAACAAACAATGTATGTACATCAATAGATGAACAAACACACAAGCCAACCACACTCGTGGTACCAAAGTATATCTTCATCTATGGTCAACTAAAACCCAAATTAATCCAACGTTTTTAACAAATCCCAGATTAGTATAAGGGAGCCGGTCGGCCGAGCGGACAGCACGCTGGGCTTGTGATCCTGTGGTCCCGGGTTCGATCTCGGGCGCCGGCGAGAAACAATGGGCAGAGTTTCACCCTATGCCCCTGTTACCTAGCAGTAAAATAGGTACCTGGGTGTTAGTCAGCTGTCACGGGCTGCTTCCTGGGGGTGGAGGCCTGGTCGAGGACCGGGCCACGGGGACACTAAAAGCCCCAAAATCATCTCAAGATAACTAAAACACCCCCCAAAAGGTAATCCAACGTTTTTAACAAATCCCAGATTAGTTGCAAAAACACACCCTGGCTACAAGATGGGCCAAGACCCAATAATCTTACAGCTTGTAAGCAAGTCGAAGCAAATATATACGCATACCTAAGAGGTGGAAGGAAGGAGGGGTAGCCAAGGTCGACCAGCACCAACCCACACACACACACCACTTTCCAGCACCCAGACGGGGACAGGCAGACCATGGGGCTCCATCAACACCCTACACCCCTCCCCTCCCTCGCAAGACACCATGAGGGAAAACCCTTTGTTTAATCCCACAAGAATACACACACAACTTATACCAACTCTTCAGCTTCACTAAGATCCACAAGGGATGAAATATGATTTCCGGCCGGAAAACTCCCTCGAATTTTTTTTTCCTTGGCGCCAAAGACATATTTGTAACGTAGTTAGCCCCCGAAGGCTAGCGAGAGGCTAGAGGAGAGGTGGTAGGTTGACCAGGGAGAGGGGGGGAGAGAGAGGGAGGGTTAGGTGAGAGAGAGAGGGGGAGGGACTGAGGAGAAGGGAGAGAAGAGAGGGGGGGGGGGGAGACTGAGGCAAAAGTGATAAAGAGAAGGCAGGTCGAGGTGGAACCTCACTTGGGACCTGAAGCCGCAACCAGCAACATGGTGGTGAGTCTGGTGGTGGTGGATGTGTGGTGGACCAGTACTGTGGTGGATGTGTCGTGGGCGAGTACTGTGGTGGATGTGTCGTGGGCGAGTACTGTGGTGGATGTGTCGTGGACGAGTACTGTGGTGGATGTGTCGTGGACGAGTACTGTGGTGGATGTGTCGTGGACGAGTACTGTGGTGGATGTGTCGTGGACGAGTACTGTGGTGGATGTGTCGTGGACGAGTACTGTGGTGGATGTGTCGTGGACGAGTACTGTGGTGGATGTGTCGTGGACCAGTACTGTGGTGGATGTGTCGTGGACGAGTACTGTGGTGGATGTGTCGTGGACCAGTACTGTGGTGGATGTGTCGTGGATCAGTACTGTGGTGGATGTGTCGTGGACCAGTACTGTGATGGATGTGTCGTGGACCAGTACTGTGGTGGATGTGTCGTGGACCAGTACTGTGGTGGATGTGTCGTGGACCAGTACTGTGGTGGATGTGTCGTGGATCAGTACTGTGGTGGATGCTAAATATAGCATCCACGACACTAAATCAGGCCTAATTTAGTGTTTACATATACTAGGCTGAAGAAAAGTTAGGTTTCTTAGGCTTCCTTCAAGACAGAAACAGCATATATCTAGCATATTAATTATTATTATATTCCGTCTATAGTCCCTATAGGTACTATATAGCTTCTGGTCAACAGGTTGGATATGCAGTACATCTTCCAGAGTCGTCCCAACGGACACAAAATGATGTATTAAAATGTACAAACTTCACCAACGACCCACACATAGAAAGCGTGAACTTTTGCGAGCCGCAATGATCTACGGTACATAGTGTCCGTTAGCGTTGCATTTTGACTTCCGTTGACGTCAAAATGCGATGCATTGTTCGAGAGAACGGGTTGAGACACCATAAGTGTGTGTTAGTGTAAGGAACTGGTATAAATAGAGGGCTTTACGCAACACGGAACTAGTGTAAGGAATGAATCTAATGGTCTAGATGATTGTTTGAATCTCGCGCCAGTTCTGCCCAGTGTCGCGCGCGCGGGAAACTTAAAAACCCACTTTATTCCTTAGTTCTCAATTAAATAAATGGTCGTTTGGCGTGCTTCGCGCATGCGCTCTAGAGCCAGACGCTGCACAGGTCTAGATTTAAACAACCTTTCTAGAACACTATACACAGTTATAGCCATGTTGTACACTCGTTCTGTGTTGTGGAGAGTATCAGGGCAGCGACGCCCCCCTCCTCCATCCTCTTGTTGTATCTCTGTATATATAACAGTGACCCCACAACAGGCTAGTTCTAACAGGCTGTTAGAACTTTTAACAAAACTGTTAGAACTCTTAACAACTCTTGTTACAACGTATTAGAACCATTGTTGCATGTCAGTGGTGATTACCACCCGGGTAACTACCAATGAGGTAATTCATTGAACAGACTAGTTGTTTAGGTCTGCTAACTACTTGTCATCTGCTAACTACTTGTCTACTGCTAACTAGGCGGGGGTAATTGGCAATGCTCACAGTCACCAAAAAGGCGAGTTAGGCCTAGTTCTTGGTGCCACCAATAGAGAATTGGCTGTCACCTCTGGCAGTGTTGAAAGGACCCATAGCCTCAGTGAAGAAAAAAAATCACGGGGGTACGTGCTTTTTAAACTTCCCCGATGTTCGAGTTTTGTCCAATTTTGGCTAGCATTCATCTAGCAGTTACGAAACCTGTACATCTTCCAACAATCACGACATGTGATGAGCTCCGAGGTTGTTTATAACGATAATAATCTTGAGTTGTGATGTTCCAAAGCTCGTAATCTGTTTAATAAATATAAATTAATTCGCTATGGTTGTTGTGTAAGGAAGGGGGGGGGGGGTTGTGCGGCTCTGTTTGTGGTAGGTGTGGGTCTTTTTGTGGTAGATTTGGCTCTTTTTATGGTAGGTGTGGCTCTGTGGTAGATGTGGCTCTTTTTGTGGTAGATGTGGCTCTGTGGTAGATGTGGCTCTTCGTGGTAGATGTGGCTCTTTTTATGGTAGATGTGGCTCTTTGTGGTAGATGTGGCTCTTTTTCTGAGAGTTTGTGGCCGCCATTTTTGGGTGGGTGTGGCTCAGGTGTGGTAGGTGTGGCTCAGGTAGTGTAGTGGGTGTGACAGGGCCCTTACGATGCCTCGTCCAGTGCCACTAACACGGACAACTCAGTGCCTCGTTTTGACAACTGTTTCTCAACCCAAAACTATAATAATTTAAACCCTCACCACTGTATTACCAGCAGCAATTAAACCAGTAAAGATAATTCTCGTTGTGTGGGTGAAGGTCCCATGACTCTGGGCCATTAAAGGTGTCACAAAGGCCTCATATCGAGCGATAAAAGGTCCAATAGGAAGACAGTTTAATTTGTCGTTCCACAAGTTATTTTAAGTTATTTGCGTAACCTTCGGGAGAGCTGCTTTGTCTCAGTGTTGGACCAGGTGTGTGGGTGTTGGAGCAGGTGTGTGGGTGTTGGGGCAGGTGTGTGGGTGTTGGGGCAGGTGTGTGGGTGTTGGGGCAGGTGTGTGGGTGTTGGGGCAGGTCTGTGGGTGTTGGGGCAGGTGTGTGGGTGTTGGGGCAGGTGTGTGGGTGTTGGGGCAGGTCTGTGGGTGTTGGGGCAGGTGTGTGGGTGTTGGGGCAGGTGTGTGGGTGTTGGGGCAGGTGTGTGGGTGTTGGGGCAGGTGTGTGGGTGTTGGGGCAGGTGTGTGGGTGTTGGGGCAGGTCTGTGGGTGTTGGGGCAGGTGTGTGGGTGTTGGACCAGGTCTGTAGGTGTTGGACCAGGTCTGTGGGTGTTGGGGCAGGTGTGTGGGTGTTGGGGCAGTACATCCCGCCTCTGAACCCTAACCGACAGATGTACAGGAGCCTATTGGGCTCAGTCATATAATTCCCGTTGTCATAGACAGGAAGCCTGTATATATATAACATTATACACTTCAGACTTGTATCATGATTGAACTACTGACCTTCCCCAATATGCGACCCACAACAGTTGGCTGACTTCTGGATACCAGTTTACTGCTAGGTGAACAGAGGTGAAAGGAAACGTGCCCAACCATTTCTGTCCCGCCTTGAGGAGAAGGGGGGGGATCGAACCCGTGATTCCTGATTGTGAATCGAGAAGTTGTTTAAGATTCGCTACCTGGAACGAAAAGTTCCAAGTAGCACGGGCTATGGTGAGCCCGTGGAATCGAGAAGGAATCTGTGAATATATATGGAGTTGTGACTTCTATTGCTTATTAAATTCTTAGCGCATTTAGGGTATATAGTTTCCACTTGTGTCCCGTTGTTCGTGTACTGGCGATTGGCGGTGCTTGGAATCTCTCTAACCTGTTCCTCAAGTTCCCGTCTTGAGCTGGTATTTACTCTCTCTTTCTCTCTACTACCTTCTTTCCTTATCCTTCATGTGACCCCCAATGACCCCTGTGACCTGTTAATATCTTTAAACTCGTTACATAGTTACAATACGTTTTCCAACCAGTTCTCTTAATATCGCGTCGCATTTTGACGTATACTCTACCTAAGGCCAAAAATCGTCGTACTAGATTATGGTAGCGGCTCGCGAAATTGACGTACTGTTCCGGTTTCTGTTTTGGGTCCTCTGGTAGGTTAGGATAAGAGCACTTTAGTACGGCAGTTTCAGGACGTTGGGAAACCTTAGCTGGACTGGCTGAGTTTTCACTTGCATTTGATGCCATTGAAGAAGCGTAGCGCAAAGAGGAACTGTTAAGAGTTACAGGCGGTTGTTCAATAAATCTCTGAACTATATGTTTAACACATCTCTCACCCTGTCCATGGAGGACAGAAGAAAATGTATATATATGCTGATTAGCATTGCAAATGTCTGGCCACGTCTGTGGTAGATAATAATAAAAAGTTACAGGTTAATTTAACACACAATATTGTTCTAGTTGAAGCAGCCCAAACGTAGGGCATCCTGGTGTTAGGCTTAGTCAGGGAACCCGGATGCATTTCTTCCTTATTTCGTAGGCGCAGATGCAGTGTAGGCCTCAAAAATGGTTGGAGGGTTATTTTGAGGTTTAAAATTTACAAAACTGGTCGTTAAAGCTGAGCCATGTTAGGGAGAAACATCCCCCCCTCTCCCTTCCCCCTCCAATATATATAAGCAACTTCCACTTAATAACAAAAATAATAATAATTCTCAATCGACTTGAGAATGGTCCAGGACGGACCGAAACGTCGTCGTCCCTTCACCTTCTAGTGTGTGGTCTGGTCAACATCAATAACAATAATATATTGTTGTATACAAGAAGGTACAATGGGTTGATGAGATTGTATTTGTGATATTTTTTACATTCTTACAAAGCCACTTAACACGGATAGCGTTTCGAAATTATTCTTTCCATTTGTAATTGTATTACACACGGTGAAACGCGCCATAATAAAACGTTTAAATACATAGAATATACCAGAGTTGTTTGTTAGACCACGAGTCCTTTTGTCTCGTCTACTGGGGACAAGTTTCCTCAGGCTTCCTTATATTTCAAAATGTCTGGGACGAGGCTACTATATTTCAAGTGTAACTCTGGGACGAGGCTACTCTCCCACCTCTGGACTGTTTCTATCTTACCAGTGTTTATATAGGGTCTCCGTGCAGGCGCTGCACATTGGCGTACTGGTCTCTCATATGTAGTGTTTAGAAAGTTGTAGCGGCTTCCATTTCCAAGTTCGTGATTGATGGTCAGGTGTAAGGCAGGTCTGCGCACGACGCTGATGTTATCATGATGGTGTGTATTGCCTGTGCTTGGCTTGGCGCTATTCTGTAGTGCAGTGGTCGACGTCCTCGACTCATAATCTATGATCCCGGGTTCGATCCCCGGGCGAGATAGAAAAAACGGCTGGGCAAGTTTCCTACCTACCCTCCTGATGCTTCCGTTCACCCAGCAATCAAATAGATACCCGGGAGTTAGGCAACTATTATAAGGTTGCATCCTTGGGACACGCCAGTAGTTAGGTTTAGCGAGCTTTACCTGTCCTACTTACAGGCTTCCTGTCCCAACAGCGGAAAGGTAAATTACAAGATTTACTATGAACTATGTGAAGGTAAGACTCAAAGCCTTACAACATTGTGCTGGTCAGTCAGACAGTCTCTCTGTATTAACAAATGCAGTAACTGTTTTTCGGACCTTTTCTATACACGTTTCCCAGTGATCATACAATGATGCAATACTATTGTACACTGGTTTTGAATCGTCAGTGGAGGTAGACGTGAAGCTCTCAACCTTCCTCAAGTTTGTGTGTTCACGCTTGTGCAGAAGTTGCCGGCTCCCAGTACCGATGCCTGAGGCAGTGAGTGTGATTACAGCCTCCTCTGCATGCTAGGCTTCTCCGCCACTGCTGCTCTACCTCCTCTTCAACGCACATTCTATTGTGTGACTGCCGTTCTGCCCCCTGTTGAACAGGTATTCAGTTCACCACTTGCCAGTTATCCTTGCCTGACTTTCCATTTAGCAGCTTGATTATTCCGCCGGGTGTCGTGTAGGGGGTGTCACGAGTACCAACCTCTAGTTCAGGGCCTGTGACGCCTGCCTCTCTAGTTCAGGGTCTGTGACGCCAGCCTTTAGTTCAGGGCCTGTGACGCCAGTCTCTAGTTCAGGGTCTGTGACGCCAGCCTTTAGTTCAGGGCCTGTGACGCCAGTCTCTAGTTCAGGGCCTGTGACGCCAGCCTCTAGTTCAGGGCCTGTGACGCCAGGCTCTAGTTCAGGGTCTGTGACACCAGGCTCTAGTCCAGGGTCTGTGACGCCAGGCTCTAGTCCAGGTTCTGTGACACCAGGCTCTAGTCCAGGGTCTGTGACGCCAGGCTCTAGTCCAGGGTCTGTGACACCAGGCTCTAGTCCAGGGTCTGTGACGCCAGGCTCTAGTCCAGGGTCTGTGACGCCAGGCTCTAGTCCAGGGTCTGTGACGCCAGGCTCTAGTCCAGGGTCTGTGACACCAGGCTCTAGTCCAGGGTCTGTGACGCCAGGCTCTAGTCCAGGGTCTGTGACGCCAGGCTCTAGTCCAGGGTCTGTGACACCAGGCTCTAGTCCAGGGTCTGTGACGCCAGGCTCTAGTCCAGAGCTAGAAAATCTACGAAACAAAACTTCTCTAAATCTTCACACAACGACCGTCGGTGATAATTAAATTTTTTGTGTGTATTTTTAATGTATAAAACCACGAGCCAAAACGCACCAAACAATAAATACAATAAAGCTTTGTCCACAAGAGAGAGAGAGAGAGAGAGGGATTTTACTTGACTTTATTGCCAAACTCGAACGTTATAAATGACGGTGCAAATTTTGGATTCAGAAAATTGCGATTAAATGTTATAAAAAAAGAGGTTGAGGAATATTTAATTTTTCGTGTGTCAAAATGTAGCTCAAATATATATATATATATATTATTTCGCCATTAGTATTTAAAGTTATTGCTAGTGTGTCAGCTAGGTCTCGGTGGGTGACGGGTGTGTCAGCCAGGTCATGGTGGGTGACGGGGGGGTGTCAACCAGGTCATGGTGGGTGACGGGTGTGTCAGCCAGGTCATGGTGGGTGACGGGTGTGTCAGCCAGGTCATGGTGGGTGACGGGGGGTGTCAGCCAGGTCATGGTGGGTGACGGGGGTGTCAGCCAGGTCATGGTGGGTGACGGGTGTGTCAGCCAGGTCATGGTGGGTGACGGGTGTGTCAGCCAGGTCATGGTGGGTGACGGGGGGGTGTCAGCCAGGTCATGGTGGGTGACGGGTGTGTCAGCCAGGTCATGGTGGCTGACGGGGGGTGTCAGCCAGGTCATGGTGGGTGACGGAGGTGTCAGCCAGCCCCCGGCTGACGCTGCTGAACTAGTGAAAATAGGAATAAATTTCATACCAACTTGAGAAAGGAGTAGGGCAGGTTCAGTGCTCATATAGGCCACTGTGCGCGCGCATGCGCGTTTCTCTCCCTTGCTACCGTACCTTCAGCAACCAAATAATCACCAAAAATAACAAATTTAAAGTCCCAGACAAAAAAAAAATATATATTAACACAACCGCAACATTTGTGTTTTGTATAACTTTAAATGTTTGTCAAAATAACACACACACAAAACATAGCCATAAATGCCTTTAATTAAAACCGGCGCCGTCACAGAAAATGTAATCAAAGGCTTTCATTAAACACTAAAAAAAAAAGATGTTTTAAATACTATCACGATATTATAATATATTTTATGTGATTTAAATGATTAAAAGTACTATTGATTGCAATTATTACGTGTGGTGTATCAAATGAACAAATCCAAGAGGGTCGTGACGAGGATTCGAACCCTCGTCACGGCCCTTGTGGATTTGTTCGCTTTATTGATGGCAATGTGCTCAAAATTGTTTAAATAGTTCTAAAAGCACAAGCGTACAATAAAATCCTGAACAATCATAAGGAACACAACAATTATCGTGTACAATGATATGGAACACTACAATTATCCTGTACAATCATAAGGAACACAACAATTATCGTTTACAATCGTATGGAACACAACAATTATCCTGTACAATCGTATGGAACACAACAATTATCCTGTACAATCATATGGAACACTACAATTATCCTGTACAATCATATGGAACACAACAATAATCGTTTACAATCGTATGGAACACAACAATTATCCTGTACAATCGTATGGAACACAACAATTATCCTGTACAATCATATGGAACACTACAATTATCCTGTACAATCATAAGGAACACAACAATTATCCTGTACAATCACATGAGATTTCCATGTATTATTTTCATATGTGTCAGATCAAACCCTTCTTCATTCTTCTTATGTTTGGCCATTGTTTATTTTGATACAGCTGAAGCATGGGGTTGGACATGTATATGAGTGACATTGGGTGGTTATAAATAGGAGCTGCCTCGTATGGGCCAATAGGCCTTCTGCAGTTACCTTTGTTCTTATGTTCTTACGTATTTCTTGGCTTTGACGTTCATATGCCAGTCTCTCGTGTCGAGTTTATGTTTGAAGTTGACCTGTCCTAAATATGTCACTGTTTGTTCGCTATTTAAACCTGCTTGACCTTTTGAGCGAACCAGTTGCGTCTGACCTGGACTTGACCACCCCCCCCCCCCACCACCCTCTCATAATTCTTCATTAGTGACGAGTACGCCTGAAGGACGTGGACCACTTCTGGAGGGTGTGGACCACTCCTGGAGGGTGTGGACCACTCCCGGAGGGTGTGGACCACTCCTGGAGGATGTGGACCACTCCCGGAGGGCGTGGACCACTCCTGGAGGACGTGGACCATTCCTGGAGGGAGGGTGTGGACCACTCCCGGAGGACGTGGACCACTCCTGGAGGACGTGGACCACTCCCGGAGGGTGTGGACCACTCCTGGAGGGTGTGGACCACTCCCGGAGGGCGTGGACCACTCCTGGAGGACGTGGACCATTCCTGGAGGGAGGGTGTGGACCACTCCCGGAGGGCGTGGATCACTCCTGGAGGACGTGGACCACTCCTGGAGGGTGTGGACCACTCCTGGAGGACGTGGACCACTCCTGGAGGGTGTGGACCACTCCTGGAGGGTGTGGACCACTCCCGGAGGGCGTGGACCACTCCTGGAGGACGTGGACCACTCCTGGAGAGTGTGGACCACTCCTGGAGGGCGTGGACCACTCCTGGAGGGCGTGGACCACTCCTGGAGGGCGTGGACCACTCCTGGAGGGTGTGGACCACTCCTGGAGGGTGTGGACCACTCCTGGAGGGCGTGGACCTCTCCTGGAGGGCGTGGACCACTCCTGGAGGACGTGGACCACTCCTGGAGGGTGTGGACCACTCCCGGAGGGTGTGGACCACTCCTGGAGGGCGTGGACCACACCCGGAGGACGTGGACCACTCCTGGAGGACATGGACCACTCCTGGAGGACGTAGATCACACCCGGAGGACGTGGACCACTCTTATCGTGGACGTGGACCACTCTTATCGTGGACGTGGACCACTCAAAATCCTTATGTTATTGTGTAGCACACTAATACCCCGGTCTTCAGAAGACCAGATACCGTATGCTCACATATTTATGACGTTTCGATTAAGTGAACTAATAGTTTATCAGGCTCCTGGCAGCCATCATTCCGAAATATAGGAGCGAAAAAGGCAATAGTTGTGGAAACAAACTGTCGCCTCAGTCGTGGCCAAGATTAACCCTTACTGCGAGGAAGTGTGACCTTGCCTGAAGTTACGTGTATAAGAAAATACAGAACTGTTGAAACAGGTCAGCATCGTACCTGTACAACATACCCTAAAAGAGACAGTGAGAATGCACCGGGCCTTATGGGTTATTCATGCCCGTGCCACCTCTTGGGTGGCTTAATTTTCAATCAATCAATCAATGTACTGACACGGGAGACATCTCCCGTCACGCAGGGTGCAGTCGCACCTCCACAGATCTCCAGTATCATCTATTGATACTGGTAATGGTTCAAAAAGGCCACCACTTACGGGCTATTCATGCCCGTGCCACCTTTTGGGTGGCTTAATTTTCAATCAATCAATGCACCGAGCCAGTCTTGTCGACAACTTTGGTCTGATTAGACAATTTGCAAACAATTGTAGCAAACTATTTTTTGTTTTGAATGGTAATTAAATAAGTTTGTGCCGATTAGACAATAAGCCTCAGAGTATCAGCAGCGATTTATCACAAATTTGCAATCTTCTAATACGATGAAATGTCGACAATTTAAAAGTTGCCGTTATTATTGTTTGATGTGCATACCCCAGGGCAGTCAAGCCTGGCCTCAGGCTGGGCATGGGCAGTAGAACAACTCCCAGATCCCATTCCAGGTACAGTATTCACACAATATTGTTTAGGTATAAATCGATATACAGTACTGTACTGAATACCAAAGACAGTTAACTGTTGGGAAAGACAGATAATCCAGGTGTGAATGGCAGTCTTCCTCTTATGTCAGTCTAAACCTCTGATCCCACACCACCCCCCTCCTTCAATCCCACACCATGTCTCCTCCCTCAATCCCACACTATCTCTGTCCCTCCCTCAATCCCACACCATGTCTCCTCCCTCAATCCCACACCATCACTGTCTCCTCCATCAATCCCACACCATCTATATCCCTCCCTCAATCCCACACCATCTCTGTCTCTCCCTCAATCTCACACTAGCTCCATCACTCCATCAATCCCACACCACCTCCCTCCCTCCCTAAATTCCACACTGATATCCACATTGTAGATATCGTCGATATCAGTGAAGGTACATAAAATCGGTGTAACAATTTTGACGAGTACATACAGCATAATCATTCTCTTGGGCATGATCAACGTATCAAGTTTGCTACATTCTCCCTTAGCCTCAAATAAACCTAGTGTTACCCTTTCAAAACAAGTTCAGCTCTATGCTGGGTCACCTTGTTCCTGAAATTAAATAATAATAAATTACATAACACATACACATACCAAGAATCACTATATTTAAAATAATTTGGGAGGTTTAAAAGTTTTCAGTGAGAGCCGAGGAATCTTTAAGTCCTGACATGGGTGACAGACTTGGACTTGTCTCTAGGAATGTGTTGTTTTTCATGGTTTTGGAAAATGTGTTGATGTCATGCTGAAATTAATTAATATTTTTATTTATACAAGTGTTGTGTGTGTATATATTACAGATCTAAATATTGTAAAGTATTATCATTGTTAGAGGCACAATATAGGTGGTATATATATATTATGACATTGCCTCTGCAGTTAATCGTTGAAATAATAATATTAATAGTAAAATAGTTATTGTGTGTTATCATAGTAATGTTTAATCTTATTTTACTACTTCTGTATTACTAGTAATAAAACTTTCAATCATAATCAGGTAATAGTATCACTAATTCTGCTGGAGAAAATTTATTTATTTATTTATATACAAGAAGGTACATTGGGTTTGAGAGAATACATAGCATAGTATTTACAATCTTGTAAAGTCACAAGTACGCGCAGCGTTTCGGTCAGAATACTACTAATAACGTGTGAATCACATTAATGCGACATTTCCTCAACAGGTGAGATGGTGGTTGTGGGCAGGCGTGGTGGGCGTGGCAGCTGGCGTGGTGGGCGTGGCAGCTGGCGTGTTCCAGACAGAGATGGACCGGTGCCGCACCAACTGCTCAGCAGTGCCAGAGGACTTGTGGCCCTACTGCTGTGAGACACACCACACCTGTTGCCAGGAATTTGCAGAGTCTTGCATTGTGAGTGTGCAGTGAACCGAACATAAAAAATATTTAAAAAATAAAATAGTAAAGGTGGTTGGGAGGCAGGCCTCGTAGAAGGAAGTTTTTGTTTCCTATAAATTAATAAAAACAGACTTCTATATTTACAAACTATATATATAAGATGCATTCAGAGCATATTCACAAAATCAACTCTGTTTTTTATCAGTTTGAAGATTGGAGTATGGGACTAATTTCCTTTCCCAGTATCGCTTCCATAATCACTCAAGTCATGCTTAATAGCCATATTGGCTTACCATATTCTTTTCATAATGAGGTAATCAGAAAGTATGTGGCGGTGGGGGAAGCATTTACTGGCCTCACCTTCCCATTCTTTAAGAGGCCTGTGACCTTATCTGGAAGATTGTGCCATGTAGGTCATGAAAGTTCAGGAGGTTAAAGGAGTTACGTGGTGAGTGCCACTGTGGCTTAATCCTCCTTGGTATTCAGTTAATAATTAGCATTAACTGTTAGTGTTGTGTGATAATTAGGGTTTTGATATATTTGTTATGGAAAGCTGTTGGTGGACTCGGTGATATAGAAATGTTATGCTGTAGCAATTATTAAGGGAATATGTAATCCATTGTTTTTTTGTTTTTAACTTTAAATTAACATAGAACTTGGGCTTATGATTCAGGGGAAGTACTCTCTTACATTCTCATAAGCATCTTAATTTGCATTTCTATCTTGTCATACAGTAGTTACAACATTGACTCGGTTATATACTTACTGGATTATCAAACCTCACGACACTCTTGAAGATTCTTTTGTTTCTTATAGGCGAGTACACAACATACCCCTTTGTGTGTTGTGCCTGCAGGATCGGGTTCCAGCTCTTGGACCTTGCTTTCCTAGCTGCCAGTTGTCTAATGCAATGACTTCTGACCCTTTTTCCCTTATATCTACTTTTAAAATTGTGAATGGAGTGTGCTTCTACAACCTTCTTTTCTCAGCATTATGCTAAACGAAAACATCCTAACATCTATGACTCATCATAGATGTTAGAAGTCTCAAGCTTCCATCCATTCCCTCGTGTTTTATTGGTATTCATTGTAAACATTTCTCTTTTTCCACTCTAAATACCCCTAAGTATTTTACACATCTCTATCATGTCTCCTCTCTCTCCTCCTTTCAAGCATCATCAGGTTTAGTTCATTGTCTATCATCATACCTCATCCCTCGCAATTCGGGGACGAGTGTCTTTGCAAACTTCTGGAACTTTTCAAGCTCGTGTATGATTTTAGATGGTGTTCCACGATGGGAAAGCATTCACAAAAACTGGTCTCGCATAGGTGGTATAGTGTGTGTATAATTACCTAAGTGTAGTTACAGGATGAGAGAGAGACTCCTGGTGTTCCGTCCTCCCAGCACTATCATATAACACTTTGAAACTACTGTACCTTCAGTCTTATCCTCCGCTACTTTCTCACTTAACTTGTTCCAACCATCTACCACTGTCTGCAAAAGAAACTGAGTAGCTTTGTTTTATTTTTTATAATATTTGTTTGGCACCTTTGTTTCTTTAGCTTGAATCTATGCTCTCTTGTTCATGGGGGGTTGCAGGTTTCAGGAATTCCACTTTGTCAATTTGGTAAATTCCCGTTATTATTTTGTAAGGGGTGATCGTAGTGCGTGTGTGTGGACAGTACTCACATTTATGGTGAACTTTTTCTGCTCTTGTCACAGCATGACTGCCTGCCCAGAGTCCACACTGGAGATGTAAGCGCAGTGGAAGAGCGGCCGGGACTCTGTTGTGCCCTCTACAACCTCTGCTGCTTCAGGGAAACCTTCAGGATCGCCAACAGGAACCAGAAGATCGAGCCAGCGAGACTGCCCATCATCCATCGTTTTCACGTGACACCTTCTCCTGCATCTCGACCCCAGTCTGAAGCACTCGGCAGAACTAATCCCTTCCAGTCCACTCAGGCACTGCAAACTACTGAAGGTGACTACACTGACGAGCCTCCACAGGAGAAGACCAGAGCAAATAGGTTTCCACTTCAACGGCCACAGCTGTCAAAGAAACCGACAAGTAGGCCACGCCTCCCAGAGCGGCCCGCATTTCTCAAGAAACCCTTTGGTGGTTCAGACGAGAGTGAGCACCCATTGGAACAGAAAAACCAACTATCAGACCAAAATGTCCATCAAGACAAGCCAGAAAATGAAACAGACAAGGATGGAAGTCTCCAAGACAAGAAAAAGATCCCTGAAGAAGATAGAAGAAAAAGCCTCCTGGAGACTAAAAGACCCAAGAGTGGACCAAGACTGTCTGGTTTACTCGGGAGAAGAAAAGAAGCGGAAGAGCCAAGGCCAATTGATGACATTCAGGTTGTGCAAAATAAAGAGGCTCCTAAGGAGACGCAGAGGACACCCAGTGGCTTTCCTGAGAGAGGCCTCCTCGAGACAAGAAAGAGCTCAGTTGGTGAATCAGAATCTACACACACTGACCAACAAGGGGGTGTTAGAAGGAATCTCGGTGGCTCACGCCAAAGAGTGACACGAAAGAGGGTCAGAGTGCCTGGTGCACCTAATGGAGAGGAGTCGGAGAGAGAGAGAACAGATCATGTTGAGACAGAACAACAGATTAGTCGACTACAGGGAACTGAAGAGATCTTGGCTCGACCTCTTGTGAATGAAGGCATAGCATTTGGTCGACAACCAGTGCAACAAGAAAGAGGAGGAAGTCGAACTCGTGTCACTGAAGAGAGTGTGATTCATCAACCACAAGTAACTGATGGAAGAGTGTTGGTTCTTCCCTCATTAGTGGCAAGGGCACCACTGGATGAAGTAACTCCACCTCAACCCCAAAATGAAGTGATTGGCTTTGGTTTGCCACAACTCGGTGAAGACCTGCTACTTAGTCAAGCTCAAGTGTCCAAAGAAATGGATGATAGACATGTTGGTCAACCACAGGTGGCCGAAGCATTTTCTCCATCCCAAATCACTGAAGAAAAAATAGCTGATCGGTCTCTAATTTCTGAAGAAAGACTTAGTAGTCTGGCCCAGTTGGACAGAGAAGTCCCAACTCTCCTCAAATCTGCAGAGGAAAATCTGTTTGCCTTTCCACAGCCAGTAAAATCATCAGAGGAGACACTTCAAGCAGTTGCAAGGCCTACTTATTTACCCCTATCGGCTGGGCCTACCTATTTACCCCTCTCGGCTGAAGAAACCCCAGTTGATCACTCTCCGACTTATTTACCTCTGCCAACTGAAGAAAACCAAGTTAGTCAACCGCAGATTTCTGAAAGAACAACAGCTGGTCGATCTCTGATACCTAATGACATATTTATAAACCAACCCCAGGTTGCTGTGGAGAAAAATCAACAGCCACAGACTGACATACAAGTCGCTATCGAATCAGACACACCTGTAGGAAACCTCTATGATAAACTGCAAGTTTCTGCGACGAGTGTTAATGACCAGATACTAGATGCTTTCGAGTTGCCAGAACAGTCACAGGTTTCTGTGAAAATTGTTGAACAACCACAGGTGGGTGTGGCACTTCTGCCCAATGAGCCACAGCTGTCAGTAGAAAGGGCAAGTGACCAACCAGAAGTAACTGTGAAGCAGATGACTGACCAAACAGAGATTACAAAAGAATCGACAATAGACAAGCCCCAAGTGGCAGTAGCACGACATAACGTAGGTGGCCGTACCCGAACAAGAAACCAATCACAGACAAGGGAAAGATCAAATTCAAGAGACCTCTCTCAAGTAACATTGGAAAGTTCAAGAGCTCTTGACCAATCCCAGACAGAAAGGTCAAGTTCAACAGACCTTCCCCAGGCAACACAAAGAATAAGTTCAAGAGACCGTAATCGACCATCAAGGGAGAGGTCAAGCTCTACCTCCCGCACTCTGGCTACACAAGAAAGGTCAAGCACAAGTGACCATTCTCAAGTAATCGGAAGGTCGAAAGCAGGAGTCCCTCCCCAGACAACGCGAAGGAGGTCCTCCAGAAGACGTCCCACAAGCAACACAGCAGCCTAAGGCAGCCCCTAGACTTAAGCCCACTCAATATTGGGTGCCACCCCCTCCCCAACTCACCCACCCAAAGTCTCCATCTATCATATCATCATAGAGGGCTTGTTACTTGCATCAGGCATTCTAGATTTTGCCAGCAGTGTGTTGTACTGAATTGGACTATTTATTCCACAATAACATAGTTTTAAAAAAGATAAAAATATCTTATTATCTTTCACTATCTAAACTGCCTAGTTGGGCTGACACTGGATGAATGTAGCGCATTATGTAGACTCTCGCTGTCAACTCGTTACTTTTTAAGGTGTGTTGTACTGTTGTCGACATAAACTGCTGGACCATACATTTATTTTTTTACAAGATTTCTGTGAATGCTGGCAGTGACAAGGCACAGAGCTTAATGTTCACCTACCATACAAATTTTGAGACGTGTGTGTATATTATCTAGATAACGTCAAAGACGTATGTGTTTGTGTATATTGATGAAGGTGGCACAAGTGTCGCATTTCTTACAATAAACTGTTGTACATTTTTGTAACTGATTTTTAATTATTGACTGCTTCTGTCCTAATGTTGTTTAACCTTGTAAATACCAGTAAACAATTTTAATAATAAGTAATGCAACAGTTGTAATGATTTCAAGAAAAAGAAAAGTCAAATCTTAATTGTATAATCAAAGTTTTAAGATTTACAAAAATAAAATATGAAATTACACTAGCGATTCCAGTATCATCACGCAACCATGCAATAAGAACCAATATCTATGGATAGCCCAATAACATCATGTCTAGATGTTCCTACTGCTTGAATGAGGCTCGGCTATGTGTGTTGCTGAGAGTTTGCACCGTCTGCAAACACACATTTGACTAGTCCTTTTAATCTCTGCCAAACATTTTTAACCCCAACATCATTGTAATGTTATGTGGGGAAAAAAAAATTATAGACAAGTCACTTACATTCAAGAAATGTCTAAAAGATTTAATTCAAAATTCTACACTACCAATAATCTTAGTAAAGCATACCAATCTTGCTTACTGTACTGTAGATAATGCATGTATGAATGAGTGTGGGTGCACACTAAAATTACCTGAATTTGCTAGAGGACCATCATCCGTATTGCCTCAATAGGGACAGAAAGCCAGTGGCCTCTGACTCTGATAATTTTTTCCAGTTGAATCTTAAATAGAAATACAATAATGTCTTGCGATTTACAGCTTTGATGAGTAGGCGATTCCATGGATTTATTACCTCATGACTGAAATACAAAGTCCATTATGTGACTAACTTTTCTGCCACTGCCCCCTACAATAACCAGAGGTACAAATGGCATAAGTGAATATTGCTACACACACAAAGCATCTACATCTTGTCCCAAGTCCTAGTCCATAGCCGGAAGGACAACCTAGCCGGTTTTACCCGATGTAATCTTAGCTTTGGTATTATTACTGTACTAAATATATTTTGACGAGCTTCATCTAACGTAACACAAACTTCTAGCTGCAAACTTCCCCTAAAAGTGCACCCAAGACAATTTTTCAGCCGAGCCAATTTGAGATGGAACAGCATTCAACCAGCTAAAATTACTCAGGAGGATGAATAAAAGCGGGATTATGTAAGAATATCATTTTAATTAAACAAATTACTGATCATATAAGGGCAAATTCACACGCACAAAAAAAAAAGTTACCCAGGTGGCCTTGATAAACGAGATTTAAGAAGTTGGTATCCCGACTATATAAATGCTGCAACTACACACTCCCAGACATTAACAAGTTCCTCATTATCATAGTACAATAGGCACTATCAAACTAAGCAAAATAGACATTTTGATGACTAAAGATTACACTGTAGTAAGACTTGTAATTTACAATTTGCCCTTACACATTAAGTTGTATGAATACTTTTTTGTTTTATTCCAAATGATGTGGTGTTACGCCATTTAGTAATTTAATAGCCGATATGCTTGGTAATTATCCAGCTAGATATCTGAACTCAGAAACACCAAAATAAACATTTCTTTTAGGCCATTTTAGTGTGTACAAATTCACTATCTTTTATTATAACCAATAGATTTTATGCATTACAGTATACAGAACCATAAATGTATTAATGCTTCATTCTCAGACTACAAGAAAATAAAAAAAATCCACAGAAGTAATTGACGAGCCATGAATGTGCTTCTCACACTCTTAGAAACGAAGAGGTTCCAGAGGCACTATGGAGGAGAGGTCTCGTGTAAGAACAGAAACAAGAAATTCCCCCAGAGAACATAAATTTGGTACACTGGGGGGTTGAATGGGATGAATGAATGGGGGTGTGTGGGGAGCAGCAGGTGTGTCTGTGGGGTGCAGCAGGGGTGTGGGGTGCAGCGTGTGTGTGTGTGGGGTACAGCGGGTGTGTCTGTGGGGTGCAGCGGGTGTGTCTGTGGGGTGCAGCGGGTGTGTCTGTGGGGTGCAGCGGGTGCGTGAGTGGGGTGCAGCGGGTGTGTCTGTGGGGTGCAGCGGGTGCGTGAGTGGGGTGCAGCGGGTGCGTGAGTGGGGGTGCAGCGGGTGAAGAATGTGATTATGGAGAGAAAAAGGGAATACAAATTATCAATAAATAAATAAGTATACAAATACCATCACAAATTAAAGTTCTTACTTTTAGGTAAAAAGTTATAAACTGAAACTCATTCTCAACATAATGCCCTCCAAGCTTATTACATTTCACAGACTGTATAACAGAAACATGAAAACGCACCATCTATGAGGCAGTTGTGGTACCAACCTTTCCGTGATATACACCAAAGGCCAGACATTTCTATAACATTCATAATGGGGAAAGGACACGCTGAAAACACCGTTGACGTTCACTTCAGAACAATAACATCCCAAACGTTCATTAGCCCGATGGACATAATATCTATTACAAGGCAGAGGTTGTGCTGTAAGCTGAAACCAATTAATACTGATGAGATTACCCCATCTTCAAACTATTTTGCGGCTTGCATTCATATCACCAACAAAATGCTCCTTATGTGTGCAGCATAAAAATCTGTCGAATCAGTAACAACATTCCTTAACCTAGCAAGTGGCATTATTCCTAGAATTAAAAACTTGATGGAAACTCAAGAAGCAGCATATCAAGCAAACATAATCTTAACATTGATACAGCCAAGAAAATGCCACTCGTATATGAGTCAGCTGTTTCCAAACTTGCAACAGCGCCATATAACAAAACCAATCGGTTCCCATTTACAGGACATTAAGCGTATGAGTTCACAGTGATTACCCTCACAATGTGATTTCCTTGTAGTAACTACTTGGAATGCCATCTGTCGACCTAAGAAGGCAGCCGGTAGATAAATTTGTGTTCTGGTGGTGAATCATTCATCAATTGTCATTTGCCTTTATCAATAATGTTGCTTTTTCAAGTTAGCTGATGCAGTAATTAGGTCAATAATGTATGCATCATGTTATACATTTCTCGGTGAGAAAAGTTAAGTCTACATTATCATTACGAGTCTTTAAGCACATCTTACACAAAATACATTTTCTCAGTACACTTCAGAAATACAGTATTACAAACTGCTTTCAACATCTGTCACTGATGCAAACATTACTAAAGTTTAGTTTGATTGATAGCCTGTGGTTGATAAGGAGATGATTCACTAGCTGATGTCGGTGGTCATGCAACTGACAATGAAGCGATGATCTAGTTGTTATGAATGACGAGACGGAAAGAGTCGTGCTGGATGTAGAAAGAGTCATTCATGGGCTTGAGAACAAATGTCTGAGAGAATCCATGAACTGGGTCCTCATCCATCTAGGGAGAAAAAAAATGTATTAATCTGAAAATGTATTCTAAGACTTCAGTGCCTGATTCCTTATGTAAATTTCCTCTCTTTGAGAGGGGCAGCCCCATCTTAAGTCTTCAAAGCATTCTAATGGCTATAAATGCTAAACAGCTTAGTCAATTAACAGTGCTACATTGTGGTTTGCAGAAAAAAAAAAAATTGGTGCCCAATGAAAAAAAAAATCTTAAGTCCCTCATGCTTGCTGCCAAGCAAACCATCCAATTCGATCCACACAAGAGACACACACAAGCTCTGGAGACCCCGAGACCAAATCGTGCCCATTCTAAAGAGGTACAAGGAGCAGGGAATAAATAGTGGGTCACCCTAACCAAGAAAAGGTCACCAGAAATGTGGATTAATCAAAACAGATGACCAAGGTAAACAAAGCATAGGAAACAACAGCAAAGCCCCAAGATTCACAAATCATTTGGTAGTGAAGCAATTCTAACATTAATACCACTTGAGGATCACCTAGATCCTCAAGTGGTTAGGATCTTCCTCAATCTACAAACATTAAATCCTCAGTTATAGAGCCAGGAAATGTTGACCAAATCACACACTAGAAGGTGAAGAGACGACGACGTTTCGGTCCGTCCTGGACCATTATCATTAAGAATCAATGGACCACAATCGACTAGATAATGGTCCAGGATGGACCGAAATGTCGTCATCTCTTCACTTTCTAGTGTGGTTTGGTCAACAATGTTATCCCTGCCTTCTACGGATAGCCAATACCACTCAACACTTCAGCATGAAGCAGAGGATGTGCCTCATTAGAAGTTTTATATCCCCGAGGATTTGACCAGGCAAATGGATTGATATGGACAGTAATGCCCCTGAACCACCTGGGAGGTGGTTCAGGGGCATCACAAGTATGGTGTTTATGCCACAACAATGATCATTTGCCTTGTTACCCAAGGATACACATTTTTCTTCAATCTGTGGCTTGTTTTCTACTAAATTCTTCCTGGTTGTATTTTCCTTGGTTATAGGTTAAATCTCTGATCCCCCACACTTCGTAGAGTACCAAATTCTGGTCCTGGCTCATAATAGGTAAGGCAGGATCTCAAAAGCCTGGTGTATCTCCCTATGGATTGACTGCACCAGCACATAGCCCGTTGAGCTACTAAAGGAGCCCTCCCAAAAATTGCATTGCATTACACGATAGAAAAAAAAACAGCCCTGCATCAGGAAATATGACAAAAGGTAAGAATATTACTTAGTGAACAGACAACATAAAAGTGGAGAACTTGAAGGAGCTAGTTAATAGCTCTGAAGTGCAGATGTGGCTATCAGTGTGGGAAGGTAAGGGAATTATCAAGAAAAAGTGCCAAGCCATTACGACTGTATAGCACTTGGAGGGGGTCAGGATAAGGATTTGGGATGGGACGGGATAGGAATGGTGCCCAACCTCTTGGACGGTCAAGAATTGAACACCCCGACCTGCATGAAGCGAGACCGTCACTCCACCGTCCAGCCCAAGTGTGAGAAGCACCCTTGCATTTTGCACAAGCATGCTTCCAAGGGCAGCCACCTACCAGACACCATAATGCATCAATACCTAATATACCCAAGTTAATGTAACACACAAATGTCCAAAAACATGACCGTGGGACAAGTTACAAAGACATCACAATGCAAAACATCAACTCTTAACAGTTCACAGAAATAGATAACTTAAGTTTGAGATTATATATATATATACAGTATATGACAATGGTTAATTACCTTAAGCATGCATCACAAAGCAGCAATGCATAAATCATTCTGGCTTGTAAATTAAACAAGAAAAGCAAAATAAATGTCAATACACTGTACATGTCAATGTGGATCAATTTTCTACCGTCAAATATTAAAACTGCTAAATGTCATAATGTTAGGGGTAAGGGTGAGAAGGGGAATCATAGCCCTGTGGGAAATGACTAGAAAATTTCACTTGACCAAATAATATGTACAATAATCCCTCCCTGATCACATGTTGTGGAACCCCATCCATGTTATGCAAAGCTACGAGTTATCGGTATAACAACAAATTTAACAATTTTAATTTGTTATATTTAAGAGCAACAAACTGCATTCATATTTTCCTGTACAGTAACCTATGCACTGTGCAGCTGCAATGTAACAGCTTCATGGTGTATTAAAAAACAAAAAATTATATAGATACGCACTAGTGTATGTATACCTGTTTGCATGGGTCGTTCGTGCATCTGGACCTGTATATGCCAGACCCAGTGCTTTTATCAAGAGTGCGCTTGGGTAAATATGATCATTATTATTCGTGGTTTTATATGCCTTTCCTCACTGAATGGTTAAAAATTGGTGGTTCCATTGAGATGCTTTCCTGGTGTTAGGCTTGCTTGCTCATCTACAGGATTGTCCTGGTGGAAAGTATCCTTCACCCAATAGAAATTTTTGTCAGGTCCATGCCTTCGGATTATGACAACTTTCTCGCCTGCCTCCATGCCTTATACAGTACTGGTGTATATACATTTTACTGGGTGTAATTCTGTATTTTTGAACCCAGATGGTCACTCAAGCTGCCTGTCAGTCTGACAACTCAGTTCAAGAGCTCTGTCACACTTCGATGTGTACCATTCATTAGCATTGGAGTTTTGCTTTAGTAAAGCAGTCTTGTATAGTGGCTTATCGAGCTGCGACCATGCTGCAGAATTGCACTTTGTGATTCTGACATTTGTGGAAAGTGGATTGTGCCAAATATATACTGGCCTACCCTGCTTCAGATGTCAAGAGGCTGGTTCATTCAACTTCCTAACATCCTCCTTTGATACCAAGTCACAAATGGCCTCTGGCAGGCTGTAGGGTATTCCACCCAGGGATTTGACAGAGGCTGCAATCTTCTCTTCCCTCTTCATACCCCTAATTTATTTCGGATGAGCCTGGGAGCTCAGCATCCCAGGATTTGAGGGGTTCTTTTGCTGATGGTCTGTCTCTATTTTTAAGCTCACAATAGTCAATATCCAAATGGCAAATTTCACAGGTTCATCATTGGAAACTATACCAATATGACTAGGAACCCAGTATAGCTCCCACTGTATGGAGTTACTACAAATAAGGAACAACCAATACTGGATATCTGCAACCGAAGTACAGTTCACAGTGAGGAATTATATAGATATGATTACCAGTAAGGTGCTTGTAGAATGCAACAATACACAACAAAAGAAGAAATGAAACTGCAGAAGACCTATTGACCCTTACCAAGCAGCTACTATTTACATTATACTGAACTTATTCATACATGTGTCTACCCTAACATCTGTGGGGAAGTCTTCTACAGCAACGTTTTACGTCAACTTAAGAGTGGGAAACTCCTACATCAGTTTGACTTCCCGCTCTAAATGAGCGGAAAGTAAAACTGACGTCGAGCATGCTGCAGGAGATATCAGGAAAGCTAATATTAAGAGCTCATAAATCAGCAGTGAAAGACAAGATTTTGGTTGCCACAATATTGTCATCCACTATGAAGGGCGATGAACCAGATTAGGTGGAGAAGAAGAAGTAACACTAAGAATAGAAAATCCCCTAAACTAGGAGAAATATCTAGGAACCCATGTCTAATAAAGATAACAAAAAATGGGTTCAGGATGAAGCCTCAATTGTCAACAAAGAGGCAGATGAGATCAGAGTAAATGCAAATTGTCATGAAATAAGTGCCGATGTGATTTAATAGTAATTTACATTGAGCACACAGAGAATACTGAATAAAGTCAATGATAAATGGCCAAAATAATAGTGTAAATGTTGTACCTGTGTAGTGGTATCAATTTCATGTAACATTGAAGAGTGTGATAAGAGGTTGGGTCACTGAATATTTACACTTATCTTTAAATATTTTTTCTGTTTTATTTCCAGCAGGTAATAGAAAGAAGGAAACCCCACCCTATCAAAACAAGAAATTGGGGATGTTATAATAATGAAAAAACGTATAAAGCATTACCTTAGTAATTGGGAAGAATGATTGTTCTAAATTGCTAAGGCACAAGTACTGTCTCAATAATTGCTCGGTACAAAACTACATAATCATTCACTATTTGTTTATACAAATTGTGTGGTTTTGCTGCATCTGGCCACATGTGTACAGCTGGAGTTATTAGCAAGAAATAAAATCATTCAAGGTAGTAAAATGAACAATGGCAATTAAAAACGGCCGCAAAATAATAAAGGAATCAAAACAAAATGCGTATGAGCATGGAGGGGGGAAAAAAATTAGATCAAGGCATACATGAAGCAAACAAGGAACAGCACCCAAGAAAGTATTCTCGAGTACCTTACAATAAAGGTGAGTAAGTAGAGGCTTGACCCCTCACGACTCCACTCATACGACAATATGGTGGAGTGCCAAGCGAAACATGTCGTGCTGAACGAAGAAACTGTCACCCAGTGGCTTCAGCATAAATGTTTGATTGAATCCATGTGGAGGATCGTCATCCATCTGGACGGAACAGCCATCAGCAGAATTACATTAAGTTGGAACAAGAAAATTATTTAAATTTAACAGAAATAGTAAAAAAAAAATTAGGGTGCTGTGTGAAATGAAATGCTCCTTTCCAAGCCACTTCCTCAGTAGGTTTCTTAAGTTAGCCACGGCCTATTTTAGTCCAGAAACATTCCACCCACCACCATCTAATCATTTGTTCACCCACCATGACCAAGTACTTAAAAAAATAGTCTGGTTGCATACTGTACATAGAAATGTAGAATATGTCTAATACCACCTCAAGCCACGTTGAGGTTTGAGGTTAGAGTTAGAACGAACGTTCGACACAACACCTTGCTAGAGGCAAGCAAATATTTCAAATTAAATACCCTCAATTCATAGTCTACTTACTGACTACCAGCTAGGTAATCAGCCATTAATCCTAGCAATAGACAGGTTGACCTAGCCAACAACCTCAACCAGGGAAAAGGACAGGACCAAACTCTCACAAGTCAAGCCTGGCCACAGGCCTGGCTTGGGGAGTAGAACAACTCCCAGAACCCCATCAATCAGGTATCAAGCAGCCTGAAGTCATTCCAGGGTGAAGTCATTCCACTGCCCGTCATAAAATAAGGAAATCAGAGTTAATAATCTTCAGTAGCAGCCTTTTCCCACCCAATTGGTGCAGCATCCATGCTATGGGTTTTCTTGGGACCCAAGGCAAACATCCAGACAAACTTGGTACCCAGACCCAGCCTCAAGACAGCCTTGAGGAACAACCAAGGCAGAACCACTCCAAGTAACAAAACAAAACAGGTGAATTGGTGCCAGGGTAAATAACCCTGAAACAAAGCTACACAGTGCTCAGTGCCGGTTCTTTTGACAAAAAATTGGCCATACACAGTTAAGAAAACACTAAAATAAACTTGCCTTGACAGGTACTACAGTGCTAGAGGCTCTGTTGTGGTGGTGCTGTTATCTGGTGGTCATCAGGGTAATAGCCAACTGACCAGCCACAAGTTAGCAGAGCGAGAATTGATCGATTTCAATTTTCATTTGGGAGGGAGGGTTCTCAAGTCACGAGTTCATTCTTTGGCTCGAGTTAAGAATTATTCCCATCTTCCATTCCAAACTACATTTCCTCACTATTTTAAGTTGTGGTCATGGTGGGCTGTATTTATCCTGTGAAGTGCAGCTATGATCAAAGGTACGTTTGCCCCGAGTGCAAAATATAAATCGAACACATGACAATAACCACACTTGTTGATGGAATGTGCGTTCATGAATTCTCATAGGTCTCTGGCTGACTCAAGAAAGCAATGAGGGAACTTGGCTCAAAAAAAAAAAAAAAAAAGACGAGGGAAGAGGGAGGGGGGAGTTTGAAAATAGTGTAGTTCTTCTGAAAGAATAGTTTTATGATATTGCAAGCACATGTATATCCTCAGTTTATCCTATGGTCCAAGAAATTATATTTTACTACTAAATTTGCTCTGCTCATTAAATATAAATACCACAGACCTTCATTTAACACAGAAATCACACTAACATGACATACGTCAATGAGAAAATCCACTTGGGATTTTTCCCTTATAACTGACAAGTCAGCGGTGGTCCGGTGGTAGCATATGCGGCTGGCAATGACTGGGGTCGCAGGTTTGCGCCAGCTCACAACCCTGGTGGATTTTCTCAGGCCTGTAACACGCTCTAAAACTAAGGAGCCTAAATAACACATGTTGGTACCACTCAGCTGTGTCCTGCTCTAAATGTAATCAAGTTTCTAATTACTGTATGTAATGACCTCGCCTCCTAGTCAACACTAACTTTCAATAGTTTTATAACTGCTAAACATTAAAAACGACATGGCAAACACATTACTGCCGACAACTGTAATCTCTACACAAACGTAGCAACCTAACTTGTGAGCCTTCATTTAAAAGCTATTTATGAGACTGTGAGCACATTTACCTCTCCACCTAAGCAAGTCTAACAGACTGTACTCATGATAAGCAAAATTTTTTGAGCCCCACCTTAGAACTCCTTCGCAACATTTGAATAAAAATTTTAGATGTAAAAATCTACTGATGTGCTAATTATATCATCATTATTCCTAGTGCCTTAGGCATTTGTTGAAATATACGTTAAAAATTCCAAATTCATAACAAAGTTTTATTTACAACCAAGATTTAACTAAGAAAAATAAATGTACGAGCAAAGAGAGAAAATATGTATACAAAATACTTTTCAAGCAAACTTGTTTACCTCTACTAGTTGTGAACAAATGTTTACATTTCATATTACCTGGACATGTAAATCAAATTAAAACCAAAAAACCAATACAATTGGAATACAAGACAAATCATTACGCATGATCAGCAATAAAACGTGTGGACAATACAGCCCTACAGCCTACAGAGATCATAATGCAAAAGACATCTACAGTATAGTAATATAGTTTGAACTCACCTTAAGCTGCCCTAAAATGTTGACTAAGACTCCCCCATCAAAAGTGGGCTGACAGTCGACGGTGGTAATGGCCCGAACAATTTTTGTGAACGACAAATTCTGAAAGAAAAATTTAAGTAATAAGAGCTCTCTACCAAAAGAAATATTGAAAAAATTAACAAAAAAAATCCCAGAAAATGTCTAACAAATAAGTGGGAGATTCCAAGATACTTGTAAAAGTAGTGAAAAAGGCTGTGAAAGGAGGGAGGGAGGGGGGGGGGGGGAATGCTTCTTAGTGCAGCCTTTCCTCCTAAGGTTTCCCAACATCAAGAAACTGGTCCAACCAGTTTCCAACACAACCAACACAAAAGAAATCTTCTGGATCTCACAGATGCAAAAGAAACAAACATTTTTCAATCAAACAAGAAATGACCTTGACAAGGGTCACTGAACTGCATTGAACAAAACATGATGTAAAGCAACCCCCAATATTTAGCTGGCTCATGGAAGTCCAGCCATAACCTAGTCTTGGGTAGCAAGACTCTACAAACACAAAAATTCCAATTTAAACACAATGGATAATGACAAGTTTGTAAACTGTTCAGCCTGGTCTCTGTTTGAGAAGTTAGCAAAGCCAGCTTTCCCAGTACAAACTGCTACCAGAGCAGCAGCAGTGGTGAAATACAGGACAATGGATGGATAGATTGTTAGTACTTTGGAGAACAACAGGGGGTATGTGTGGGTGCAATACAGGTGGGGTTGGGAGTAGGGTTGAGGATGGGGGTTAGAGTGAGTGGGGGATGGGTTACTCCTTGGCAGTCTCTGATTCAGAGTAGCACTTGGAAGGGGTTCAAGCATATATGAGCCTTCTCGAGGACATTCCTGGCTGGATTGAGAATTCCAGCATCTTCCTTGCACCAACAGGACATGACAGGAAAGTTTTAAAATGGAGCCCTGCCACAAAAGGTGCAAAATAATGATTAGCTGTATTAGTAAACAGCAAAATACTGCGTAGATTCCCACCAAACATTATCTACCAAATATTAAGACAAATGAACATAGTCCCATAATCAATGAAATGTGTGACTAGTCTGATGTCATCTGTAGGGAAATGGAAGATATTCAAGAAAGTTGGTTGTATGAGGCCCAATTAAATAAATTTGTGGCATTATGAAATCATTGCCAAGTAAAATCTAGTTTTTGTATAACAAAGGGTTCCCCGCCCCTTGGTCACAGTGCACACATTTTAATTGAACCTATACTAAAACACCCATCTACGTGAGGTATCAAGCCATTATAAAAACAAAACTATCAATTATTTACCTGTATACATCAATTATGTATATTTCTGTATATGAAGACATCAATTATTTACCTGTAAATCTAGAGCAAAAATAAATCATAACTGTGTTTACATATAGAGTATGTTAATTCAGTATTTACTTCAGCCTTTGGTGAAAATGCGCTTACCTTTATTTTCTCCAAAATCTGAGCAGCTCCTTGAACTTGAACTCCCTCAAATGACATTAATGATAGCTCTGCCTGCAAAATATTAAAAGCACAGCTCTAAATGCGATTCTCGTTGATTTCTAAACAAAAAATCTGAAATTAAAAATGGGTTGTATAAACGATATGAAAAAAAATATAGAAATTAAAAAATATATTCTATTAAGTATTAAGATTCTGGGAAATCCTAAAAAACTATTACATTTTCCTATTTGCCAAGTACAGTAGTGTGTAAGTTAGGTTAGCATGAGTTATTGTACTGTACCTCCAAATTTGAATCAAAATACCCAATCAAAATATTGTGGATATGTTAAATATAGCCCCGCAGAGCACAGCACTATTTTGGACATCAGAAACTAACACAATGTAAAGGAATCGTATAGGCACGACATCTATCATTTCTTATGCCTTAATGTTCTACAGCATAGCCCCGAAATCATCTCAAGATAACCTCAAGATGACAGCATGCCCACAGGCCTTATACCCTATTTATTAAACCCTTGTCTTAGTTATGGGTTCATTATTCTGGCAATTTCCAAGTTACTAATAAAAAAACTACACTTATTTTTTATGCGACATACAATCTAAAATGCTGTCGCTCTGTACCAGTATCAGGTCAACTTGTACTTTAAAATTGCCACACACCAACTAATATATTTAGAAAAAAACTACATCTACTGCTACATACGATAATTGTTTATTCAAGACTTATGGCAAAAATAATTAAATTAGCTTTTTACAGTATTATAACTAATAAATGTTTCGAGTTTGGCGACTTTTTTGTGCACGCAAAATTCATCTTTTTTTGTGAGGCCTGACGGCCGAGTGGGCAGCACTCGGGATTTGTAGTCATAAGGTTCCGGGTTCGATCCCCGGCGGAGGCGGAAACTATGTTTGTACGAGTGACTTAAATCTACGTCTGCCTGCCTTTACCCCCTCCCCCTGATACTTCTGTCTAAGTTCCATGTTTTGTGGGAAATTCGAAGTTTTCTCGAATATGAACGGTATTTGACCATTCCTCAGAAAGCGACCCACAATGGTCGACTAACAACCAAGTTCCTAATTACTGCTAGGTGAACAGAGGCAACGGGTGCAAGGAGACGGGCCTAGCTGTCTCGCCCTGCCCCCAGATAACCCCCCCCCCTTTAACTGGGGGCACACACATGCCCTATCTGTGTCCCACTAGACCCTTTCCCCCCCCCCCCACCCATCAGCAGGGGGCAGACTGTCTCCACCCCCCCTCCCCCCTTAGGTGCACATGGGGGGGGGGAAGGCACACCCCATGCTGCCCCTCTACCCCCCACAAGCATGGCGAAACCCCCCCGTCATGCTTCCCCTCCCCCCCAGCAACAGGGGTTGAACACACACACACCCATGCTGCCTGTCCCCCCCCCCCCTGTCTCAGGGGGGGAAGAGCCCCCACGCCGCCTGCCAAGACTCACATGATAAAAGATGACCAGCTTCTCCCTGCCTTCTCTCTCACCGTCGAAGATGGCATAGTACTGCTTCACAAACGTCTCCCCGATCTGCTGGAACTGCGGGTTGAGAGTCATCTTCGTGTCGGGGCCACGGTCCTGGCGTGAGGGAGGCGTGTGAGAGAGAGGGAGAGAGGTGTGAGAGGGGGAGAGAGAGAGAGACACTTGCCCCACGTCCTGCAACGTCTCGAAGGAGACTGTTTTGAACACGCTCTGCGCATGCGCCGCCATGCGCCCACCTAATGCTATTTAACCCATTTCTCGAGCTATTTACCGCTTTATAGTCAATATTCTACAGGATTAAATTCATTTGTGACTGTATTTACGTTGTGGGGAAGGAGAGTGGTCAAGGGAAGGCCAGCAAGGAGAGATTTGGTACATCAACTTGGGGCTATATTTATAACAGAGCAACATGGCGCAATAACCGTTCTCGCCGCAAAATTTAAACATAATTTCGCCTTCGCTATATAGTCGTAATGGCTTGGAGCCTGTTTATTTATAATATCTTCTTTTTCCTCCTTCGCTGGATTACTGGAAGATTTTCTTCCTTTTTTATAGATGATTTCACTCATGCATCTCCCTCCCCCTAGCCCAACCAGGTATAAGCGTTTAATGACAGTAATTTTCAAAATAAGATTGATAAGTTACTGCTGCTGTATAGAACTATATATTTACAAATTAAAACTCTATATATATATATCACTATTTACCCATTTGAAATTAAATGTGGGCTGACGTGCTTATAGCGCTCTACTTATACTGTTATATATCTTATTATTATAATATAAATAAATAAATAAATAAATATGTTTATTCAGGTAAGGTACATACATACAAGTGATGTTACATTAATGGAACTAATTATCTAATCAGCATAAACTAATTATCTATAAACTAATTATCTAATTATCTAATCAGATAAACTAATTATCTATCAGCAGCGGCTTTATCTCTTAATACAGAACGAATAGAATCAAGATGATGCAAACAATACAACTCCAATAATCCAATGGATTATTTACAATGTTTGCAACTAGACCGTAGTTGCACACTTCATTGATTTTTTGCCGCCAGAGGTGGATAGTTCATTAAGCATCCCCTATTCAACCAGTGAGTGGTAGTTTATTGTGCATCCCAAAGCCCAATCAGTTGTGTAACCGGACCCTGACCAATTGTGTAAGCTCAAGCCTAGCATGAACGAAGCAAACAAACAATTCAAAACAAACAACATCTGAAGCACAACCATGTATGAACCAAAGACCGACCATGCACAACCCGAAGCCCAAGTGACACCTCCAGAGCCCGACCAGCTATGTAACCGGAGCCAGACCAGTTATTTAACCGGAGCCCGACCAGTTATTAAACCGGAGCCCGACCAGTTATTTAACCGGAGCCCGACCAGTTATTTAACCGGAACCCGACCAGTTGTGTAACCTGAGCCCGACCAGTTGTGTAACTGAACCCCGACCAGTTGTGTAACAGGACCCCGACCAGTTGTGTAACCAGACCCCGACCAGTTGTGTAACCAAAGCCCCACCAGCTGTGTAACCGCAAGCCTAGCATGCACGAACCAAACAAACAACATCTGAAGCACAACCATGCACGAACCGAAGCCCGATCATGCACAACCCGAAGCCCAAGTGACACCCCCGGAGCCCGACCAGTTATTTAACCGGAGCCCGACCAGTTGTGTAACCGGAGCCCGACCAGTTGTGTAACCAGACCCCGACTAGTTGTGTAACCGAAGCCCCACCTGCTGTGTAACTGCAAGTCTAGCATGCACGAACCAAATAAACAACATGTGAAGCACAACCATGCACGAACCGAAGCCCGATCATGCACAACCCAAAGCCCAAGTAACACCCCCGGAGCCCGACCAGTTATTTAACCGGAGCCCGACCAGTTGTGTAACCGGAGCCCGACCAGTTGTGTAACCAGACCCCGACCAGTTGTGTAACCAAAGCCCCACCAGCTGTCTAACCGCAAGTCTAGCATGCACGAACCAAACAAACAACATCTGAACACAACCATGCACGAACCGAAGCCCGATCATGCACAACCCGAAGCCCAAGTGACACCCCCGGAGCCCGACCAGTTATTTAACCGGAGCCCGACCAGTTGTGTAACCGGAGCCCGACCAGTTGTGTAACCAGACCCCGACTAGTTGTGTAACCAGACCCCGACTAGTTGTGTAACCGAAGCCCCACCTGCTGTGTAACTGCAAGTCTAGCATGCACGAACCAAACAAACAACATGTGAAGCACAACCATGCACGAACCGAAGCCCGATCATGCACAACCCGAAGCCCGATCATGCACAACCCGAAGCCCAAGTAACACCCCGGAGCCCGACCAGTTATTTAACCGGAGCCCGACCAGTTGTGTAACCGGAGCCCGACCAGTTGTGTAACCAGACCCCGACCAGTTGTGTAACCAAAGCCCCACCAGCTGTGTAACCGCAAGTCTAGCATGCACGAACCAAACAAACAACATGTGAAGCACAACCATGCACGAACTGAAGCCCGATCATGCACAACCCGAAGCCCAAGTAACACCCCCGGAGCCCGACCAGTTATTTAACCGGAGCCCGACCAGTTGTGTAACCGGAGCCCGACCAGTTGTGTAATCAGACTCCGACCAATTGTGTAACCAAAGCCCCACCAGCTGTGCAACCGCAAGTCTAGCATGCACGAACCAAACAAACAACATCTGAAGCACAACCATGCACGAACCAAAGCCCGATCATGCACAACCCGAAGCCCAAGTGACACCCCCGGAGCCCGACCAGTTATTTAACCGGAGCCCGACCAGTTGTGTAACCGGAGCCCGACCAGTTGTGTAACCAGACCCCGACTAGTTGTGTAACCGAAGCCCCACCAGCTGTGTAACTGCAAGTCTAGCATGCACGAACCAAACAAACAACATGTGAAGCACAACCATGCACGAACCGAAGCCCGATCATGCACAACCCGTAGTCCAAGTAACACCCCCGGAGCCCGACCAGTTATTTAACCGGAGCCCGACCAGTTGTGTAACCGGAACCCGACCAGTTGTGTAACCGGACCCCGACCAGTTGTGTAACCGAAGCCCCACCAGTTGTGTAACCGAAGCCCCACCAGCTGTGTAACCGAAGCCCCACCAGTTGTGTAACCGCAAGTCTAGCATGCACAAACCAAACAAACAACATATGAAGCACAACCATGCACGAACCGAAGCCCGATCATGCACAACCCGAAGCCCAAGTGACACCCCCGGAGCCCGACCAGTTATTTAACCGGAGCCCGACCAGTTGTGTAACCGGAGCCCGACCAGTTGTGTAACCAGACACCGACTAGTTGTGTAACCGAAGCCCCACCTGCTGTGTAACTGCAAGTCTAGCATGCACGAACCAAACAAACAACATGTGAAGCACAACCATGCACGAACCGAAGCCCGATCATGCACAACCCGAAGCCCAAGTAACACCCCCGGAGCCCGACCAGTTATTTAACCGGAGCCCGACCAGTTGTGTAACCGGAGCCCGAACAGTTGTGTAACCAGACCCCGACCAGTTGTGTAACCAAAGCCCCACCAGCTGTGTAACCGCAAGTCTAGCATGCACGAACCAAACAAACAACATCTGAAGCACAACCATGCACGAACCGAAGCCCGATCATGCACAACCCGAAGCCCAAGTGACACCCCCGGAGCCCGACCAGTTATTTAACCGGAGCCCGACCAGTTGTGTAACCGGAGCCCGACCAGTTGTGTAACCAGACCCCGACTAGTTGTGTAACCAGACCCCGACTAGTTGTGTAACCGAAGCCCCACCTGCTGTGTAACTGCAAGTCTAGCATGCACGAACCAAACAAACAACATGTGAAGCACAACCATGCACGAACCAAAGCCCGATCATGCACAACCCGAAGCCCAAGTAACACCCCCGGAGCCCGACCAGTTATTTAACCGGAGCCCGACCAGTTGTGTAACCGGAGCCCGACCAGTTGTGTAACCAGACCCGGACCAGTTGTGTAACCAAAGCCCCACCAGCTGTGTAACCGCAAGTCTAGCATGCACGAACCAAACAAACAACATCTGAAGCACAACCATGCACGAACCGAAGCCCGATCATGCACAACCCGAAGCTCAAGTGACACCCCCGGAGCCCGACCAGTTATTTAACCGGAGCCCGACCAGTTGTGTAACCGGAGCCCGACCAGTTGTGTAACCAGACCCCGACTAGTTGTGTAACCGAAGCCCCACCAGCTGTGTAACTGCAAGTCTAGCATGCACGAACCAAACAAACAACATGTGAAGCACAACCATGCACGAACTGAAGCCCGATCATGCACAACCCGAAGCCCAAGTAATACCCCCGGAGCCCGACCAGTTATTTAACCGGAGCCCGACCAGTTGTGTAACCGGAGCCCGACCAGTTGTGTAACCGGATCCCGACCAGTTGTGAAACCAGACCCCGACCAGTTGTGTAACCGTAAGTCTAGCATGCACGAACCAAACAAACAACATCTGAACACAACCATGCACGAACCGAAGCCCGATCATGCACAACCTGAAGCCCAAGTGACACCCCCGGAGCCCGACCAGTTATTTAACCGGAGCCCGACCAGTTGTGTAACCGGAGCCCGACCAGTTGTGTAACCAGACCCCGACTAGTTGTGTAACCGAAGCCCCCCAGCTGTGTAACTGCAAGTCTAGCATGCACGAACCAAACAAACAACATGTGAAGCACAACCATGCACGAACCGAAGCCCGATCATGCACAACCTGAAGCCCAAGTAACACCCCCGGAGCCCGACCAGTTATTTAACCGGAGCCCGACCAGTTGTGTAACCGGAACCCGACCAGTTGTGTAACCGGACCCCGACCAGTTGTGTAACCGAAGCCCCACCAGTTGTGTAACCGAAGCCCCACCAGCTGTGTAACCGAAGCCCCACCAGTTGTATAACCGCAAGTCTAGCATGCACAAACCAAACAAACAACATATGAAGCACAACCATGCACGAACCGAAGCCCGATCATGCACAACCTGAAGCCCAAGTGACACCCCCGGAGCCCGACCAGTTATTTAACCGGAGCCCGACCAGTTGTGTAACCGGAGCCCAACCAGTTGTGTAACCAGACCCCGACTAGTTGTGTAACCGAAGCCCCCCCAGCTGTGTAACTGCAAGTCTAGCATGCACGAACCAAACAAACAACATGTGAAGCACAACCATGCACGAACCGAAGCCCGATCATGCACAACCTGAAGCCCAAGTAACACCCCCGGAGCCCGACCAGTTATTTAACCGGAGCCCGACCAGTTGTGTAACCGGAACCCGACCAGTTGTGTAACCGGACCCCGACCAGTTGTGTAACCGAAGCCCCACCAGTTGTGTAACCGAAGCCCCACCAGCTGTGTAACCGAAGCCCCACCAGTTGTGTAACCGCAAGTCTAGCATGCACAAACCAAACAAACAACATATGAAGCACAACCATGCACGAACCGAAGCCCGATCATGCACAACCCGAAGCCCAAGTGACACCCCCGGAGCCCGACCAGTTATTTAACCGGAGCCCGACCAGTTGTGTAACCGGAGCCCGACCAGTTGTGTAACCAGACCCCGACTAGTTGTGTAACCGAAGCCCCACCTGCTGTGTAACTGCAAGTCTAGCATGCACGAACCAAACAAACAACATGTGAAGCACAACCATGCACGAACCGAAGCCCGATCATGCACAACCCGAAGCCCAAGTAACACCCCCGGAGCCCGACCAGTTATTTAACCGGAGCCCGACCAGTTGTGTAACCGGAGCCCGACCAGTTGTGTAACCAGACCCCGACCAGTTGTGTAACCAAAGCCCCACCAGCTGTGTAACCGCAAGTCTAGCATGCACGAACCAAACAAACAACATCTGAAGCACAACCATGCACGAACCGAAGCCCGATCATGCACAACCCGAAGCCCAAGTGACACCCCCGGAGCCCGACCAGTTATTTAACCGGAGCCCGACCAGTTGTGTAACCGGAGCCCGACCAGTTGTGTAACCAGACCACGACTAGTTGTGTAACCGAAGCCCCACCAGCTGTGTAACTGCAAGTCTAGCATGCACGAACCAAACAAACAACATGTGAAGCACAACCATGCACGAACCGAAGCCCGATCATGCACAACCCGAAGCCCAAGTAACACCCCCGGAGCCCGACCAGTTATTTAACCGGAGCCCGACCAGTTGTGTAACCGGAACTCGACCAGTTGTGTAACCGGACCCTGACCAGTTGTGTAACCGAAGCCCCACCAGTTGTGTAACCGAAGCCCCACCAGTTGTGTAACCGAAGCCCCACCAGCTGTGTAACCGAAGCCCCACCAGTTGTGTAACCGCAAGTCTAGCATGCACAAACCAAACAAACAACATATGAAGCACAACCATGCACTAACCGAAGCCCGATCATGCACAACCCGAAGCCCAAGTGACACCCCCGGAGCCCGACCAGTTATGTAACCGGAGCCCGACCAGTTGTGTAACCGGAGCCCGACCAGTTGTGTAACCAGACCCGGACCAGTTGTGTAACCAGACCCTGATCAGTTGTGTAACTGAAACCCCAAGAGTTGTGTAACCGCAAGCCTAGCAAGTATACATCTCATCCAACCCCCACCAAGCTAAACAGCCCCGGAGCCCAACCAAACTCCATTCCTAGCTCGACCGAACAAAAATTTCCTTATCCCTACCTAAAACCTTCCACTTGCTCTAGAAACCAACTATGGAGCCATGGCAAACAAAAATGAGCTATGTACGAAAAAAGAAACCCGGATTTCTGGCAAACATATAACCATAGAGCCCTAGCAAACAAACCTGGAGCACTTGTACACAAACAACCCCTGGAGCACAACCAAGCATGAACAGGAGCCCGACCATGCATAACCCAGAGCCCAACAAGTCACAACCCTGGAGTTATGTAACCAGAGCTAGAACTATTTGTGTAACCGGGCCCTGACCAATTGTGTAAGCGCAAGCCTAGCATGAATGAAGCAAACAAATAATTCAAAACAAACAACATCTGAAGCACAACCATGCATGAACCGAAGCTCGACCATGCACAACCCGAAGCCCAAGTGACACCCCCGGAGCCCGACCAGTTATGTAACCGGAGCCCGACCAGTTATTTAACCGGAGCCCGACCAGTTTTTTAACCGGAGCCCGACCAGTTGTGTAACCGGAACCCGACCAGTTGTGTAGCCGGAGCCCGACCAGTTGTGTAACAGGACCCTGACCAGTTGTGTAACCGAAGCCCCACCAGTTGTGTAACTGCAAGTCTAGCATGCACGAACCAAACAAACAACATCTGAACACAACCATGCACGAACCGAAGCCCGATCATGCACAACCCGAAGCCCAAGTGACACCCCCGGAGCCCGACCAGTTATTTAACCGGAGCCCGACCAGTTGTGTAACCGGAGCCCGACCAGTTGTGTAACCAGACCCCGACTAGTTGTGTAACCAGACCCCGACTAGTTGTGTAACCGAAGCCCCACCTGCTGTGTAACTGCAAGTCTAGCATGCACGAACCAAACAAACAACATGTGAAGCACAACCATGCACGAACCGAAGCCCGATCATGCACAACCCGAAGCCCGATCATGCACAACCCGAAGCCCAAGTAACACCCCGGAGCCCGACCAGTTATTTAACCGGAGCCCGACCAGTTGTGTAACCGGAGCCCGACCAGTTGTGTAACCAGACCCCGACCAGTTGTGTAACCAAAGCCCCACCAGCTGTGTAACCGCAAGTCTAGCATGCACGAACCAAACAAACAACATGTGAAGCACAACCATGCACGAACTGAAGCCCGATCATGCACAACCCGAAGCCCAAGTAACACCCCCGGAGCCCGACCAGTTATTTAACCGGAGCCCGACCAGTTGTGTAACCGGAGCCCGACCAGTTGTGTAATCAGACTCCGACCAATTGTGTAACCAAAGCCCCACCAGCTGTGCAACCGCAAGTCTAGCATGCACGAACCAAACAAACAACATCTGAAGCACAACCATGCACGAACCAAAGCCCGATCATGCACAACCCGAAGCCCAAGTGACACCCCCGGAGCCCGACCAGTTATTTAACCGGAGCCCGACCAGTTGTGTAACCGGAGCCCGACCAGTTGTGTAACCAGACCCCGACTAGTTGTGTAACCGAAGCCCCACCAGCTGTGTAACTGCAAGTCTAGCATGCACGAACCAAACAAACAACATGTGAAGCACAACCATGCACGAACCGAAGCCCGATCATGCACAACCCGTAGCCCAAGTAACACCCCCGGAGCCCGACCAGTTATTTAACCGGAGCCCGACCAGTTGTGTAACCGGAACCCGACCAGTTGTGTAACCGGACCCCGACCAGTTGTGTAACCGAAGCCCCACCAGTTGTGTAACCGAAGCCCCACCAGCTGTGTAACCGAAGCCCCACCAGTTGTGTAACCGCAAGTCTAGCATGCACAAACCAAACAAACAACATATGAAGCACAACCATGCACGAACCGAAGCCCGATCATGCACAACCCGAAGCCCAAGTGACACCCCCGGAGCCCGACCAGTTATTTAACCGGAGCCCGACCAGTTGTGTAACCGGAGCCCGACCAGTTGTGTAACCAGACACCGACTAGTTGTGTAACCGAAGCCCCACCTGCTGTGTAACTGCAAGTCTAGCATGCACGAACCAAACAAACAACATGTGAAGCACAACCATGCACGAACCGAAGCCCGATCATGCACAACCCGAAGCCCAAGTAACACCCCCGGAGCCCGACCAGTTATTTAACCGGAGCCCGACCAGTTGTGTAACCGGAGCCCGAACAGTTGTGTAACCAGACCCCGACCAGTTGTGTAACCAAAGCCCCACCAGCTGTGTAACCGCAAGTCTAGCATGCACGAACCAAACAAACAACATCTGAAGCACAACCATGCACGAACCGAAGCCCGATCATGCACAACCCGAAGCCCAAGTGACACCCCCGGAGCCCGACCAGTTATTTAACCGGAGCCCGACCAGTTGTGTAACCGGAGCCCGACCAGTTGTGTAACCAGACCCCGACTAGTTGTGTAACCAGACCCCGACTAGTTGTGTAACCGAAGCCCCACCTGCTGTGTAACTGCAAGTCTAGCATGCACGAACCAAACAAACAACATGTGAAGCACAACCATGCACGAACCAAAGCCCGATCATGCACAACCCGAAGCCCAAGTAACACCCCCGGAGCCCGACCAGTTATTTAACCGGAGCCCGACCAGTTGTGTAACCGGAGCCCGACCAGTTGTGTAACCAGACCCGGACCAGTTGTGTAACCAAAGCCCCACCAGCTGTGTAACCGCAAGTCTAGCATGCACGAACCAAACAAACAACATCTGAAGCACAACCATGCACGAACCGAAGCCCGATCATGCACAACCCGAAGCTCAAGTGACACCCCCGGAGCCCGACCAGTTATTTAACCGGAGCCCGACCAGTTGTGTAACCGGAGCCCGACCAGTTGTGTAACCAGACCCCGACTAGTTGTGTAACCGAAGCCCCACCAGCTGTGTAACTGCAAGTCTAGCATGCACGAACCAAACAAACAACATGTGAAGCACAACCATGCACGAACTGAAGCCCGATCATGCACAACCCGAAGCCCAAGTAATACCCCCGGAGCCCGACCAGTTATTTAACCGGAGCCCGACCAGTTGTGTAACCGGAGCCCGACCAGTTGTGTAACCGGATCCCGACCAGTTGTGAAACCAGACCCCGACCAGTTGTGTAACCGTAAGTCTAGCATGCACGAACCAAACAAACAACATCTGAACACAACCATGCACGAACCGAAGCCCGATCATGCACAACCTGAAGCCCAAGTGACACCCCCGGAGCCCGACCAGTTATTTAACCGGAGCCCGACCAGTTGTGTAACCGGAGCCCGACCAGTTGTGTAACCAGACCCCGACTAGTTGTGTAACCGAAGCCCCCCAGCTGTGTAACTGCAAGTCTAGCATGCACGAACCAAACAAACAACATGTGAAGCACAACCATGCACGAACCGAAGCCCGATCATGCACAACCTGAAGCCCAAGTAACACCCCCGGAGCCCGACCAGTTATTTAACCGGAGCCCGACCAGTTGTGTAACCGGAACCCGACCAGTTGTGTAACCGGACCCCGACCAGTTGTGTAACCGAAGCCCCACCAGTTGTGTAACCGAAGCCCCACCAGCTGTGTAACCGAAGCCCCACCAGTTGTATAACCGCAAGTCTAGCATGCACAAACCAAACAAACAACATATGAAGCACAACCATGCACGAACCGAAGCCCGATCATGCACAACCTGAAGCCCAAGTGACACCCCCGGAGCCCGACCAGTTATTTAACCGGAGCCCGACCAGTTGTGTAACCGGAGCCCAACCAGTTGTGTAACCAGACCCCGACTAGTTGTGTAACCGAAGCCCCCCCAGCTGTGTAACTGCAAGTCTAGCATGCACGAACCAAACAAACAACATGTGAAGCACAACCATGCACGAACCGAAGCCCGATCATGCACAACCTGAAGCCCAAGTAACACCCCCGGAGCCCGACCAGTTATTTAACCGGAGCCCGACCAGTTGTGTAACCGGAACCCGACCAGTTGTGTAACCGGACCCCGACCAGTTGTGTAACCGAAGCCCCACCAGTTGTGTAACCGAAGCCCCACCAGCTGTGTAACCGAAGCCCCACCAGTTGTGTAACCGCAAGTCTAGCATGCACAAACCAAACAAACAACATATGAAGCACAACCATGCACGAACCGAAGCCCGATCATGCACAACCCGAAGCCCAAGTGACACCCCCGGAGCCCGACCAGTTATTTAACCGGAGCCCGACCAGTTGTGTAACCGGAGCCCGACCAGTTGTGTAACCAGACCCCGACTAGTTGTGTAACCGAAGCCCCACCTGCTGTGTAACTGCAAGTCTAGCATGCACGAACCAAACAAACAACATGTGAAGCACAACCATGCACGAACCGAAGCCCGATCATGCACAACCCGAAGCCCAAGTAACACCCCCGGAGCCCGACCAGTTATTTAACCGGAGCCCGACCAGTTGTGTAACCGGAGCCCGACCAGTTGTGTAACCAGACCCCGACCAGTTGTGTAACCAAAGCCCCACCAGCTGTGTAACCGCAAGTCTAGCATGCACGAACCAAACAAACAACATCTGAAGCACAACCATGCACGAACCGAAGCCCGATCATGCACAACCCGAAGCCCAAGTGACACCCCCGGAGCCCGACCAGTTATTTAACCGGAGCCCGACCAGTTGTGTAACCGGAGCCCGACCAGTTGTGTAACCAGACCACGACTAGTTGTGTAACCGAAGCCCCACCAGCTGTGTAACTGCAAGTCTAGCATGCACGAACCAAACAAACAACATGTGAAGCACAACCATGCACGAACCGAAGCCCGATCATGCACAACCCGAAGCCCAAGTAACACCCCCGGAGCCCGACCAGTTATTTAACCGGAGCCCGACCAGTTGTGTAACCGGAACTCGACCAGTTGTGTAACCGGACCCTGACCAGTTGTGTAACCGAAGCCCCACCAGTTGTGTAACCGAAGCCCCACCAGTTGTGTAACCGAAGCCCCACCAGCTGTGTAACCGAAGCCCCACCAGTTGTGTAACCGCAAGTCTAGCATGCACAAACCAAACAAACAACATATGAAGCACAACCATGCACTAACCGAAGCCCGATCATGCACAACCCGAAGCCCAAGTGACACCCCCGGAGCCCGACCAGTTATGTAACCGGAGCCCGACCAGTTGTGTAACCGGAGCCCGACCAGTTGTGTAACCAGACCCGGACCAGTTGTGTAACCAGACCCTGATCAGTTGTGTAACTGAAACCCCAAGAGTTGTGTAACCGCAAGCCTAGCAAGTATACATCTCATCCAACCCCCACCAAGCTAAACAGCCCCGGAGCCCAACCAAACTCCATTCCTAGCTCGACCGAACAAAAATTTCCTTATCCCTACCTAAAACCTTCCACTTGCTCTAGAAACCAACTATGGAGCCATGGCAAACAAAAATGAGCTATGTACGAAAAAAGAAACCCGGATTTCTGGCAAACATATAACCATAGAGCCCTAGCAAACAAACCTGGAGCACTTGTACACAAACAACCCCTGGAGCACAACCAAGCATGAACAGGAGCCCGACCATGCATAACCCAGAGCCCAACAAGTCACAACCCTGGAGTTATGTAACCAGAGCTAGAACTATTTGTGTAACCGGGCCCTGACCAATTGTGTAAGCGCAAGCCTAGCATGAATGAAGCAAACAAATAATTCAAAACAAACAACATCTGAAGCACAACCATGCATGAACCGAAGCTCGACCATGCACAACCCGAAGCCCAAGTGACACCCCCGGAGCCCGACCAGTTATGTAACCGGAGCCCGACCAGTTATTTAACCGGAGCCCGACCAGTTTTTTAACCGGAGCCCGACCAGTTGTGTAACCGGAACCCGACCAGTTGTGTAGCCGGAGCCCGACCAGTTGTGTAACAGGACCCTGACCAGTTGTGTAACCGAAGCCCCACCAGTTGTGTAACTGCAAGTCTAGCATGCACGAACCAAACAAACAACATCTGAAGCACAACCATGCACGAACCGAAGCCCGATCATGCACAACCCGAAGCCCAAGTAACACCCCCGGAGCCCGACCAGTTATTTAACCGGAGCCCGACCAGTTGTGTAACCGGAACCCGACCAGTTGTGTAACCGGACCCCGACCAGTTGTGTAACCGAAGCCCCACCAGTTGTGTAACCGAAGCCCCACCAGCTGTGTAACCGAAGCCCCACCAGTTGTGTAACCGCAAGTCTAGCATGCACAAACCAAACAAACAACATATGAAGCACAACCATGCACAAACCGAAGCCCGATCATGCACAACCCGAAGCCCAAGTGACACCCCCGGAGCCCGACCAGTTATGTAACCGGAGCCCGACCAGTTGTGTAACCGGAGCCCGACCAGTTGTGTAACCAGACCCAGACCAGTTGTGTAACCAGACCCTGACCAGT
>NC_091163.1:9065662-9155662 GCF_040958095.1 Procambarus clarkii
CATCTCCTGTTCTCATTCCTACATTGTGGCTTGTGGAGCTTGGAACTGTTGCTCCTTGTTTGTGTTACATCTGACCTTTTGAAGACATTTTCTGGATCAACATCCGGAAAACATTAGGGTCACGCGAGGTCACGTTGATTATACAATGCAGTAGATTCATGGATTGGAGTTGCGAGGCAGGTCAAAAAACGAATGTTAAGATGTGTAAACCTATAGTACATGAGCCTAATTTGAGTGATTGGATTATACTGTATCAAGCTTGATGTACACAAATGATTGTTGTTTTAAAGGAGTATAAAAAGAATGTATTGATGTGAGAAAAAGACTGTAATAGTGATATTGACAAAAATAAAGTAAATATTTTGTGTAAAGATCAGTAGATGGTCTAGGAGCCCTTTTAATATGACCCCCATCCTCGCACCATTTAATCCTGAACTGGTGTAATTTAATTTTCTGCTATAAACCAAAATTGGCTTCTCTTATTTAAACACTCGTTATATGGTTCATTTGATTTTCTTGTTTCATTCACAATATACAGTGAATGTACTTGCAATGGGGAAGGTGTATCATAAAAATCCTTTATGGAGTTTGATATCAAACATTTGTAACAAAATGAACTTCATTACACTCGTACTTTTCTAATCTCCTGGAAATCACACTTCAAAATTGTAAATGTGCAGTACAGTATGGTATATATGGATTAATAATAAATTCACAGTAGTCTTTATTAGCCACAGTAGGGTCATCTTTACCCATAGTCTTCTTGCATATTCAATACAAGCTGTGCTTTATTTGTTCATCTTTCACTAGTTATATACTGTACAATGTATATACAAATGCCACCACCACCACTAATCTCTACAATGCTTTGCTCATACTTCCTCGATCTGTTCATCTAGCAAACCATTTAAAAATCTCTCATTTGGAAAATTAATTTTGTAAAATTTCAATATTATATATACTGTACTTTTTTTTACATATTTTTAATCCTCTTACTTTTTTTCAGTAATACTTTAAGTCTTCCCCTCCCACATTAATACTTTGTGGCCATGTCATAACTTTGCACATTTCTTTAGCATGCTGCCTTGCATTAGACATGTTAACATGAATATTTTCTTGTAAAGGAATCATTAACCAAGATGAAATATAATAGTGTAAAATAGCAAGTACTGTACCTAATACCTCTTGAAAACATTTATACTGATACAGGTACATTTAAAATATATCAAATTTAAAAATTCTTGTTGATCTCATTATTAAGCTCAATCTTACCAAGTACTGTAAATGGGTTAACTTATGTCACACACCGAGTACTTTCACTTCTGTTACTGTACAGTACATTTTATGAGTATTATTTGTAAAGTAGAAGCAATCAAAATCTGGTTATTAATGTTCTTTTACCATTAAGATTTAAAGCGATGCTTCACTGTTATTTTAAAGTTATTCCCACCTTGCTGTAAATGGTAACAAAAAACACACATCCTTTCAACACCTTAAGACATGCATATGGGGGGGTCAGTAATCAATAACAACTGATTAAGATTTCAGTTTTAATGTTCAAAACAAATAACATTGGCTCTGGTAGGCTTCTACAGCTTCTCAAATATTCACAGAATATTCCAAAGCAGCATAAAAAATACAACATTCCAGCCTCCTGAAATTCATATCTTGTGACACTCCGAGAGATACTTAAAGTACAGCATGTTATATCATCAACCACCACATGAAAAATCCGTTATTTAACCGACTCGGATCTATAGGCCAATGCAGTTACGTTTTCCATTTCCTGCAAGTATACATGTCACAAATTCCCAAGCATGCCGTGTTACCAAGTAATTAGAATATTCTTTGGGCTATCTGGTGACTTAATGACAGTGCATTACTTACTTGGTAAATGACATTTGATTACATTGGGGGATGATGAATGCATGCTGCCTGTGGTGGCTGAGGAAGCATCTATCTGCATTTTCACAAAATGGCTGCAGATCTCCCCCACAGAACTCTCGACATGGTGTGCAGCATATTTAAAAGTTTATATATATACTGTATTTATATATATATATATATATTTATTTATATATATATATATATTTATTTGTATACAATATATGGTCATTGTAGCAAAACACCTGCTAGATTGTATTGTATCTACAGACCACCTCGACTAAACACTTCGGCAGGGTGTACAGTACCTGTACATACACTAACAAGACACTTGCCAGAGTGTACTGCAGTAACTTATAATACATTTAGATTCTATACATAACTGATATATAGCTGCACAAGTCAACATTTCCTATGAACAGCCAGAAAAAACTGTTACCACAGATGTATGGATACATATAATGTGTATACCTTTGACTTGAAATAAGACTACATAATATCAACGGAGAGAAAAAATCATATAATGGAATTAGAAACTGCATTAAGATGAGCAAAGAAACATCACTGAAGGCTCTGATCATAAATGATATGCATTTATTGCTGACAGTATAGCCAAATCTTTGCACTAGTCACATACAGTAATAGAGGAAAACTCTCAAGTACAGTTAGTAAACGTCTTAAGACCAAGGAGATGTTTTATATATCACAACCTTCATTGGGTACATGTAAGATTTGTCATACAGGTTTAAATCATTCTCCAGCAATGTGCCACATCTCGTCTCACTACCTAACTAAAGTTGAGAACAAAAATGTTAAGAGAGAGAGATAGAGAGAGTATAAGCAGTTTAGTCAGTACAGTACTAAGTAGTTTTGTTTATGTACTTTAGTTTTGAAACTCATCTGAATTTCAGGGTCCTGGGAGCTAGCTGAAACCAAGACAGCATTCTTAGCCAACTCTAATGCAACCGTTAACTAGTTGATCCGGAGATAAAGAGTCGAGTTGCACTGGCTCTGAGTCCAAGATATATTAATGTCTCTAATAAAAAAAATGAAGATGAGAGAGAGAGGGAGAGAGGACCTTTCTGCAACCCCTATCATCTAAATATAAATTATCCTGCATTTCTTTAAATCAATTAATATGTAATCTTTTATTTATATGTTTTAATTCAATAACACTGACTCTTTTTAATTATTTTGCCTTGCCCGACGAGTGCCCAGCAGCGCACCGCAAGGTAGGCCAGATGTTGCCCCATGAGCCCACAACCCAATGTTAAACTCTTTCACTCACAATGTTTATATTGTACTTACTAATAAGAATAAGCCAAAAATTAATTGATGACGTCGTTAACGTCATCACCCGAACTGCGTGTATTGTTTTAATGACTGCCTGAACGTCATCACGCCAAAGTGTTAGGTTACTTATTTTTCAAGTAACCAATATAAATTCTGTAAAGAACGGCATAACTGAATTAGTAGGAACCAAAATTACTATGTTAGTTTAAACTCTGAATTACATGATAACGTAAGACAATGAAGCAACACGCAAATCATTTGAAACCATTTAGATATATATTCCTAAGTGCCAGGCAAATTTTCTACAAAATAAAGCTTTCACTGTCCACTGGGTAAGAAAAACTATAGCATAAGTATTAAATTAACATAACCACAACATATAACTGATAAATTAACAAATGATGATTATTAAAATTAACATTTTAAATTTGTGCCATACTAATTCTTAATACTGTACTGTACAGGAGTAAATTTTTAGCAAACCCATGTAAAACCCAAGATAGAATTAAACTAGAAAAATAATATACTCAAAAACAGAGGCACAAATCAATTTTGAAGCAATAATATTTTAAAGTCAATTTGACATTATTTTAATACTCAAGATTTTTAAGGGGAATATGAAAGCCTGTTCTAGCAACATAAGAACTTGGCAGGCAGTGTATGCTCGAGCAACATTTAGTTAACGTTAATTGTTACATCAATGTCGTTTGCAGATGATGAGTCACAGTAACATGGCTGAAAATATGATGACCAAACCACACTCCAGAGGAAACGATGGCATTTCAGCCCGTCCTGGACCATTATCAAGTCGATTGTGATTGACTTGATAATGGTCTAGGACGGACTGAAACGTTGATTCTTCCTTCTCTGGGTTCACCACTTGGGCTGGACGGTAGAGCGACGGTCTCGCTTCATGCAGGTCGGTGTTCAATCCCCGACCGTCCAAGAGGTTGGGTACCATTCCCTTCCCCCCATCCCCAACCCTTATCCTGACCCCTTCCAAGTGCTATATAGTCATAATGGCTTGGTGCTTTCCCCTTGATAACTCCCTTCCCTCCCTCCCTCTTCCTCCTCTGGTGTGTGGTATGGTCATCATCAATGTCATTTGGCCAGATTTGCCTGGGGAGTAAAAGCAAGAAACTGCAATTCAACTCTAAGGAGCTTGTCTATCAGTGATGGCAGGCAAAACTCTTAACATGTTCTCATTACAGTGACTGAGGTTATCTGACGATACACCATTTAATGATAAACTCAACGTCTCTTACAATTCTAACACACAAAATTTATCACAAATTCTACAAAGCCAAATTATTCTAATGTCAATTTTTGTATTAATTATGACCTCTTTTGTAGTTTCATGATTAATTATGCTATGTCAATGCAAACAAGCCCATCCCAAACCTAGATTTAAATTTAAAAACTTGAGTAAATATCCGTACATTATACCTGGAACTAGTAAAGTGAAGAATAGCAATGAGCATATCCATTAATAAGCTAATGCTAAAAAATTATTTACAGTACTAGGCTTATATTAAAAGAAGGATAAATTAAAAACTACAGAGATGGAAAACTTTAAAATCAAGTGTTTTATATAACGAAAAGCTCTTTTCTGGACACCCTCAGAATTCTCTGTGCATTGGCTCTGGTAACACAAATATCCTCAAAATTAACAGATCTCTGGATTTGTGAACACCAGGACCAAAATCGGAAGTCCTCACAGAGAGAGGAGAGCATGGGGTTCAAAAGCTATCCTATACAGGTACAGTACTGAGTAAAACTGCCCAGAAGGCACCGGTACAAAAGGCAAAACTACGTACCTTGAATAAAGATAGAAAAGATGGAAATGAGAGTAGTGGTACAGTTTGTTCAATGTCAACAAACTATGCATTAGTGCCAAAGAACAGTGGCGCCTCGAGTAACGAGTTTAATCCGTTCCGGCACCGAGCTCGTCATGGGGAAAACTCGTCTTGCAAAACAACAACAAAACTCTTGTCGGTGGTGTCCGAGAACCAGCGGGAACGCTCGTTAATCGAGCGAAAGCTCGTCAGTCGAGAGACAATTTCTGCGAGTGGCTTGCTCGTTACTCGAAATGCTCGTAACTGGAGCCGCTCGTCACTCGAGGTTCCACTGTATAGCCCCAGGAGGCAGCTCAGGTGACCCAGGGGTCCAGCTTACCCGCTACCTCACTCACATGCCACCCCCAAGATGAACCTCATCTCCAAAGTTGGGTACACTACTGAAACTACCCAGGAAAGTGAATTACAATAAAATATATTCAATGCTTCCTTTCTTGGCTGGCACTCAGTAGCTGCCTGGTGCATTCTCCCAATATGCCCTGGAGAGGAAACCATCTTTGGGCTGAAACCCTTTTAAGGAAACAAATATAGAGAAACCAACCCTTGGGAAAAGAAACCTGAAAACCCAGGGCTAGGGAAAAGAGGAACTCGGTGACGGGAAAGGACCCAAAGAGCCACACTGACTCGGTGAAGACAGGGAACATCAAACAGGTAACAAGTAGCCAACACATGGTTAAATGTGCTAGAAACCCTGAGCTCAAATATCAGCCGTAAACTTGTTAGCAAAAAGGCAGTAATCGTGGCATACTTGCACACATCATGTGTACACAGTACACATCAGGCTGGCTCAACTAAGCCATTGTACACAACCTGAGAAAGCCTGGGAAGAAGGCACCAAGGAAGTGGGATTGATAAGAGATCACTAAAGCCTGGGAAGCGGGAGAAGCAAGTAAATAACATTGCACAGACACTAGCAGTAGAGGTCACACTGCACCCTTGGGGTGGACAACTTAAGTGTCCACTATCAGAAGACCCCAATGAAAAGCAGAGGACACATTGTCAAAGTTGGTCAAAAAGTACAAAGAAGGTTGGAGATGGCAAGAGCTGTCCCTATGGTTGACAGGAAGTATAGCCCCATCTTACGGCAAAATGCATGAGGTTTTCACACCCAACTATCAGAAGCCATAGCCAACAAGAAAGTCATCTTGAAAAAGATCTTCCCAGTCAATGGGGACAAAAGAAACAGGTGTGGACAAAAAAAAAACTTGATCCAGGAGAGAAAGGACATGACCACTCACATAATAATGAGCGAGAACTGGGGAAGAAAAATGAAAAGCCAGAAGGGCAGTAAAGCCACCACACAGATGCATATGCAACACAGACAATGAAAGAGCTGCCACCTGGTCCCCATAAAAGTGGCAGAATAAATAACTCAAAAACTCCAAATGTGAAGATAGGTGGACTGACCCATTCCAGTAAGACTGGCCACAGATCATCTAGAAGAGGTGGAGTCTCGGAAATGGACGAAGATGATAACATCAAGTGAGAAATTATCTTCTGGTACCAGAGCCAACGTACTAGGGAGCTACTGAGGGCTAACTCGGTAAAACAGTTAGTCCAGGTAAAAAAAATTAATGAAAATATTTATACAAGACGATTTCTTATTTTGAAAAATACACTATATCGATACTAGCTCGACTGCTTCTCTATTTGAGAACAGCTATAAATTTAAAGCTTACCACCAGTTAACATGAAGAGAAAACACCTGGGGAGGATTTATATTGATCATAGAAACCCCACGAAGATCGAAAATCAGAATTCCATCCTATCACATATTACAGTATTCAAAAGAAATTCAATATCAGGCACTACACAGAAACTTTAACCAAAGCATATTTTTGGCTACTTTACAAGCTGCTCAACCTTGTTGACATAAAAGATTTTACTGACATTACTGTATTAACAGCAGTTTTATCCACATTAGGGAAATGACAAAAATCCAGTCATTTATATTATAAATGATTTGCTAATTTGACTTATAATAACAGAAATACAGAAGTAAAATTTGACAGGTATAAAAATTTTACCCGACTTAAACAATCTTTTAATTTACATTGTAGAACACTCAATTAGAAGCTCAATTAATGATGAGTTAGCTGAAATCTCACAATCTTTATTTCAGAAAACAATGACATTCAGCTTAATTGGATTATGGTAACATTACAACATTCTTGAATACATTACCTAAATTACAGCTTCAGTAAGAAAGCAATAAAAACTTGTGTCAAACGTCAATCACCTTTCTCTTTACACCATTTCCAACTTTAATTGAAGGTGGCGGGATGTGGCACATACTACACAATATAACAGTGTGACAAAACATAGCACAGTGTAACACAACATAACACAGTGTGACAAAACATAACACAACATAACTCGCGTAAATATCTAGGATGACCCCACTACTCTCAAGGCAAACATATAGCCTGTATGATGTTTTAGGTTTTTTCCAGCCACTACCATCAAGATCATCAACAAAGCATCATGAAGGCAGGCTTAACATCTCATGTTCATAGTCTAGGTCATCAAAGGTCAGCCCACAGAAAATGGGCCATTTTGCTATTTGACTCGAGTACCAAAGGGCTCATACAGAGAGGAAAAAACAAATTCAAAGACTAATATTCCCAAGATTTATCAAATAGCTCCTGCAGATCCTCTTGATGTAATCAATTGGCTCAGAAAATAACGTCATATCCCTCATTTGAAGTAAGGATATCTTTAATACTTTGAAACATAAAAGAAAATGAATAGAGGCCTAATTATGCCTTTTGTAGGTGATAAGATTCCCATTATATCCTCAGTCTCTAACTTCATTTTAGCACCAGCTCTATCACTTCAAGTTTGAAAATTACTGTATTGTAAAACTCTACCACTTTTACTAAGTGAAAGTTACCCATGAAAATGATTAACCAAGATGGATATAAAGGAGGCAATATATGTTTGCTAAATACCATTTATATCGTCATGAAATTAATACGGTATAACATTTTCAATCATGTTAGGCCCCACTAAACTTCAAGGTCAATCTTTTTGAACCACAATGCCAAATTTCTCAGGCTGTGTGGTTCCAAGAACTCATTACTCGAAACAAAATTATTCATCTTGCAGCAATGGAGCACAACAGTTTTGAAATGGAAGATGTATGCATTAGGGACTCGGAACAACTTTCATTTAACTCGTGTGAACCAGGAATAAATCGCACATGCCACTTATAAATAACACAATCACACACAAGAAATGAGCTCCCAACCTTTGGAAAAAAAACAGTACTGTACTTAACAAAATATTCTTTTATCATTTTTATTCTCTCAAGGCTCTCATCTGGGCAACTGCAAAATCAACTGAATTTACTAAAAAGAACGACTGCCATAACAGTACAGGTTCTCAGGTACAACATAATCACAAACTGACCTTTTTTAACGAACATACTGTACTGCATACCAGAAATACTAACAATTTTAATACTGCACTGTTAATAGACTGCACAGTGAATGTGTGAACAGAAATTCCAAGGTTTTAAGGTTTTCATGTATGGAATATAATATGTACAAATTATACTTTCTACAAAAATTATGCAGCAAAATCCATTGTAATTAAAAAAAATATTAATTCAAGAAATGCATTTTGGAGTGCATATTTGTAAGAAATTATAAATACAGAAATGCAGTTATACCCATGATACTTAGATTAAATGTAATCTTGAACATCTTGTTAATCTGATTAAGATACCGCTGCACAATGAGGCACTTTCTGAGCTGTGATGACGAAGAACATCAAATACTAACCAGCGTTCCGTATTTGATAATTCTGATGTTCAATACTTTTAGAGTTCTGGGTTAATATCACTCTGGTTTATTAAGGAAGCTAAGGATATACAGTTCATGAGATAACAGGCAATTAGCCCTTGTTCCACCCATTTCATGGGGGGGGGACACGAATTGTAGATATTAGTCAGAAATTACTAAGTACGTAAGTACAGAGTAATATTCTGCCACTGAACACCTGAACATACATACATGCACCTACCTCATGTCATCTCCCACAACACACGACAAGACTACAAAAAAAAACTTTTTTGTTATCACATGCATACTTATAAATTCTGTATAAATGTTCAAACACCATGTCAAATTTTATTAAGTACTGTTTAACAACAGTGATACACTAGAATAATGGGGGATAGAAAGGTTCAGGAAAATCATATAGCCACAGATATATAGAAAATCAGTAGTTCTCTGACCAAACTTTATCTGAAATGTTACATGTAATGAGAAAATTTTAAAAAGGTGCACATGTGCATAAAAGGAACAAGATCAAATGAAAGAAGATAGTGGAATGTTCTGAGAATTAGTGCAAAAGAAGATCAAGCCAAACAATAAAGGAAGCTAAATACTCTACTGTATATTGTACTGTGAAACAAAAAAACAAGAACATGTATCACATCAAGCAACAGCGGTGCAAAATGCACCGCTGTTGAAGGCTGAAACTGGAGCAAGACAGCGATACAATATACTGACATTACTGTTTAATGTAGTAACGAATAAAAGTCTCGCGGACTTGTTACCTAACTATAGATCCAATGCCATACCCCCCCATCCCCTTCTTTTATACTGTTCCAGTCTTCCCCGCCAAGCCACTAGTCATCTGCATCTGCCCCTTACGTAACAACATATCAATCCACTTAACTAATTCTCAGGCAGCCCACTAAGAGGTCCTGTAGCAAAATGGTCAGCACAGTCAGTTCATAGCTGAAGGGGTTTTGGTTCGATTCCCATACAGCACACTGATGTTCTAAGCCCGTTTCCTTATGTACAATACCTGTGTTCAACCAGCAGTAAATACAAACCCACAAGTTAGGGAGCTATTCTGCGATGCATCCTCTGGAAGGTCAGTAGTTGGCTTAGGGAGGGAGGGAGGGAATTATCAGGGGGGGGGAAGTGCCAAGCCATTATGACTATATAGCACTTGGAAGGGGTCACGATAAGGATTTGGGGTGGGACGGGGAAAAGAAATGGTGCCCAACCACTCGGATGGTCGGGGATTGAATGGCGACCTGCATTAAGTAAGACCGTCACTTCATGCGACGCTTGCAGGAAAAATGGGTAGTTTGTTACAGCTGTTTAAAATATCAATACCTGCAAAAATGCACTAAAATGCCTTGAAATAACTGACAAAAATCTACATTAGGTTCTTCCTCCCCCCCCCCCCATCTTATCCCAAATCCTTATCCTGACCCCTTCCAAGTGCTATACAGTCGTTACTGGCTTGGCACTTTCTCCTGATAATTCTCTTTGCTCTACCATCCACCCCAAGTGGTTGGGCAGTCGGCTTAGGGAGACCTTGGTAAGTCCGACATCTCGTGTATATTTTTTTATTGCTATGCTCATTCAACATACTTAAACCAGCTGCAATCTCAAGAAACACATTTCCACTGCTTGTATTCTCGAGGTACTCCATACCAAACCTTCACTTCTATATATCAGAGCTGGAAGTAGTACACTATTTCACAGTCCTCTATTAACTTACATACTAAGTAAGTAATTATCAAAAGAAGGCACCAAGCCAAACTCCCATACTAACATTCATTCACTTGATACTTGAGAGAACCAAGTGTGTGCAGGTTCCAATCTTCTTCATGGCTGATACTGCCCTTCTCATTCATTCTTTTCATTATACTAACCACTTCTACCAATTAGCCCATTCATTACTCCTTTTACTTACACAACACTGTCCAGAAGTATTTACAAATTTACAACCTCTTCCATAATCTGCTCTGCTATTTTTTTTTTATCTTTTTGTTCAATTCACTATTATGTATAAGGATCTACAAAATCCCCAACATCTCATGAGTAAATCCACAAGGGCCGTGATGAGGGTTCGAACTTACATCCAGGCTGATCCCAGACACGCATTAATCGACTGAGCCCTTGTGGATTTATTCATTTGATATATCACGCTATTGTGATTTCTGTGTGTCCCCAATATCTCATTTTCCTAAGCACTTAAGTCGTTAAAAGTGAATCTCATAAAGAGCGGCTAACAATTTTAGGCACTATGAGAAAGTAGAACACTCAAACATATGCAAATAAGGCAAGATGAGCATTAATAAACATCATGAACTGACTAAATATAGTAATCAATGTTTACAAGTTAAAATAATGCAATGCATGTTTGGTAACATTGTAGAAATGTTAGGCAAGATATCAAAAAAATAAATACAGTAAGCACAAGAACTGTCATGGTTTTTGGGAAGATAAAACATTTCTTTTTTTTAATGAAATATACTTTTATCTAAGAAACACAGCTGTGTGTCTATGTAAAAGATGTACAGTATTTTGACAAACATTTAAGATCACAAGACAGGAAGGACATTGTTAATGAAGGACTAATAACAACATATGGTATAAACTTAGGCCGAGAGAATGACTGAACAAGTGTTTGGATGCAGTAAAATAAAAACTGAATTAGGTTCAAAGAAAGATTGTTGAAGCTGGATAAGAAAAGTATGCGAGTTTGATACACAAGGGGTGACATTGCGACAAGAAACTCAATGGAATTGTGCAGGCGATGAGTCACAATAACGTGGCTGAAGTATGTTGACCAGACCACACACTAGAAGTTGAAGGGACGACGACGTTTCGGTCCGTCCTGGACCATTCTCACAATCGACTTGAGAATGGTCCAGGACGGACCGAAACGTCGTCGTCCCTTCAACTTCTAGTGTGTGGTCTGGTCAATGGAACTGTGCTGAAGTTGGCTTACACTATGTTAGGTGGGAGGCGTGCTGGAGTGGTTGTTTTGGCTCTCGGCCAGGCACCGGAACCGCGACAATAACACATTCGGTAGTGTTCCGAATGTTTGAGGTAAATGATCCCGGAAGCTTGCAAGGCAACTGGGTAGTTTCTGTTACAGCTGTTTAAAATATCAATACAGTACCTGCAAAAATGCAATAAAATGCCTTGAAAAATTGACAAAAATCTACATTAGGTTCTGCAAAGCATGCCTCAACACTACCTTTTCTGTACATTCCATTTTTATTCATGGAATTTGGGATAGTTTCTTTCAAGGTTTGTCATCAACCATTTATTCTGACTTTTTTAAACACTACATCTTGCACTTGTACAAATCAATAAACGTCAAACAATTTAGCAGAAATGAAGAGGGAAGTGACCTGACTGAAATCCATTTTAAGGTGGCTGGCTAATCACAAAGTACCTATCATGGTGCCTTTATGTGAGCACCCTTCACTTATTAATTTTGGTATTCTTCTGATGCTAGACAATAAATCATTTTGAATACAATCGAGAAAATGTTAACAATTTTAGGCGATTTCAACAATCATATAACCTTTTTTAACAATAATTATTTGGGCTCAATAGTTCTGCAACGAAGCATAAACTATAATTGAATATGTTTTTTCCAGGAGCATCTTAAAAAAAAAAAAAAAAAAAAAAAAAATTGTACCATATTAGTATTTTTGTCACTAACAGATAGAGTTACCGTGAACAAATTAATAAAATAAATTAACCCATAAAATGCAGCTCCTCTCACATAAAGCTCTTTATTAACGACACATTCCGTGAACAAAGAAACAGCATAATGAACCAAATGATGTTCAATTATATTCCATCAAGCATTATAATGGCTATACTCTCTTAACTTGGTAATGATTATGTATGTGAATGAACATTCATAATATTCATTCTGTACATGCATACTGTAAATCAATTTACCTTCACAATAATGTGTAATGTACTGTAATTCAGCAAAATGTAGTTACAGAAAGCGTACCAATGCTTGAATTGATTTACATTCTATAATCTTTGCAATTTTGAAGTGTTGAAGCTTCTAAGGATTTTCTCATACTCTGTTCTCTTGTTTCATTTTATTAATCTGAGAAAAACAGACCATTAATACGTACACATTTTGGCACCTTTATTTTCTCACTGTGAAACTAACCTCTTCAAAATCCAGAACATTGAGAACAAAAGTCCTTCTTATGTTGTTCATTACCGTCATAATTTCTTATGTGGCGAGTATTTTGCCTTTATTTTGTTTTCTTCTATTTATTAGCTTTGGCATATTTAATGCCCCCAGCCTCTCATCGTGGTTCTGTTTCGGGGCTCGGAGGCCATTTAGTAGCATGTCTCTGAACTCTGAGCGAGCGACTGCTCACTTGACAGCGAGCGACTGCTCATGTGACAGCGAACATGTGCTCACTTGACAGTGAGCGAGTGCTCATGTGCAAGTGCTCACGTAGCAGTGAACAAGTGAGTACATGCCAGAGAGCAAGTGTATGCAGATAACTTTTTTTGAATAACTCAAAAGTATGACATATTAAGTTATACATGTGACCAACACATACTGTATATAAATGGATTAAAATGTTCTATTATTGTATTAAAAAAAATAAGAAGTGACGAAGTGGTGAACATCTGCTTGAAGAAATAATAAATTTACTCCATATTAGGATTAGGGACAAATTGCTTTAAAACTGAGCAGAAATGTTTGGGTTGGGGATCAGTGGCAACTATCTGCTAAAGAGTTTGACAAAATATACCTTGCCATACAGCATTTGTTTTGTTGATGTGCCTCACTTGGCTTATATTTTATATACACACATTTTTGCAATTCCTAAAAGAATCTTACCAATGCTCATCTAACAAACTCATGCTACAAAACCACGCAAAATTATTTGGAGCTTCGCGTTATAAAATAAATAAATGGATTGTAAGTAGTGTTTGTATATTTCGTCCAATCCTTCCTGCCGATCCATCTTATTATATGCACTTTGTGTAGTATGCTCTCTGTTTGAAAAACAAATTCCACTACCAAAACTGGTTTTACACAATGATTCACGCATACAAGCATACCACTAATAATATAACCAAAATCAACCACCGGTTTCATCTTTAGTAATAAGTTTTACTGTACAATACTTTGGTAGCCGGAAAGTACTGCTGTACGCTCCACTTTCACCAAATGTTTTTGTAGCAGAGACTACATGTATTAACTACTAAATACAACAAATATCATATGGGCAAAAATCACCAATGACTAAGCAATCGATTTCTAATTGAACTTTGTTACGTTGAGTCGTATGAACATGCAAGAATACAACAAGCTCTGCACAATAACTCGCTGTCACAAAGGATAGCAAAGTAGTTTTGTCTTCATTAAAACATGAAATAAACACAACCGGCAACTTTCCAATCCTTTGGTACAGTATTTCATCTCTTCCGTCTTCAGAAAGAACGATGAACACCACAGCGCAAGTTATATATACTGTATATATATAAAAAAAAAGTAACAATTTTATATAAAACAAAATATCAAGGGTATAAGAAAATATAATCTTTATCTGACATAATACTTAAGCATTGACCAGCAATAATCTTCACTTGACATAAACAGTGACCAATAATCCTCCAAATATTAAGGGTATGCAAATTAGAACAGGACTCGGTTATCTAAAGGAAACAAGAAGACTTACTAATGGCTTGATCAGTTGAAGAAAATCATGACATGGCAGGAGATGGTTTTAGAAAGACATCTTAACAAAAATAATAATACAACATTCTTATTATGACACAGAACATAGAGAAGACCACTAATTTAAAATATAGAACATACTGCTGAGAAATGAACCTTGCTACCATAATCACCCCCCAAATTACCTAGACTTTCATAACATAATATTTCAAAGTGTTTTTCAATAATCCACCAGTGTTTAGAAGTCAAAACTGATGAAATAAACCAATAATCCACCAGTGCTTAGAAGTCAAAACTGATAAAATAAACCGCCTATCATATTGTTATGCATCGGCTCTTCCAAATTAAATACAGGATGCCTATTTCTCTTACAAGTCCCTGATACTTTACTGAGAATGACTATGGGTGCCTAAAGGGCTAAAGGGCTCAAATGCCCTTTAAATGCCTAAAAGGGCTCTTGACAAAAAACTTTGTCCATAGCCACAAACTGTGAGCCTTACATCCCATCCTACACTGTTGCTAAAATTCAATTGGAACAAATTTTATTGCCCTACGTGCCCTAAAGTGAGCTTGGCTAATCATTACACCCAATTTCAAATTAACAATAAATAATATTTAATTCTTGCCAAATTAACAGTTTTACAAAATTGGAATTGAAGTCTTTATGCAAGTGGACTAAAAAAAGATATTAATGCTGTACTGTACTAGCAAGATTTAACATTATCCCAATGGCTCTTCTCAACAGTTCGTATCATCATAGCCCCATGACAAGTAATCGGGCTGTTAGAGATGTCTACCTCTAATCAACCTTACAATTGAAGTAATGAAAATATATATATATTTATATATATTTATATATTTATAATGGCATAAACAGTACTAAAGAAATGCCGGTCATTATAAAGAAAAACGGCTCCGTAATGAGCATTTGTTTCTAACACTAATCCCTGATAATAATAATACAAAAAAAAGTTAAAAAGATACTATCAGCTAATAAAATATACAATGAAAATCTGTTATATTGACAATGTGAAAAATTATATACCAGGCATACCAAAAAAAATATATTTAGCTTTTGCGGAGCACACAAAAATAATCTCAAAATACGGACTTTCTTGTATTAAAAACAAATGCAGGTACTATTTTTCTTTGCTAATGACACAACATGGGCTGAGTTATACATACAAGAGCTGTCTAGCTCTTAATAAAATGATTTAGCAACATTCCAATAAAACTTTAAGAAGGAACGAATAAAATATAAATCACATATGCACACTAAGCCTTGAGAGTAGCAATACCCAGTTAAGCCCCTTTATCTAAACTCATAAATTTGGACACTATGCTCGGGTACGTGCGTCAGGTTCAGGGACTGGTACCTGCAAGGAGTAAGGAATCAATTAAATAGTATTCCAACGGAGCAGTGTAACAGTAAAGCGCATTCTGTCAGTGGCTTCCAAAAATGAGCATCATTTAGAGGCACCAAGAAATGTTGCAAACTAAAGTATTCAAAACATATATATATATATGTACAGTACTGTACTTACAAGAATTGATATCAAACACTTCTAAAATTTTAAACGAAAGAAATATATAAAACTTATTAATTGAACACTGATTAATGAAAATAAGATTATATCATAGAAAAACATTTAAAGAGACTGATAAAAGGTTATAATGAGTGAATGGAACCACCACCACTACACTGATTCAAGAACTGCACAAGGTACTCCAACTCTGTCACATTAAAAATGCCTACCAAATAAAATGAGTACGTACTTTACACTTAAATCAAAACCCCAGTATTAAATGTAACGAAATGCCTCTTTCTGGCAACGCCTCAGTGGCTTCATGAAGCTGCCTCGTTAAGATAGTGTCCCTCTACTGAGCCACATCAGTCATAGAACAACATAGCGTAACGCAAGCCTGAATGGGACCAGGGGCCAGATTTTTTTAACTGCTTAACTGTTTTTTTACTGCTTTTTTAACTACTTCGTAACCGCTTCACGAAGCAGTTACGCAAGCACTTGCAAACCTGTACATCTTTTCTCAATCTTTGGCAGCTTTGTTTACAATTATTAAACAGTTAATGAGCTGCGAAGCACCAGGAGACTGTTTATAACAATAACAACAGTTGATTGGGATGTTTTCATGCTTGTAAACTGCTTAATAAATGTAACCAAAGCTAACAAAAATTGAGGAAAGATGTACACGTTCGTAAGTACTTGCTTAACTGCTTCGTGAATCTGGCCCCAGGATCATTGACCAGATAATGAGCCACCAGGACCCTGTTAGACCTCCAAAACCCAAGCCCAAATGGCAATCATAACAGGTTAGCAAACTAAGCAACCAGAGCTGTGAACATCCAAACATCGTGGGCCCAAGGATAAATCGCAAGCTGGCTAGATCTAATGATACTAGACAATCTGGGACAAACGTACCTTGAAAGAGGGAACCAAGGAAACCAGGTCAACAAACGGGGCGTTCACCGAAGCAGAGCTTTAGAGAAGACGCTCTGAACAAAAGAACAGCCTAGTTTGTCAATTTGAAATACATCATCAAGAGGAAGGTATATTTATCAGTGTCTAGTAAGAGTGAGATCCAGCACTTTTGGACCTTCCTCCTAGCTATTGATACCTACTGCATTTCTATCTCTTCAACATTCCAGTTCTGTCACATTTGCTCTTGAGACTGCATGGAGAACCTACACAGTAGCTATTGGTGCAATCCACTGAACACAGCCAAACTCTAGGAATTGACTGCAAGAACTTAATAAATGTGAACGAAGTAGTTCAGCGCTTATAGTAATTTTTGTTTCAGCAAAACACAAACACACACATGCACATACAGTGTGCTGTGCTGGTGAAAGAATACCTGAAGGTAAGAGTTAATAATCGAAAAACCTTGAGAAGTTGACATACTGGCATTGCAGGTTTGGAATCAGGATGATAAACTGATATCATAAATGTCTACAGCCCACCAACAAGCAACACATACACAAAGGAGGAATTAGATGATAAAAGAAAGGGCCTCATCATGGTCATGAGAGATACTATAGTAAAAGCAGATAAAGATAAATCAAGATTGTTGGTACTGGGGGACTTAAGTTTTAAAGCAACAGACTGGAAGACCTACGAAGCAAGAACAGAGGACATTTGGAAAGGCAGATTTAGAAACCTCATTCTGGAGACATTCATGTATCAACACGTAAAGCTGACCACAAGAATGAAGGAAGGGGATGTTCCGCCAATACTTGATTTAATATTTACCAAAGAAAGAGAGATTTGACATCCAGTACCTTCTTCCCTTGGGAGAGAGTGATCATGTCTAGTTGGAAATTAAATATGCTTTGCCATTTAATCTAGAAGGGAATGAGGACATTGAACAGTTGATAAACTTGATTTCAAGAGAGGACACTATGGGGAACTTTGAAAATTCTCTATAGAATTTAATTTGACAGACTTGTTGCTAGGCAAGGAAGTAAACAAGATGCATGCCAAATTTTGTGAAATATACGATGAAGGCACACACATTTGTGTGCCTGTAAGTTAGTTTACACTATAGTACATTAGTTACCCAAGAGAAAGTCGAAAGCCACAATAATAGCATAAATACAGTACTGTGTAATGATTACAAGTTATCGTTATATTTATTAATAAAGGGTTAGAACTTAGGACCAATGGTACGTGAATTTCTGGTTCACCATACTACATGAGCTTCATAGTGATAACAGCTTTCATACTTAAAAAAATACATTCTGCACACTGAGCCACTTCAGTAGGAAAGGTTACTTACCACTCTGAAGTTCTGTGGTAATAATATCCGTCAATCGTTGCTGCACTTTTCTGGAAGCAGATATAATAGAATCCCGCAAAAGAAGCTCCATTTATGTCCTTAACGGTATGGTCGGGAACTAGAAAATGTTCCTTCCATCGCATAAATACATGTTCAGAGTCCTTCAAAACACTGTAGTCAAATGTATCGGAATTGAAGGTTTTCGTATACTGATAGAAGGGTGGAAATTTTCCCTGCAAAAAAAATTAAAAATTAGTCATAAAATAAATATATCGCAAATGATAATTCTTCACAAAACCTGCTGCACTAAACAAAGCAACTTGTTTAGGTTGCTAATAATATAGTAAAAATAATTAAACATTTTTAGATACTGTAATGCTAAAAAAAAAAAATACAGTACAGTGCTGTTCAGATGTTGCTTACTCCAATACCAACTACTGTATTTCTAAGTTATATTCTACATATAACAAACTGAGGAAAGGTAGTTTTTAATCAAGTATAATTAAGTTTGATAAGACATTTATAGCCTTATTGCAGTAAGGCAGAAAAAATATGCTGCAAGTTTAGTCAAGAGCAATTTTCAGACTAGCGTCTCTCGGCTGTTTCCCAAGGCAAGTTTCTGCAGTGTTTGTCGTGGCAACATTTTGGGATTGATATCACAGCGAACTTTTTCAGCTGGCCCATGTAGAGCAATTATTGAGTTGGGAAGCACTTAAGAAACCTATCTAGCTTCAGTGACATAGATGGCACAATTCACAAACTACGTTGACCCTCCAGGCCTACCTTGCCCCAATAACAGGTGGAAGTGTAAGATACACAACAGGCTAGCCTCAAGCTTTTAGCCTCACTCAATTTTCCAGAGTGAATTTTAAGAGATCCATTCCAGGTACATACTTGTAGCCATACTGGCTTAGCACACTCATCAAATGAGTAAACACTCATCAAACAATAAAATTTGCTTCCAGTAAGCTAGCTCACAGAACTGAACAGACACTAAGCAGACAGGAGGGGCAAACAACAAATGACGTGGACAAGAGCCGCCGAGTGACTCGGAAAGGGGCTTCTAACAACCATGCAGTACTGTACACGCACAGTAAACTTGAAGCCTATTTTCCGAGCTACTTCACTTCTAACCTGTTGCTCCCCAAGACTTGTACACAGAAGGATCAACTCGACGTAACAGAATAAGTATTGAATATAATGAAAAACACTTTTCTGGTAGGACAACAAGTAGCTCCCCCAAGCAATATGTGAAAGGGCCAAGTCTTGGGATATGCACCAGGCCTCTAAGATCCACCCTTGTCTACCAGAAGAAACGACCAGAATCTGGCACTCTATACAAAGCGAGGAGACCGTGGGGATGAGAAGTTGACACAAATCTGAAGAAAACCCACCAGAAAGGATAGATGAAATAAAACAAGTGACTGCTTGAAGAAAACTAATTGCCTAAGTTATAAAAAGTTAGTGTGAATAACTTGGGCAATGCCTCAGCTGTAGAAGCAAGAGCGAGTTGTAGCAGAAAAGGACAATTCACTCCCACAACTTGACAAAAAAAAAAAAAAAAAAAGCATTTTCTAGTTCTGCCTAGCCTGAACAGCAGGGAGGTGGAACCGATGAAACTTAGAAAGAGTTAGTGCATCATCCATCATGGCAGAAACACTGGACTGGATTTGAAGTGGAAATGAGGAACAATCATACTCAAAACTGTGAGGAAGGTACTACAGGTGGCCATTAGACTTGGTTACTTCAACCAAGATGAATTGAAGGGAAAACAAGCCAAAGACTAAGCAGCTTTCTTGACCAAATTCAGAGAAGAGCCTGTCCAAGAGACCAGCAAAGGACCTTGAATATTATTGTATTTATTTTCACGCATCACATGAAAATATAATGTGCCTATTAACCGCTTAATCTAACCGAAAAGAACAGTGTTGCAAGAGTGCACGACATCTCCGTTCTGACTTCCCGACAGAACCTTGGAGCTTCGCCAAGACTCTGTTGGTTGAAGGTCTTTAGAATTCAGATCTTACCAAACATGTGTATTTTTGGCTTGTAATTTTTTCATTGGCCTCCTTGATGATCATTCTTAGTTCCACCTATAGGATTGACATGAAGTTGCAAAATCTGGATTTTCACTCTTGGAAGCAAAATGATTCAAATAATAATGCTTGCAATACAGGAATTGCATTTTGCCACTTGTGGTGTAACTTCCACCTCCTTACTTTCCCCTATGCCATCATTAATATTCTGATCAATCTCTTCCATAAAAAAAAAAAAACTTCCAATACCGAGTTTCACCTTATTGTAAGATATGCAAAGGCAGGAAAAACTTGGCTACCTCACAGGCTCATGTTAATCCAATCCAGTTATTTTAGCGGGTAAAATATATGTATTTCTAACAATTGATAATCGTTTGCTGCAATACTTGTATGATAAAATTTGTATAAATTTAATCAAATATTACAAAACTGTAATGTTGTAATATATTTGTATAATTGTAAACATAGGCTGCTGCATGTATATAAGCAGTCCAATCTAAGCTCCTTAATTCAGATTTTCTCCAAATCAAGAAATGGTGAAACTCGGATGCGATTTTAGCCAACTTACACGAGATTCTAATTCATGAGGTCCAAATCAGCGAGCAGTCAATATAACCGGTAAAATTCATTGAGGAACTGCAACCAAATGTTTGAAAGGTCCTGCATTATATAATCTCTCTTGCAGGTTAAAAATTAAGTTTTAAGGAAGAAAACTTTGAATGTTATACAAACTTTGAATATTATTGTATTCATTTTTTAGGCTGGTTTTTATTCTCTAGGATTTTTGAACAGTTTACTGCGGATGGTTTCACTTGTTAAAATTGTTACCTAGCACAAACATTATAAACTTTTCAAAAATATCTACTACAGTACAATATTTACCATATTTTACTCGTCTACATAAAAACATGAAAATTAACATAACATGTAACATACCCAATGTTTCTTGTCGACTTCTTCATCTGCATCCCATTTTCGAGTAAGGAACGGAAATTTTTCACTAATAATTTCACCATCGAAGAAAGTAGTTAAAGTTGGGTATTCTTCAGTTAGGCCTTTAATTTTGAGATATCCGCACAGGTATGAATTAGCTTCATCCACATGCTGTAAACAAAATGTAATTAAGGTCTGGTTTATGCCAACTCATAATTTTTTTTATCATATGTAAAGTAGTATATAGGCCCTCCCTGCTTTACAAACATTTGTCTATATGAACACTCTCTCAGGTCCCCCTTGTAACCTCCCCCTCCCCTTCATGCATACAATTATAAAATTAAACTTGTTGGAGTGTCCCTTAGATTTTTCGAGCATTTTTTTTTTAACTTGGCAGAGCTACATCCAGTGTTGTGTAACAAGCTTTTGCACTGTCCATGTGGGGTTATACTGTACTGTAAGAGCGAGATAATTCAGATGCCGGTGACCCAAATCTCTGATTAACCCTAATTAATTCACATTCTATTTTTTTACTCTTTTTTTTTTTTTTTACCTCAATCTGAATATGTATTTGGATTACAGAGATTTATGCCGAATGAAAATCCGGATAAATTTGAATGGGTTCATTTTTGGACAGTCTTGACAAGAAATTTGTCAAACTCAAATGTTCCGCTAACTTGAATAGGGTTGGCCCTATGTAATTCTGATTACCAAGCGCAAGGAATACTCAATTCACCAGTTCCAATATAAACAACTTGTCAGCTTTTCACATGCTAATCAACTTCTCACGTATTTATTATACTGTATAATGATTGATTGTGTCACATGAATCCCCTGCATAGCAGTGGAACTGCCTTTTCCCTTCACCTTCAATGCCTCTGTACTGGAAGTCTATCACTACACCAGCCCAGATGAGTCATCAGTCCTGCCACCTTTCCGTAATCCCCTAGGGCATGGCACGGCCTGGCACGACTCAAGAGGCAAGCCGGGTGCCTCTACTAACCAGTAGTTTGCCCCCCACAAACAAGCAGTTAGCCGCCTTCAGCTAGCAGTGGTGCAGCTCAACACAAAGGCACCGCCAGCCACAAACGACCAGTTTGCTAGTTGACCAAATGTCCACCTTGCATTGACACCAGATGAGCCATCACCGCCGGACTATATAAAGGGCGCCGCCTCCCTGGAGAGCCTACTATGGGCTCACCATAGCCCGTGCTACTTGGAACTTTGTTCCAGGTAGCGAATCTTTAACAACAACAACAACCTGGAGAACCAGTCTCTCTCTTAGTTCTCTTGGATCACCTTGGTCTCTCTCACCCGTCGTCCGACTTCAGCCAACGCCGTGTGTCTGATGCCGTGGTGGTATGGTAGCCGTCTTCAGTATACCAGTATATCTTTTTGCTTTGTATTAGAGTTAAACTTTCATTTAATTATTTGATATGCTATATAATAATAGCCAAGTATTGTCATGTCATTTTTGTTCATTAATATTTCAGTAAATTGTTTTAATTATTTATTTGATGATTTTAATTTGTTTCCACCTGCGACTTACACACTGCAAGGCCAATAGCAGCCGTAGCAATAGCAATAGCAGCATAGATTTTTGTGTGTGTGAGGGAGAGCCATACCATCTTGGTTCAGTATAGCTGCGATACCACAACCCGTCACAATTGTAATAAACAAAAAGGATGGTCAAAATATGCACCAAATCTAACCTAATCTACCTAATTAATGATCATGCCAAGTTATGTATAGCTTCTCAATGTCTTTATTAATAAATATTAAATATTCATCGCACATTTTGACATTTTGTGTACATACAATTATAAAATGTGACAAGTTGGCGAGTGCAGATTTGGAAAAGCAATTAGCAGACCTGCTACTACCTAGTGTATTATACAGCATAAGTAACTTCCCGTGTATCAAATCTACGCTAAAATAGCCTACCCAAACTTTACCCAATAAAAAAAAAGTTACTTAAAAGTTACCGTACATGCAACAATTTTAAGGCAGTGACTAATCTAATACAGAGATGTTGATATCCGAGGCACACTAAATGGCTTTCTTTTCTCAATAGATGCCATTTTTAGATTAGGTTGTGTCATTTTGTCACATTTCAATACAATACTGTAAATTTAAATAGATACATGTACAAAAGTTAAAATAATTATTAATAAGTCATTGTGTTGCGGGACAGGAAGCCAGAATGTATTCATACACGTTTGGCTTTCATCAAAGCGCCCCCCCCCCTCCTGATCTTCAGGCCGAATTGCTGACCCAGCCCAGGATGAAACCCCATAACAAGCTGCCTGGATCCTGGGGTACCTATTTGCTGCTAGGTGAACAGGCACATTAGGTGATAAGAAATGAGCCCAAACATTTGTTGTCCCGCCCAAGATTCATACCTGGAATTCTTTATGGCAAGCCAAGAATGAACCCGACTGTACTGTACTACCATGTCACTCTGACCTTGTCTAAACTCAAATCTTCTAAAGGTAATAAATCTCCCCAGCTGGATATTTGCTTCGTTTAATATCAGAGGCTCTTTACATATTCCCATCAACTTTGACTTGTCAACAGAGCAAATGATCCGCTTCTTACAAGCTCACTGTTTGAGTCCTGACATTCAAAATGGTCGGGCACTGCTCAATTCACTCGTAACCTACCTCCTGGTCCTTATATCCCTTCCAAGTGCTAGTGAAACTGGCTTTGTACCTTCTTCTGATCATTACCATACCGATTCATGTACGTGCATAAGGTACAGTATTCACGAAGCAGATCTATATAATGTATCAAGGCCCCTACGTCAACACTATAAAAGACATAAAAAACAAAAAAATAGCAACTACTGCAGCTTCTTCCAGCCATATGCTCGCCAACTCAAAGATTATAGACAAGAATCGAGGACAACCCACAAACTATCCATATTCTCGGATCAACTCGACACAATAAGAAATGTTAAGTTCCCATAACAAACAATGGCTTGCTTTACTAATTTACTGGATATATATATATACACAGTGCTCATCACAAAAAAGGGAGCAATTTATAGATTAAAAGAAGGGCTTCTCCGAATTAAAAAGGCCATCAAAATCACAAATATACCATAAATACGACGAGCACAAGGCCAAACCCCCCACACAACAAACTTTCACTGACCAACATTAGAAAGTGACTATCGCTTTCCTTGCTACGACCAGCCTTTCCCCCCTCCCACGAACCCCTCCCCATCTCTCTCTCTCTCACTCCAGCCGCCACCAAGCCCCTGGAAAACCCCCGGACACCCCCCCAGCCTCGCCTCCTTCAGGGTGTGTGTGTGTGTGTAATGTAGAGTTAGAAGTGCATGAATGAAGGCGTGTGAGCGCACCTGAAGGACCACCTCCACGTCGTATGACTGGCCTTTAGACTTCTGATGGCCCTGGAACCTGGAACCATTGTACAGCAGGCTACGCGTCACCCCCGGCTGGCCAGAATTGGCTGGAGGCGGCGGGTCCAACGAGGCCATCTCTGTTTTAACAGGCATTTTGCACCACTGATGCCTCCTGACCCTCACTCAGAGAGATCTGGTAACATAAACACCACATGACTCGTCGTCGCCTCCACACCCGCAAACTCTTCTCAAAAATTACTATATTGCCTGTAGAATTTAAAAACGGCCGAGGCGGGCCAATCACATCAAAAAAAGCCTTTGGCAATTACCATCCGGTAAATTACATGGTAATGTTACAGGGTGCGAGTCTGAGAATTTATGGGGGCCAGTTTTTAATAAAATAATTATTGGAACGTGAATCAGAGGGCCCCCAATCGAGGCACTCTGAGGCTTGTCAGGCTCATCACGATGAGTCACGAGGCACTGGGTTTTACCAGGCCTAGTGCCCATCATGATGGGTTTACGAGGCTCTGGGTTTTACCAGGCCTAGTGCCCATCATGATGGGTTTACGAGGCTCTGGGTTTTACCAGGCCTAGTGCCCATCGCGATGGGTCACGAGGCTCTGGGTTTTACCAGGCCTAGTGCCCATCACGATGGGTCACGAGGCTCTGGGGTTTACCAGGCCTAGTGCCCATCACGATGAGTCACGAGGCTCTGGGTTTTACCAAGCCTAGTGCCCATCACGATGGGTCACGAGGCTCTGGGGTTTACCAGGCCTAGTGCCCATCACGATGAGTCACGAGGCTCTGGGTTTTACCAAGCCTAGTGCCCATCGCGATGGGTCACGAGGCTCTGGGTTTTACCAGGCCTAGTGCCCATCACGATGGGTCACGAGGCTCTGGGGTTTACCAGGCCTAGTGCCCATCGCGATGGGTCACGAGGCTCTGGGTTTTACCAGGCCTAGTGCCCATCGCGATGGGTCACGAGGCTCTGGGGTTTACCAGGCCTAGTGCCCATCGCAATGGGTCACGAGGCTCTGGGTTTTACCAGGCCTAGTGCCCATCGCGATGGGTCACGAGGCTCTGGGGTTTACCAGGCCTAGTGCCCATCGCAATGGGTCACGAGGCTCTGGGTTTTACCAGGCCTAGTGCCCATCGCGATGGGTCACGAGGCTCTGGGTTTTACCAGGCCTAGTGCCCATCGCGATGGGTCACGAGGCTCTGAGTTTTACCAGGCCTAGTGCCCATCGCGATGGGTCACGAGGCTCTGGGTTTTACCAGGCCTAGTGCCCATCATGATGGGCTCACGAGGCTCTGGGGTTTTCGGCTTTACCAGGGTCTATGGCTCCTTAAGATAAGTTACGAAGCTCTGGGCTTTAATTAACACGCTTACTGCTTCATTATAATGTTACTAGTTTGTGGACTGTACCAGGTCTACGGCTATGAGATGGGTCAAGAGAGACCACGTACTGGGCTTTTACTTGGCATATATTTTTCAGTATGGTGGAATCCGTGCCTGTGGGCTTTACCAGGCCTACTGCCCATTATAATAACTTGTACCTGTGGGCCTTACTGCCTACTGCCCATTATAATGACTCGTACCTGTGGGCTTTACCAGGTCATATCTGCGTAATAGTGGCTTTAGGCATTGTATGTACTAGCTCTATCTATAACTCCATCAACTTTTGTATAACACCTTGTATGTATGTACTTTACCTGAACAAATATTTGTATTTGTTGTATCTGTTCACTTGGTTCAGAAGATGGATGACAGGCATATATTTACCTGAATTTACCTGTGGGGCACTAATACTAGTGGCTTCGACGAAGACAGGAAGCAGGCGGCTTGTCAAAGGTTCCCCCATTTGCATCTAGAGATACTATGATTCCTTCCGGTTTAGTAGTCTTCACTCTTGTGTAAGAAATCGGCAAGCTGTAGTTATGTTGTACATATGGAGTCAGTATAGTGTTAGTTATTTAGTTAGATTAACGTGGGTATGGGGATCTGGCTGATGATATGGGTCGTAGAGGATTACTAGGCTTGTGGGTAAGCAAGTCTTTTTTACCATTAATGTATCCTAGCTTGTAGTCACTTTAGACCTTTTGCAGATGGATGCTGCCTTTTTTTTTAGCATTAACTGCATCAGTTATACGGGTGACCTTCTTGATATTTTCAGTTGGATTTCTAGTAATCCTCTTGAATTTGATCTCATCTTAGAGGATTTCTTTTAGTTTAGTGACATATTTATCAGTCGGGATGAGGACGAAGGCTGCGGTTTTATATGCTCTCTGGATGTAATGTTCTCCATGGACTTAAATTAAGTTGCTGGGCTGCTGCTTTTAGTATTTATAAACAACCTGTATACGAATAGAGGAGTCAACGCCTATATCAGAAGATATTTCTAAAAATGGTATAACATACAACAATCGCAACAGCCTCTTCCCATCCATTATGAGCTCATTTAATGGAAGAATTTCGAGATGAAACAGAAAGCCATAAGCTAGACTGGTGGGCGGAACGCTCCTGATGACGTCAATTAGGAGGCGGAGCTTTAGCAAATACCTTTCTGTGATTGGCTGTTGTGGTGAATGTCAACAAAGAATATCTACCAATAATATGCAAGCGCAAGAATTGTTGCTTCAGCACAACAACCCGACGCCTTATGTTTTGCTGTTCGGCTATTGTTAGTGCATGGGCGACGCACTAGATGGCGTTAGTTGTATTTTGTGTGGTGGCGTGTTAATAGTGTAATTTGATGTCAACAGATGGCATAAGCTGTATCTTATGGCTACTATTGATTGATAGTGTTCTTTTCTGCCGACAGATGGCATCAGCTGTATTATTATTAATTCCGAATTCCCGCTAAACACTGATTTACAAATCCTGAAGCTTATGATAAGGTTTTATACCGAACTGGTATTAGATACCTTGGAGTTATGCAGTTACTTTTTTTATTCACTGTTGAGGATATCATCATATAATTTATCCAAAGCTTGCCAGTGTAGGCTGTTGATCCCATACCTCTCTATATGCTAATTAATATTAGCCTGTTCTTGTAGCTGTATTCTGATTGGTCTGCAATCAGGTCTGCCCAAAACGCTATGAGTGTTAATGGGTTTACAAGAATGTAAGAACACTGATATTATGTACTCTCACAACCCAATGTTCTCTCGTAAATAAATAAATAAACTGGTGGCCTATATCGAGGTTTCGTGGTTCATCTGCCCTCACCAGCATTCATTCTCTAGTTGGGCTTGGCGTACGTGAGACGTGGACTCTCTTGCTCTGTAGTCACGTAAATGAACAAATCCACAAGGGCCGTGCCGAGGATTCGAACCTGCGAAATCTGTAGTCACGTAGTTGGACAGTCCCGAAGTACCGAACTCTGGACAATTCAGCTTGGCTCCCTCGTTAATCGCCTCTCATGGTCGAGAGGACGGTATCCCCAGCGGAGGAGCATTGGACCCCATTCAACGTCGATGAGTGGACCCAGCGTATGAGATAGACCTAATATCTGTGTAAGTACTTTGTAATGTTGTTTACACAATTGTCTCACATTCGTGGGGGTCTAAGGTGAGACTGGGGAAGGACTGGCTCAAGCCGGCGCGGCTCTTTTCTGTAAATATCCTCATGGGCTTCGTCAGAGACCGGGCCGCGGGATCTTGACTCCCTGAACCAAGGCACGGTAATCATCGCTGGTCTGGTGACCCAGTACCATGTATATGTTATATTTTACGACGTATGTTAGACTTTATGTGCATACAAATTTATCCTGAGTATCTTTAGAGCTCCTGAAATTGTCCTTTTGACTAAGCTGGTTAGGCAGCTGTTAATTGTGAACACGCCATGTTGCGGTGCTAAGGTTAAGGAACACTTAGTACGGGTTATAGACTTCGTTATAATAATTATAATTCGTCTGCGTATAATTCATTGTCTCGGAGGACAGAAAGCCAGAGTGTATTCATACGCGTTAGGCTTGTTTCGAGGTCATCAAGGGAGAATACTAACCCTGCTCAGGATACAACGTAGCTCTCATCCTGTAACTACACTTTGGTAATTACACTTAGGTAATTACCAAACATATGACGTGGCGTAACTGCCCGAGTTGCTGGTATCTTAAGCAAATCAAATCAAATGTTTATTCGGGTAAAGTACATACATACAAGGTGAGATACAAACATTGATGAATTTATAGATAGAGCTAGTACATACAATGCCTAAAGCCACCATTACGCAAAGCGTTTCGGGCAGGAAGCTGGCCCAAACCCGTGCTGCTGTATTTTGACGGGCATTTAATTCATAATAACAATATATAATATATTCCTGTCCACCTGTCCCTGTTTGCGGGTCGTAATTTGGTTGATGGGAAACTGCTTGGCTCCTGGAGGATGTTATTTAGTAGTTCGTGAAACACATGAAAACAAAGTTCCCATGGTAAGTGAGGTTGGGGCATGATGTAGTTGTACGTGGAATTTCTTAGAAACATATATTGATGTAATTAGTGCATGTGGGGTTATTGGGAACATTTAATTGCAATACAATTTCTTGGAATGTGGTGAAGGTGCGTTATTATTGTATCAAGTCAATAATATTGCGTTACAATATTCTTGTAACTTTTGTGCGTTTAACTCACGAGAAGCACATTTCATAAATATTATACAAAATATATTATGTGTAATTGTAGCAAGTTTTTTTGTATAATTATCTGTAGTAAAGATATTTTCATAACTTATCAAAGCTCTATCAAATGTAATCTTTTCGTACGTGATTATACATAAATATTTCATGCAATAGTTTTTTTTTCTGTACCTGTAAAAAATGTAGGCTATCATAAGATATTGACTACAAAACACTCGACATATCTTATCCGCATTTTCGGCTCAATAGTATGCAAAATATATATATATATATATATATATATATATATATATATATATATATATATATATATAATAAATATATATATAATAAATAAAAATTATATATATATATATATATATATATATATATATATATATATATATATATATATATATATAATAAAATATATATAATAAAATATATATAATATATATTTGTATATTTTGTTCGGCATATAATTTAGGGATATGAATAAAGTTCATATGACTGAAGACAATTTATAATGATTCTGGTGGATTATGTTTAGCACGTGATGAGCACGAAACCTACTACTTATGGGCTATTCATGCCTGTGCCACCACAGCCTCACTCCTGTGCCAGATAAGTCCACTACGGGCTCACCATAGCCTGTGCTACTTAGAACGTTTTGTTCCCAATAGCTGAATCTTAAACAACAACAATAACATCGAGTAACGAGGCTGTTAGTGGTGGGTGGGCGTCCTAGACACACTACGGGATCTACACAGGGATAAAGTATTTAGTAATGTAGTGAAAGGAAAGCAGAGTGGAAGACTGTACTGTATGCCAAGTTTTGTATCTAGTGTTTCTAGTATTACATTTACTTGCTATTATAGGGCTTTGTTAAGTGATCTGACACTGATTGAAAACAGATATACTCATTCAAGTAGGTTTATTGAGACAATAAAATACATATCAAAGGGAATCGACTAAGCGATTGTGAATCGACTTGAGAATGGTCCAGGACGGACCGACACGTCGTCGTCTCTTCACTTGCTAGTGTGTGGTCTGGTCAACATATTTTAGCAACGTTATCCTGACTCCTCGCCTGCAGAACTTAACATGTTCCACATATATTCCTAACAGTATAAAGTCAAAAATGAATATTTTTTAGTATAGAAAAGTAAACAAAAATTAATATTTTTGTGTTAGGAATATGTTTTGAGGTTAGAATGTGTTAAGATAACTGCGCCAGGATAAGATAAGGTGCTTGTGTTATCAAGGAGAGATAATGGGATTAGGAACTACTTGGCATGTATGAATAGCTTGTAGAAGAGGAAGCAATTAGCATACGGGGGTAATGGGTTCTGTAGCATAGTAGTCTACGTCTTTGACGCATCATCCAGATACCCGGGGTTCATAGTGCCCTTCCCTTCCCTCTTATACTACATAACAATGTTAATAGCAACATGGACCACCTGGAATAATATAAATGCCATATAGGCTTATTACTAAGTACTTTTTTCGCTACGTGCATAGAGATAAGTGAAGGAATTATAATAGCATTTTCCAACCATCGACCCATGGAACCGCCTACCTTTATAAGCTGTAAATTCAAAGGCATTACTTCATTTTAAAATCCAGATAGAAAAATCTTCAGGAACAATGCGGGGGATCTTTGAGAAGCCGCCGGCTTTCTGTCTACGTCGACACCATTAGGGAGATAACGGCCCTCAGGTAAATTCAGGTAGGTTCATTCTCGACACACAATTGGGAATTTTGGGCGGGAGAGAGATGCTTGAGTGCGTTCCCTTTCACCTAATTTTTTACCTGAGAGCCACAATCTCTCGTCTCTAGAGAAGACTGTCCTCTCTAGTGGCCTCGACGAGGACAGGAGGCATCGACGAGGACAGGAGGCCGCTGGAGACTTTGTCAAGGATGAATTTGTCGAGCTGGATTTTGAAATTCAGTAGTGTGTTGGCATTTACTGCTTCGGCGGGTAGGCGGTTCCGTGGGTTTATAACTCTCTATGGGTGAAAAAGCATCTCCTGTTTTCTGTTCTGCACTGTGTCTTAATTCATAATTCACTGTGCCCGAGGGACAGTCAGCCAGTTTATACATATTATTATTATTATTATTATACAATACATGTTAGGTTAATATCGAGGTCCTCCTCCCAAGTTGAATTACTGACCCAGCCCACGATGCAGCTCCGCAACAAGCTGACTAACTCCTTGGTACCGGCCATGGGTATAGGGCGCACAATGAGTAAATTCAAATTAAAAAAAAACACATATAGAAACCACATAAAACCACAAATCAATCAATAAATCCGTCCAGGAATCAAACCCGGAATTTTCAGTTGTGATCTGAAAACGAACCCGGCTGTACTACCCGATCCTTCATATAAGGCTAACATATATATGCGCAGACTGCCTATATGTGGTTGAACTGGACTATATGTGGTGGAGGCTGACTCCATACACAGCTTCAAGTGTAGATATGATAGAACCCAATAGGTTTAGGAACCTATACACCAATTGATCGACAGTTGAGAGGCGGGACCAAAGAGCCAGAGCTCAACCCCGGCAAGCACAACTAGGTAAATAAAACTAGACAGGTACTGCCTGTCCCCGACTAACAAATTACTATATGACTAAATATTTTAATAGTCTCTCCCACAAAGTTTTTATTTTCTATGACAAAGTTCTGAGTGCAGGTAAAACTATTGTAATTGTGAAAATAATTTAGTACAGTAAAAACAACGATTTTCTTCTTCAATTTATCAGTAGAAACCATAATATATATGTATAGGGCACTCGGTTCACAACCAGATGGTCCCGTGTTCGACTCCCCGGACAGGTCACGACGTTTCCTTAGCAAGGGCAAAAACCAAGAGCTTCTTTGCAACTTTCCTTTCAGATAACTGTTGTGGGTTGCATCCTGTGGCAGGTCAGTCGTTGGTCCTAGGGGATCTTAGCCAAGTCTTCTTTTCTTTGGCAATGGGAGCCATACTCCTCAAGCAACATGAAAAGTCTTGAAAGTATACACTAAAATGTCAACACATGGAATCCACAGCCAGATGTATAAAGGTACATACATAAAGAGATTTTACAAAGTTTGTTGGCTTTATAGATAGAGCTAGTACATACAATGCCTAAAGCCACTAGTATCTCCCTAAGTGTTAAGAACCCGCTTAAGGAACTGTCCTGGGCCAGATTCACGAAGCAGTTACGCAAGTACTTACGAACCTGGGGCTAGATTCACAAAGCAGTTACGCAAGTACTTACGAACGTGTACATTTTTCCTCAATCTTCGATGGCTTTGGTTACATTTATTAAACAGTTTACAAGCATGAACACTTGCCAATCAACTGTTGTTATTGTTATAAACAGCCTCCTGGTGCTTCGGAGCTCGTTAACTGTTTAATAATTGTAAACAAAGCCGCCAAAGATTGAGAAAAGATGTACAGGTTCGTAAGTGTTTGCGTAACTTCTTCGTGAATCTAGCCCCTGTACATCTTTTCTCAATCTTTAACTGGCGGCTTTGTTTACAATTATTAAACAGTTAATGAGTTCCGAAGCACCAGGAGGCTGTTTATAACAATAACAACAGTTGATTGGCAAGTTTTCATGCTTGTAAACTGTTTAATAAATGTAACCAAAGCCGTCAAAGATTGAGGAAAGATGGACACGTTCGTAAGTACCTTCGTAACTGCTTCGTGAATCTGGCCCGAATGCTAAATTTACAATGAAGAGATCCAAAGACCCTTCCCCCCTCCCACTACAATGACATGCCAAGAAAACGCGCTGAATTTACCTGAGGGCCGTAACACCTCTAGTGACCTCGACGAGGACAGGGAGCCGGCGGCTTGTCTAAGGTCTCCCGTTTGGCCTGATGATTTTATCTAGTGTGATAAAATGTGAGTCATCATCGTTTATTATGGCTCATCGTCTGCATGATTTTATCTATTTGAATCTTAGATTGCAGCAGTGGTTTGGCTTCGGCGGGTAGGCGGTTCCACGGGTTTATAATCTTATGGGCGAAAAAGTATCTCCTGTTTTCTGTCCAACACTGTAGCTTTATGTGCTTGAAACCGCTCCTCCTTTATGGCTCCTACTGATAGCGCACTGACAAATTCGGGAAGCGCCATTAAAACTTCAGATATCTAGCTTTAGAGGCCAGATAGCACGTTTAAGAGGCCAGATAGCACGTTTAAGAGGCCAGATAGCGCGTTTAAGAGGCCAGATAGCACGTTTAAGAGGCCAGATAGCACGTTTAAGAGGCCAGATAGCACGTTTAAGAGGCCAGATAGCACGTTTAAGAGGCTAGATAGCACGTTTAAGAGGCTAGATAGCACGTTTAAGAGGCCAGATAGCACGTTTAAAAGGCCAGATAGCGCGTTTAAGAGGCCAGATAGCACGTTTAAGAGGCCAGATAGCACGTTTAAAAGGCCAGATAGCGCGTTTAAGAGGCCAGATAGCACGTTTAAGAGGCCAGATAGCACGTTTAAGAGGTCAGATAGCACGTTTAAGAGGCCAGATAGCACGTTCAAGAGGCCAAGTAGCGCACTTAAGAGGCCCAGTAGCGCATTTAAGAGGCCAAGTAGCGCACTTAAGAGGCCAGATAGCGCACTTAAGAGGGCAAGTAGCGCACTTAAGAGGCCAAGTAGCGCATTTAATAGACCAAGTAGCGCACTTAAGAGGCCAGATAGTGCACTTAAGAGGCCAGATAGCGCACTTAAGAGGGCAAGTAGCGCACTTAAGAGGCCAGATAGCGCACTTAAGAGGGCAAGTAGCATCCCCCGAAGGAGCGCTGCCCTGAATACGGAGCACCCAGCGCTAAATATTTGACCCTACTTGCCACTCTTAATGGTAAACTGCTTGACCGCCAACACCTGACTTGTCAAGAACACAATTGACAGCTTGGACACGGTGGGGGGGGGGAGGATTAGATCTACCAGCCCGTATTAGTCTGTGATAGTTTGTACTAGTGGGGTTATCTTGTCTCTTGAGGTTATCTTGAGATGATTTCGGGGCTTTGTGTCCCCGCGGCCCGGTCTTCGACCAGGCCTCCACCCCCAGGAAGCAGCCCGTGACAGCTGACTAACACCCAGGTACCTATTTTACTGCTAAGTAACAGGGGGCATAGGGTGAAAGAAACTCTGCCCATTGTTTCTCGCCGGCGCCCGGGATTGAACCCTGGACCACAGGGCAGTACTAGTCTGTTCTAGTACTTACCTAGTTGCTCTTGCCTAGTTGTGCTTGCGGGGGTTGAGCTCTGGCTCTTTGGTCCCGCCTCTCATCTGTCAATCAACTGGTGTACAGGTTCCTGAGCCTACTGGGCTCTATCATATCTACACTTGAAACTGTGTATGGAGTCAGCCTCCACCACATCACTGCCTAATGCAATCTATTTACTACTCTGACACTGAAAAAGTGCTTTCTGACGTCCCTGTGGCTCATTTGGGTACTCAGTTTCCACCTGTGTCCCCTTGTGCGTGTACCACCCGTGTTAAATAATGTCTTTATCTAACCCCTGCCAATTTCCCTGAGAATTATGTATGTAGTAATCATGCCTCCCCCCCCTAACTATTCTGCCTTTCAGCGACGTGAGGTGCAATTCACGCAGCCTTTCCTCGTAACTCACACCTCTTAGTCCTGGAACTAGTCTACTGGCATACCTTAGAACCGTCCCCAACTTCGCCTTATGCTAGTATATCTGTTTCTGAACTTGTTGTAACTGTACTGAAATAGTACAAGATTAACTATGATTAACTATCGGCGCAAATAAAAACAATAACAAAGCAATTCTAACAAAAACACAGCCAGGGAGGTTAGCAACAAGGAAGGTATACCAGAGAGAGAGAGAGAGAGAGAGAGAGAGAGAGAGGAGAGACAGTTTACCTGCCCAATGCGGCCACTCCCAGCTCCCTAGCATACAAATCCTTCACATTACGGGCACCCCCTGGGGAGCGGACAGCGGGTCGTACCTTAGCTCCTGGCTACCAATTTCTCTCTTTTACCACCCCCACACCTTCAACGTTTCCCATGATAACGTTTCGTCTCAAACGTTTCTGGCAACGAAGCAACTTTAAAACGTTTTCTTATGTAGAAACATTTATAAATCTCTGAACGTTATATCACCTTCAACGTTTGTATGATAACGTTTTGTATCAAACGTTTTTGGCTACATTGCAACTTTCACTCGTCTACGTAGGCCTAAACCCGTCTATATTGAAGAGTGAAGACATGACCAACAAATCCACGCACTCTGTCTTCCTCAGCAAACGTCTGTGAGGCAGACTCTCAGAGTGCAAGAACAGTGTTCAGAGTGTAAGGGCAGTGTTCAGAGTGCAAGGGCAGTGTTCAGAGTGCAAGGGCAGTGTTCAGAGTGCAAGGGCAGTGTTCAGAGTGCAAGAACAGTGTTCAGAGTGCAAGAACAGTGTTCAGAGTGCAAGAACAGTGTTCAGAGTGCAAGAACAGTGTTCAGAGTGCAAGAACAGTGTTCAGAGTGCAAGAACAGTGTTCAGAGTGCAAGAACAGTGTTCAGAGTGCAAGAACAGTGTTCAGAGTGCAAGAACAATGTTGCACTCTTTCCACTGTCGATTTTAAAATATGTTGAAAAAAGCATTAAAAATAGATTTTAAAGCACGAAAAAGTTTAAAAAATTGATTTTTAAGCATGAAAATTAAAAAAAATAGACTTTTAAGCATGAAAAAGTTAAAAAAATAGATTTTTAAGCATGAACGGCTCTCAGTAGAGTGAAGCTGTCAATCCTTCATTAATCCGGGATTTTGGATGGGCTTAAATACGTCGTTTACGATCCTCGACTCCGGCCGTTTTTACGCCATAAACTTCAAACTAATTGGCTGACAGTTCGACGAAGGGGGGAAACTATTCCCACTTTCTTAAAAAAGAAAACAGGTCTGACGTTCGCATGATTCTGGTATTCTAACCGACTCTGACGATTTATTAAAAATTGGAAGACGGGATGACACAGGTCGTGTTTGCGTTCTTTTAGGGGTGCTGGCGGATACCTCCGGATTCATCGAGTATTTACGTATCCACGAACGGCATCCTTGTTTTATCATGGCGGATTTGTTTACATATTTTAAGACAGTTTACGAGTTGGGAAACTTCATAAGCAATCTCGTAGTGCTTCAGAGCTTATACAACTGTTTAATTTGTGTAAACAAAGCCGAGATGAGTGTTGAAGGATGTAGAGGTTTCGTTCGTGGAGGCGTCAGTGACTGATGAGATGCTGCCCAGATTTTAGGGAAGGGAACTATCAGGGGGAAAGCGTCAAGCCATTACGACAATATAGCACTTGCAATGGATCAGGATAAGGATTTGGAATGGGACGGAAGGGAAAATGAATGGTGCCCAATCACTTATGGACGGTCGGGGATTGAACGCCGAACCTGCATGAAGCGAGACCGTCGCGATCTACCGTCCAGCCCAAGTGGATCTCAGAGAAAAGTTGGACAATAATTTGTATATTTCGTGAATACCAGTCACTTCGGCAACAACTAATCTAGTACATTTATTCCTCCAAGGAGGAATAATTGCCATTTATTCCTCCAAGGAGTGCCGGACCAACCGGGCTGTGGTGGGTATATGGGCCTGCGGGCCGCTCCAAGCAACAGCCTGGTGGACCAAACTCTCACAAGTCGAGCCTGGCCTCGGGCCGGGCTTGGGGGAGTAGAAGAACTCCCAGAACCCCATCAACCAGGTATATGTGGGCCTGCGGGCCGCTCCAAGCAACAGCCTGGTGGACCAAACTCTCACAAGTCGAGCCTGGCCTCGGGCCGGGCTTGGGGGAGTAGAAGAACTCCCAGAACCCCCATCAACCAGGTATCAACCAGGTAACATTTTTCCTCCAAAAATGTGTTCACTTGTATGTAAATGATCAGGAGAGAACTTCTATCCTTAAGAGAACTTAAGTTCTCTCAAGGAGAGAACTTAATATTGCACTGCAGCTGGGATCATGTGCTCGTGTGCCTTTCAGGGGTTCTATAGTCACAGTGGCTTAGCATATTCTCCTCAAAATTACTTATTTCCCAAGCAAAGTGCCAGATAAAGCGCTTGTGGAGAAGGCCAGTCATTCCCTCGTCATTAGCAGCTACTTGACCAGTGCGATACTTCTCTTTGGTGGGGTATAACTGGCAAGGAACTTCAAGGACTGGTAGGCGATGAGTCACAATAACGTGGCTAAATTATGTTGACCAGACTACACACTAGAAGGTGAAGGGACGACAACGTTTCGGTCCGTCCTGGACCATTCTCAAGTCGATTGTGAGACAAGTTCAAGGACTTGTCTCCGGCGTCTCTGTCATCCCTTCATCGTGGTGACCCAACCTCCCAGCCAGATTCACGAAACAGTTACGCAAGCACTTACGAACCTAGGGCACGATTCACGAAGCAGCTACGCAAGCACTTACGAACCTGTACATCTTTTCTCAATCTTTGGCGGCTTTGTTTACAATTATTAAACAGTTAATGAGCTCCGAAACACCAGGAGGCTGTTTATAACAATAACAACAGTTGATTGGCAAGTTTTCATGATTGTAAACTGTTTAATAAATGTAACCAAAGCCGTCAAAGATTGAGGAAAGATGTACACGTTCGTAAGTGCTTGTATAACTGCTTCGTGAATCTGGCCCCCAGGTTTGTAAGTGCTTGTGTAACTGCTTCGGGAATCTGGCCCCTTACACGAGTTGACAATTGTCTAAGACGGACCGAAACGTCGTCGTCTCCTCATCTTCTGCCACTTCGGGCTGGACGGTAGAGAGACGGTCTCGCCCATGCATGTCGGCGTTCAATCCCCGACCGTGCACAAGTGGTTGGGGCACCATTCCTTTCCCCTCCGTCCCATCCCAAATCCTTATCGTGACCCCTTCCCAGCGCTATATAGTCGTAATGGCTTGACGCTCTCCCCTGATAGTTCCCTTCCCTTCCTCATCTTCTGGGGTATGATTTATTCATCATTTCTTCAGCCACTTTATTGTGACTCATCATTTGCACCTCTTATTATTTTATTTTTCTTACATATCCTTGTACAATTATTTGTCAAATTTATAATTTTTTTGCTATAAACCTATCCCTTTTTAATTAAAATATCGTTCCAATAACAAAGAGAAGGTGCATCACCTCAAAATTTAAAAATGGCGGGAACTCTGAGATGTGTGTCGTACTTGGCCAATCAAAAACAAAACAAAGACGCTGTGTGTTTCCTTGTCTGTGTACGGGATGAAAATATACGTTCTGGTGCGTCAGTGAGCTATTGTGATTGGCTTAATAACCCCCGAGAGGCTGACAGGCCTGGATAACCCTGTAGGAGTAAAAGTATCCCGAGCGACAGAAGGCGTTGGGTGAAGACATCCTGAGCCACACAAGGCGATGAACACCAGTATCCTGAGCCACACAAGGCGTTGGGGGAAGGCATCCCGAGCCACACAAGGCGATGAACACCAGTATCCTGAGCCACACAAGGCGTTGGGTGAAGGCATCCTGAGCCACACAAGGCGTTGGGTGAAGGTATCCTGAGCCACACAAGGCGTTGGGTGAAGGTATCCTGAGCCACACAAGGCGCTGGGTAAAGGAATCCTGAGTCACACAAGGCGATGAACACCAGCATCCTGAGCCACACAAGGCGTTGGGTAAAGGAATCCTGAGCCACACAAGGCGTTGGGTGAAGGCATCCTGAGCCACACAAGGCGTTGGGTAAAGGAATCCTGAGCCACACAAGGCGTTGGGTAAAGGAATTCTGAGCCACACAAGGGGATGAACACCAATATCCTGAGCCACACAAGGCGTTGGGTAAAGGAATCCTGAGCCACACAAGGCGTTGGGTAAAGGAATCCTGAGCCACACAAGGCGTTGGGTAAAGGAATCCTGAGCCACACAAAGCGATGAACACCAGTATCCTGAGCCACACAAGGCGTTGGGTAAAGGAATCCTGAGCCACACAAGGCGATGAACACCAGTATCCTGAGCCACACAAGGCGTTGGGGGAAGGTATCCTGAGCCACACAAGGCGTTGGGGGAAGGTATCCTGAGCCACACAAGGCGATGAACACCAATATCCTGAGCCACAGGAGGCGATATTGATAAGAACGTACCGATGCCAAATAATCCCTTAAGAAATAGATATATACATAGAATATCCATAGATATACATAGAAATAGATACTCAGGTGCGTGTATGTGGTCCGGAAAGAGGACGATACGTATACACAGCGGGTTCGAGGGAGCAACTTTAGCTGTCTTCGCTAACCTAGCGTATCCCGCTAGTAACAGGCTGAGGTTAGCGTGATGGGGGGCGGGGGCGGGAAAGGCGGGAACTATCAGGGGGAAAAACTCCAAGCCATTATGACAATATAGCCCTGGGAAGGGGGTCAGGATAAGGATTTGGGATGGGACGGAAGGGAAAGGAATAAGCTAGTATACCAGACGTAAGAGGTGAATCTACCAGACGGAAGAGCAGAGTCGACCAGACGTAAGAGCATAATCTACCAGCCCTAGGGGGGGGGGGTGGTGGGGGGGGGCAGCACCACCAACAACCCACCGGGACCAATTGACATGCTAGCAGACACCCAATTAAACTAGAGTCGAGAATGGTCAGGAATTTCAATGACATTCGGCGTGGTTGTGGCAGCGCATGGGAGGGAGGGAGGGAGGGAGGGATGGAGAGTTTGAGGGAGAGTGTGAGGGAGGAAGAGAAGGAGAGTATGAGGGAGTGAGAGAGAGAGAGAGACCGACTGTGGGAGAGTTAGTGTGTCCGTCTTGCATAGCGCACTCTATCCTCCAAGGGCCAGATTCACGAAAGCACTTACGCAAGCACTTACGAACGTGTACATCTTTCCTCAATCTTTGACGGCTTTGGTTACATTTATTAAATAGTTTACAAGCATGAAAACTTGCTAATCAATTGTTGTTATTGTTATAAACAGCCTCCTGGTGGTTCGGAGCTCATTAACTGTTTAACAATTGCAAACAAAGCCTCCAAAGATTGAGAAAAGATGTACAGGTTCGTAAGTGCGTGCGTAACTGCTTCGTGAATCTGACCCCAAGCTAGCAATTGCAAGAGCAGGAACGATGGGATGATATTCACCCCCATTCATAAACACGCTGCCTCGGGCAGAGTGAGGGATATAAACAATGGTTTATCTCCCTCATTTGGTTGGAGATGCGTGTACATCTCTCCCTCCAGCTTCTACCAGCATCTCTAGCAGATTAGGGACGAGAGTTATCTCTGGAGACTATCTGAAAACTAATTATAAATAAGCACTGCTTACTTAAGGAGGTAAGTCTTAGTTGGTAAGACTTACCAACTAAGTCTTGGTAAGTCTTGCGTCTTGGAGGTAATTGGTTGCCAGGCTACGATGATGAGCTAGTCGAGTGTGTTTGAAGAGAAAAACATACAGGATAATACACACAAGAGAAGGTTGTTGACCAGACCACACACTAGAAGGTGAAGGGACGACGACGTTTCGGTTCGTCCTGGACCATTTTCAAGTCGACTGTGAGAAGGAGACTGAAGAAGTCACAGAAGAGAAGGTCTTAGGGTTTGGCCCCCCCCCAAGGCTCTCTGCCAGGAGCCCTGATTACTGTCGCTGCCACTGATAAGTTATATCGTGCAAGCGATGCGGTAGGGATTGAATATGAGAAGGTTCTCTCACTCCTCTCCCTCTGGAAAAAACAGCTACGTGTGTCATGATGTAGTGAAGCACGTGAATGGTAATTTAACACATAAAAAAAGGAATGTTGAGCCTGTTCTTGTTGTTTTTAGGTTCAGCTACTGGGAACAAAAAATTGTAAGTAGCAGGGGCTATGGTGAGCCCGTAGTGGACTTACCTGGCGCAGGAGCGGGGCAAGTAGCGCGGGCTATGGTGAGCCCGTAGTGGACTTACCTGGCACAGGAGCGGGGCAAGTAGCACGGGCTATGGTGAGCCCGTAGTGGACTTACCTGGCGCAGGAGCGGGGCAAGTAGCACGGGCTATGGTGAGCCCGTAGTGGACTTACCTGCCACAGGAGCGGGGCAAGTAGCACAGGCTATGGTGAGCCCGTAGTGAACTTACCTGGCACAGGAGCGGGGCAAGTAGCACAGGCTATGGTGAGCCCGTAGTGAACTTACCTGGCACAGGAGCGGGGCAAGTAGCACAGGCTATGGTGAGCCCGTAGTGAACTTACCTGGCACAGGAGCGGGGCAAGTAGCACGGGCTATGGTGAGCCCGTAGTGGACTTACCTGGCACAGGAGCGGGGCAAGTAGCACGGGCTATGGTGAGTCCGTAGTGGACTTACCTGGCACAGGAGCGGGGGCTGTAATTGATGTTGAACCTAAACATAGTATTGCCACTTACTACTACTTCTACTACTATCATTTCTACTATTTCTACTGTTACTACTGCTAGGGTTCTACAAAGAAAAAAATACAAACCAAAAAAAGATTCAAATAAAGATATTAATTTATAGAAGTCTCAGCAATACGGCATAACCCTGGAAACACAAACCGAAACTGTCTCTATTTTCCGCTTGTTACAACTTGTAATAAAGTTGTTACATCTTGGCTTAACGTGTTTATGACGTATTAGAACGTTGTTACAACTTGCTATATTGGTTGTTATAACTGGTTAGGAGGTGTTAAAACTTGTTCGAACGTTGTACCAACGTCGTAGTTTCGGTGTGTGTTTGGCGGGAAGACACTTATTTGAAGAAAAGTATGTCTTCGACAAGTTTGAAAACTTATACTCTTCAAGGGATGCGCATTTACACGGTTAAACACCATTGGTTCTGGCTTGTAACTGTTTGGGAGACCACATGGGCAACCGCTTTCTAGGTTAAGGGTTTTCTAGATCTTCTAGGCGCCCTAGATAAGTCTTCCTGTCCCCGATAACGATAAACCTAGCAAGAAATCATGAGAAATCGTGAGGCAGCATTAACCCTTAAACTGCTAATCATTTCATGTTCTTCATCCACGTATACATTACACACAGAAATCACAATAGCGTGATGCATCAAATGACCAAATCCACAAGGGACGTGATGAGAGTTCGAATCTGGGATCCTCTTGGACGTAGGTTCGAACCCTCACCACGGCTCTTGTGAATTTGTTCACACATGATTTTTCTTATTCAAAACCCTTAAGAATCAATCGCATACGGCGGGTTAAACAGTTTAGGGGCTGATGACGAACCCTCACAACAGAAGATGAACACAATGACGACGTTTCGGTCCATATTGGACCATTAATCAAGTCGTGTGTTGATACTGTTAAGACCCTAAACAGTCTGAACCCCTAAGCTTTAGAGAGTTCAGACTCTGCAGTATGACCACGCCGTCAGAGAGCAGCCTATGCCATCATAGACAAGGAACAAGGCACCTCCTTCACACACACACAAATTGCTTATACGAACAAAATAAGGAGGTTAGCCCTATGTATGATAGTATTGAAAGTAATATTGTTATCGTGACCCCCTGCTGTTTATATATTTATCCAGCTGTTTATTCATTTATCCAGCTGTTTATTCATTTATCCAGCTGTTTATATATTTATCCAGCTGTTTATATATTTATCCAGCTGTTTATTCATTTATCCAGCTGTTTATTCATTTATCCAGCTGTTTATATATTTATCCAGCTGTTTGTATATTTATCCAGCTGTTTATATATTTATCCAGCTGTTTATATATTTATCCAGCTGTTTATATATTTATCCAGCTGTTTATATATTTATCCAGCTGTTTATATATTTATCCAGCTGTTTATATATTTATCCAGCTGTTTATATATTTATCCAGCTGTTTATTCATTTATCCAGCTGTTTATTCATTTATCCAGCTGTTTATATATTTATCCAGCTGTTTATTCATTTATCCAGCTGTTTATATATTTATCCAGCTGTTTATATATTTATCCAGCTGTTTATATATTTATCCAGCTGTTTATTCATTTATCCAGCTGTTTATATATTTATCCAGCTGTTTATTCATTTATCCAGCTGTTTATATATTTATCCAGCTGTTTATATATTTATCCAGCTGTTTATATATTTATCCAGCTGTTTATTCATTTATCCAGCTGTTTATTCATTTATCCAGCTGGATTATTTATAGTTTTTCATCTTGGAACGATGGATTCCGGGGATTATTTTGGGTTAATGGTTTAGGCTACCTTACCTTGAGGTGCTTCCGGGGCTTAGCGTCCCCGCGGCCCGGTCGTCGACCAGGCCTCGTGGTTGCTGGACTGATCAACCAGGCTGTTAGACGCGGCTACTCGCAGCCTGACGTATGAGTCACAGCCTGGTTGATCAGGTATCCTTTGGAATACCAAAGGATACCTGATCACTGTACTAACACATATCTGCCAACTTGAAAGATTTATTAGTGTTCAGACACTGGTAAAGTTGGTGTGGGATGCAGAGCGGTTGTGTTCCGAGTGCTGTGTGACCTGCTGATTTTACCTCATTGTTTACATTTATTGTTTCTGGAAAGTAAACAGATTATGACGTGTCAAGGGCAGAAGACTGACCCAGGAGGGATTCCACTGGTAAATCTCTTTCGTCTGGATACTTGAGGAAGCCCATTGGTAACCTCCGTTCATCCGGATCTTTGTGGAACCCCCAGTTGTGACCCCCCACCGGCCATCAGGATACTGGAGGAACCCCTACTTGTGACCCCCAAGCCATCAGGGTACTGGAGGAACCCCTACTTGTGACCCCCAGCCATCAGGGTACTGGAGGAACCCCTACTTGTGACCCCCCAGCCATCAGGATACTGAAGGAACCCCTACTTGTGACCCCCCAGCCATCAGGATACTGAAGGAACCCCTACTTGTGACCCCCCAGCCATCAGGATACTGAAGGAACCCCTACTTATGACCCCCCAGCCATCAGGATACTGAAGGAACCCCTACTTGTCACAATAAGTCATCTGACTTGTGTGTGAGAGTAAGAGTAAGCAAAAAGAGATAACAGTAAGAGAAGGGGATGGGAACAAATAAGAGGAGGTAGGGAATAAAGATAAAGACCCATATGCTAAAAGAAGGGAAGAGAATTGGAGAGAGAGAGCAGTAAATATAACTAGGAATGAATGTGAATTAAAGAGAAGGATTGTGATAATATTGAACTGTTGGTAGTGGTGGACTGTGGTAGTGGTTGACTGTGGTAGTGGTTGACTGTGGTAGTGGTTGACTGTGGTAGTGGTTGACTGTGGTAGTGGTTGACTGTGGTAGTGGTTGACTGTGGTAGTGGTGGACTGTGGTAGTGGTGGACTGTGGTAGTGGTTGACTGTGGTAGTGGTTGACTGTGGTAGTGGTGGACTGTGGTAGTGGTTGACTGTGGTAGTGGTTGACTGTGGTAGTGGTGGACTGTGGCAGTGGTGGACTGTGGTAGTGGTGGACTGTGGTAGTGGTTGACTGTGGTAGTGGTGGACTGTGGTAGTGGTGGACTGTGGTAGTGGTGGACTGTGGCAGTGGTGGACTGTGGTAGTGGTTGACTGTGGTAGTGGTTGACTGTGGTAGTGGTTGACTGTGGTAGTGGTTGACTGTGGTAGTGGTGGACACAGGCAGAGCAGGACAAGCCAGAGAGCGAGAGAGAGAGAACCCACCCACCCACCACCAGCAGTGTGGTGTGTGTGTGTGTGGGGTAAAAGTTAAAATAGCCTCCACCAGAACTAACTTTACGGTTTACCCAGACACACACGCCTTCTCTTAACTACGTGAAGGAATGCGTATATATACACACACACACACACCTGCGTGTATGTATGTACTCACACATGTATGGCGTTCCTCAGTCACGCTCCGAACAATACATTACACAGATAATGAATTATTAAACCCCCCCATGAATGAGACTCATGAGAAATAGTTAAACCCCAGGAATGAGAAATCATAATTCATTTATTTTCCCATTAAACCATAGGAAAGATAAATCAAACCAATAAATGGGGAATATATAAGCAACGGAAAATGAGAATGAGGCCACAGGAGAGATAAATGAGACTCAGAGACAGAGAATGAATAAGGCGAAAGATTGACAGAATGACAGGAGACAGGAGAGATTAAGAGAACAATCAGACAGAATTACAGAAATTTATGAAAAATATGAGGCAGGAGTGAATGACGGACAGGGAAGTATAACGGACAGGGAAGTATAACGGACAAAGAAGTATAACGGACAGGGAAATATAACGGACAGAGAAGAGGTATATATGACAGTCACATCAGCTGCCAAATGCTCGTCTATATATGTAAACAATTACACATACAGATACGTTCCGAAATTAAGATGACATAATGTATCCCGTTCATGTATAATATACCCTTTCTGCACTCTTATCATACACACACTATGTTGTATGGTTATATGTCCTATATACACGTCCATACACTCATTCAAACAAATCAATATATATATATATATATATATATAATATATATGGCATGTATATATATGTGTGTTGTTTTGGTTTAGAGTGATCTCAGGTCCGCAGAAGAGGTTGGCTCCGGCCGTGATTCCTGAACATTGTAGCAGCGTCGCGCCACATATTTTCGTCCCTCTGGGAGCCATGAACACAACCGTAATGAATACGCATACTAGCCATAGCCTATCCACGGCGGGTGCTGTCATCAACCACAACCTGACCACCAGAGCCGTCCACGGCCGCCCGTGCAGCGTGGCGGCTTGGCGGGAAGGGACGTTCGCGGCGGCGTTCGCGGGGCGTCCGCGAAGACGGAGCTGAGAAACGGTTCGTTGGACGGAGGGAAAAGGTAGAAGCGTGTGAGGCAGCTCAGGCTTTTGTGTCTCTCCCCGGGTGTTCTGCTGAGCGCGCCGCCGCCCTCAGAATGTGTGGTATGCGGCCAGCCTGGTGCCCGGCGATATCCGATTCTCCTTAATCCAAATTCATCCCTTTGCCGGATAGATCGGTGCGTTGAGGTGATGATTACACACACACACCCGCCAGCGGCTTTGACACACAGTCTGTGTTAATAATCCCGGTAATATCTTGAACTGTGATCTATCAACCGACGGTAAAAGATTACTGGTAGATAACAAAACATCATTCTGAGTACGCATTTCATGTTTTATTCGGCATTAGGATATGTAATATATGGCAAATAAATTCAGAAATGCTAAATATGCTATAAATGAGCATTTTAGCACCCTTGAGGCCTCCAAAAAGGCTCATTTCACCAACGTTGCCGTAAGATGAATCGAAGTGTTCCTGCGCCGCCCAGATGACAGGTGAGTGGGGAGGAGGAGAGAACAGCCAATTACAACCAAGATGGCGTCTAAGTATACATTGGCATCGGTGATGGTTTTTCCCTAAGTGACGTGTTGTGTGAGTGCTATTTCGAATATTAGAGTGTATGATGGTGTGCATAAACAGTGAGGAAGGCAGGGATTACCATGGCGTCACGAGACAATCAAGCGGTGAGTAGACACAGACCTTTCTTGTTGATCGTCATCTCATCTCACTTGAGGGTAGCCACTGCTCTTTAGGTTAATTTCTCTTCTCCCCGGTGTGCATTTCCCGCCTCTAGGCCCCCAGTAGCTCGGCTTTCGGGCCGGCTCGAGGCTAAAGAGAGAGAGAAAAATCACGCTGAAAGTAGAATAACGAAGAGAAACGGTGAAGAGAGCATGTGTGTGTGAGAGAGCGAAGAGATGCTGGCCCAGCCGCTGTCTGCCATCATTTGCTTATTATCTCCTCTCTTATGACGGAAGGCGAGAGGAACCCTTGTGTGAGAGCTCCCTCCTTGAGCTGGAGCCCTCTTCTATCCCCCCAGGGGCTAGTCCACTATCCCCCAGGGCTCGGGGGGGCAGTCAGGACAGACGAGATGGAACCAAACCCACTCCGTACGTCGCGAACGATTGTGACACGGATTGATAGATTGAGTTATACCCGACTGTGTTTACGATCAGCCGTGGGAAATGCCTCGATGCTGAGGCAGGCATAAGAGAGCAGCAAGCAGCCAGCCACCAGGCTGGCTGCACATATGCACCCCCTGGCATCATGTAGCATTATACATATAGAACAAAGTATATGTGTGTAGCTTAATTCAGGTTTGGGCTAGTGAACTCCACGAGGAATACGCCCTGGCGACTTCAACGGCGACTTCAACGGAAAATAAATAGTGATCCACTTGATCATAATTATTTTAGTACACACACATTATATATATATATATATATATATATATATATATATATATATATATATATATATATATATATATATATATACTTATATTTGGTATTGTCACAAGCTTTAGGTTATTTTTGTGATTCTGGGTATCGTGGCTCTGGTTATCTTTTGTGATGTAGGATAACCCGGATCTGGTTATCCTTTAAGATGAAGGATAACCTGGTTCTGGTTATAGTTTGTGATGTAGGATAACCCGGATCTGGTTATCCTTTCTGATGTAGGATAACCTGGCTCTGGTTATCCTTTGTGATGTAGGATAATCTGATTGTTGTTATACTTGGTGATGAAGGATAACCTGGCTCTGGTTATCTTTTGTGTGATTAGCTTAGCTGTTGTTATGTTTGATGGAGGTTATCGACCTTGGTGATAGCTAAAATGATCTTTGCCAAGTTTTGCATGGTGTGGCTATCTTATTCCTTTTCACGTAGACTGTGATTAATACCGTTATCTCAGTATTTATCCTCCCTGTTATCCTAACTTCCGTAATGCTCCTTGAAGCTATCCTGAAAATCACTATGTTCAAGATAAACTTAGCTATATTTTTATGTGATTTATAACAGATTTTATGTGATATCGTAAGGGGCAACACATTAGCCAAGGTCCCTGGTTATCTTGCCTGAGGCTCGGCTGTACTGATGATAGCAAACATTACTTTGTGAGAATATTTGATTTAAAGTGACGTTTCCGCTGTTGGAACTTTTTTAACAGGATCTAAATAAAGTACTACTTTTTTAAGTAGTGTTGGAGTACTTTCTTTCAGCGTTTTGTTAAACAAAAAATAAAGTAGTGTTTTCATCTGTTGCTATCCTAGCTGAAGTTACCTGTTGCTATCCTAGCTGAAGTTACCTGTTGTTATCCTAGCTGAAGTTACCTGTTGCTATCCTAGCTGAAGTTACCTGTTGCTATCCTAGCTGAAGTTACCTGTTGTTATCCTAGCTGAAGTTACCTGTTGTTATCCTAGCTGAAGTTACCTGTTGCTATCCTAGCTGAAGTTACCTGTTGCTATCCTACCTGAATTTACCTGTTGTTATCCTAGCTGAAGTTATCTGTTGCTATCCTAGATGAAGTTACCTGTTGCTATCCTAGCTGAAGTTACCTGTTGCTATCCTAGCTGAAGTTATCTGTTGCTATCCTAGCTGAAGTTATCTGTTGCTATGCTAGCTGAACTTACCTGTTGCTATCCTAGCTGAAGTTACCTGTTGCTATCCTAGCTGAAGTTACCTGTTGCTATCCTAGCTGAAGTTACCTGTTGCTATCCTAGCTGAAGTTATCTGTTGCTATCATAACTGTAGTTATCTGTTGCTATCCTAGCTGAACTTACCTGTTGCTATCGTAGCTGAAGTTACCTGTTGCTATCCTAGCTGAAGTTACTTGTTGCTATCCTAGCTGAAGTTATCTGTTGCTATCCTAGCTGAAGTTATCTGTTGCTATCCTAGCTGTAGTTATCTGTTGCTATCCTAGCTGCAGTTATCTGTTGCTATCCTAGCTGAAGTTACCTATTGCTATCCTAGCTGAAGTTATCTGTTGCTATCCTAGCTGAAGTTATCTGTTGCTATCCTAGCTGAAGTTATCTGTTGCTATCCTAGCTGAAGTTATCTGTTGCTATGCTAGCTGAACTTACCTGTTGCTATCCTAGCTGAAGTTACCTGTTGCTATCCTAGCTGACGTTATCTGTTGTTATCTTTACCCAGTCTAAATAAAACACTACTTTTTTTACTGTTTTATTAAATGACTTGCTTACTTTTATTCAGTCTACTGTCTACTGATTCTATTTCTACTTTAATAACTCTACTGTCTTTTTTATGTGTACTGCCTACTTTTAATTAAGCATACTGTCTACTTTACTGAATCTACTATCTACTTGTGTTAAGTCTACTTTTTACTTTTTGGTTCTTGTGCATCCTATGTTGTTAGTAATATGTTGGGTCCTAGGCAGCAACATAGGCTGTAACATGGGCCGCAACATAGGCCTATAACTGTTATCATGTTACTGATGTTATCTTGACTGGTTTTCCTGAGTGTATCCTATGAGGTTATTAACACTTCTGTTATGTTTGTTGAGGTTATCTTAAGGAACTGTATATTTGGAGTTATCTTAGGTGTTATATTAGGTTATCCTAGATGCAGGTGTTGCTATTCTAGTTGAATTTGTCTGATGCTATCCTAGCTGAAGGCGTTGCTATCTTAGCTGAAGCTGTTGCTATCCTAGTTGAAGCTGTTGCTATCATACCTGAAGCTGTTGCTATCCTAGTTGAAGCTGTTGCTATCCCAGCTGAAATTGTTTGTTGCTATCCTAGCTGAAGTTACCTGTTGTTATCCTAGCTGAAGTTACCTGTTGCTATCCTAGCTGAAGTTACCTATTGCTATCCTAGCTGAAGTTACCTGTTGCTATCCTAGCTGAAGTTACCTGTTGCTATCCTAGCTGAAGTTATCTGTTGCTATCCTAGCTGGTTATCTGTTGCTATCCTAGCTGAAGTTACCTGTTGCTATCCTAACTGAAGTTACCTGTTGCTATCATAACTGAAGTTAAGTTGCTATCTTAGCTGAAGTTATCTGTTGCTATCTTAGCTGAAATTATCTGTTGCTATCCTAGCTGAAGTTATCGGTTGTTATCCTAACTGAAGCTATCTGTTGTTTCCTAGCTGAAGTTATCTGTTGCTATCCTAGCTGAAGTTATCTGTTGCTATCCTAGCTGAAGTTATCAGTTATTATCCTAGCTAAAATTCTGTTGCTATCCATTCTGAAGCTATCGGTTGCTATCCTACCTGAAGCTATCGGTTGCTATCCTAGCTGAAATTATCTGTTGCTATCCTAGTTGTAGTTATCTGTTGCTATCCTAGTTGTAGTTATCTGTTGCTATCCTAGCTGAAGTTATCTGTTGCTATCCTAGCTGAAGTTATCAGTTGCTATCCTAGCTGCCGTTATCTGTTGCTATCGTAGTTGAAGTTGCCTGTTATCTGAATTTTTCTGTTGTTTTCCTAACTGAAGTTACTGCTATCCTGGCTGAAGCTGTTGACATCCTAGATGAAGTTGCTATTGTTATCCTAACCGAAAGTCTCCGTTTCAAAGGCTTTCAGCGATATCCTAACTACTGAATTTTTACAAACGTTATCCAAGGAGTTCTAATTATTTCTGAGGTTATCTTAATGTAAAATTAACTTGGATTAATTATCCTGTCGTTTCCAATTGGTTTATGCTTCCTGTTGGCTGTCAAGGTAATTGTAACAGTGTGGGTGTGGCAATAGTGTTGGTGGGTGTGGCAGTAGTGTTGGTGGGTGTGGCAGTAGTGTTGGTGGGTGTGGCAGTAGTGTTGGTTGGTGGGTGTGGCAGTAGTGTTGGTGGGTGGGTGTGGCAGTAGTGTTGGTGGGTGTGACAGTAGTGTTGGTTGGTGGGTGTGGCAGTAGTGTTGGTTGGTGGGTGTGGCAGTAGTGTTGGTGGGTGGGTGTGGCAGTAGTGTTGGTGGGTGTGACAGTAGTGTTGGTTGGTGGGTGTGGCAGTAGTGGTTGGTGGGTGTGGCAGTAGTGTTGGTTGGTGGGTGTGGCAGTAGTGTTGGTTGGTGGGTGTGGCAGTAGTGTTGGTTGGTGGGTGTGGCAGTAGTGGTTGGTGGGCGTGGCAGTAGTGTTGGTTGGTGGGTGTGACAGTAGTGTTGGTTGGTGGGTGTGGCAGTAGTGTTGGTTGGTGGGTGTGGCAGTAGTGTTGGTGGGTGTGGCAGTAGTGTTGGTGGGTGTGGCAGTAGTGTTGGTGGGTGTGGCAGTAGTGTTGGTTGGTGGGTGTGACAGTAGTGTTGGTTGGTGGGTGTGGCAGTAGTGTTGGTTGGTGGGTGTGGCAGTAGTGTTGGTGGGTGTGGCAGTAGTGTTGGTGGGTGTGGCAGTAGTGTTGGTGGGTGTGGCAGTAGTGTTGGTGGGTGTGGCAGTAGTGTTGGTTGGTGGGTGTGACAGTAGTGTTGGTGGGTGTGGCAGTAGTGTTGGTTGGTGGGTGTGGCAGTAGTGTTGGTGGGTGGGTGTGGCAGTAGTGTTGGTGGGTGTGGCAGTAGTGTTGGTTGGTGGGTGTGGCAGTAGTGGTTGGTGGGTGTGGCAGTAGTGTTGGTTGGTGGGTGTGGCAGTAGTGTTGGTGGGTGTGGCAGTAGTGTTGTTGGGTGTGGCAATAGTGTTGGTTGGTGGGTGTGGCAGTAGTGTTGGTTGGTGGGTGTGGCAATAGTGTTGGTTGGTGGGTGTGGCAGTAGTGTTGGTGGGTGTGGCAGTAGTGTTGGTGGGTGTGGCAGTAGTGTTGGTGGGTGTGGCAGTAGTGTTGGTGGGTGTGGCAGTAGTGTTGGTGGGTGGGTGTGGCAGTAGTGTTGGTGGGTGTGGCAGTAGTGTTGGTTGGTGGGTGTGGCAGTAGTGTTGGTTGGTGGGTGTGGCAGTAGTGTTGGTGGGTGTGGCAGTAGTGTTGGTTGGTGGGTGTGGCAGTAGTGTTGGTTGGTGGGTGTGGCAGTAGTGTTGGTGGGTGTGGCAGTAGTGTTGGTTGGTGGGTGTGGCAGTAGTGTTGGTGGGTGTGGCAGTAGTGTTGGTTGGTGGGTGTGGCAGTAGTGTTGGTTGGTGGGTGTGGCAGTAGTGTTGGTGGGTGTGGCAGTAGTGTTGGTTGGTGGGTGTGGCAGTAGTGTTGGTTGGTGGGTGTGGCAGTAGTGTTGGTGGGTGGGTGTGGCAGTAGTGTTGGTGGGTGGGTGTGGCAGTAGTGTTGGTTGGTGGGTGTGGCAGTAGTGTTGGTTGGTGGGTGTGGCAGTAGTGTTGGTTGGTGGGTGTGGCAGTAGTGTTGGTTGGTGGGTGAGGCAGTAGTGTTGGTTGGTGGGTGTGGCAGTAGTGTTGGTGGGTGTGGCAGTAGTGTTGGTTGGTGGGTGTGGCAGTAGTGTTGGTTGGTGGGTGTGGCAGTAGTGTTGGTGGGTGTGGCAGTAGTGTTGGTTGGTGGGTGTGGCAGTAGTGTTGGTTGGTGGGTGTGGCAGTAGTGTTGGTGGGTGTGACAGTAGTGTTGGTTGGTGGGTGTGACAGTAGTGTTGGTTGGTGGGTGTGGCAGTAGTGTTGGTTGGTGGGTGTGGCAGTAGTGTTGGTGGGTGTGGCAGTAGTGTTGGTGGGTGTGACAGTAGTGTTGGTTGGTGGGTGTGGCAGTAGTGTTGGTTGGTGGGTGTGGCAGTAGTGTTGGTTGGTGGGTGTGGCAGTAGTGTTGGTGGGTGGGTGTGGCAGTAGTGTTGGTGGGTGTGGCAGTAGTGTTGGTTGGTGGGTGTGGCAGTAGTGTTGGTGGGTGTGGCAGTAGTGTTGGTTGGTGGGTGTGGCAGTAGTGTTGGTTGGTGGGTGTGGCAGTAGTGTTGGTGGGTGTGGCAGTAGTGTTGGTTGGTGGGTGTGGCAGTAGTGTTGGTTGGTGGGCGTGGCAGTAGTGTTGGTTGGTGGGTGTGACAGTAGTGTTGGTTGGTGGGTGTGGCAGTAGTGTTGGTTGGTGGGTGTGGCAGTAGTGTTGGTTGGTGGGTGTGGCAGTAGTGTTGGTTGGTGGGTGTGGCAGTAGTGTTGGTGGGTGGCTGTGGCAGTAGTGTTGGTTGGTGGGTGTGGCAGTAGTGTTGGTTGGTGGGTGTGACAGTAGTGTTGGTTGGTGGGTGTGGCAGTAGTGTTGGTTGGTGGGTGTGGCAGTAGTGTTGGTGGGTGTGGCAGTAGTGTTGGTGGGTGTGACAGTAGTGTTGGTTGGTGGGTGTGGCAGTAGTGTTGGTTGGTGGGTGTGGCAGTAGTGTTGGTGGGTGTGGCAGTAGTGTTGGTGGGTGTGGCAGTAGTGTTGGTTGGTGGGTGTGGCAGTAGTGTTGGTTGGTGGGTGTGGCAGTAGTGTTGGTGGGTGGGTGTGGCAGTAGTGTTGGTGGGCGTGACAGTAGTGTTGGTTGGTGGGTGTAACAGTAGTACAAGCTACTCGACAATCAACAACCAGGTACTCGACAATCGACATAATCTGCCCCTCAACTCTGATTGGTTAACTTGGTTGCTTCTCTCCTATACGCTTCGGGGTTAGGCCAAAACCGCTGCATTTCGTACGCAGTGGGGAATTAAGCTAACGGGTTCGTTAGCGAGGAGGGACCTGCCATGCAGCCTCGTTCAGTCCTCTCGTTGATTTGTTGTGTGGGCGAGCAACGCGTTAATTAACGGTCAAGGGGGGCGGGGGGTGGTTGGGGTGGGGGGGGGGGTAACAGTTGAAACTACTAACAGTCGATGGAAAGTAATTGGTGTCCAGTCAATCTTCCCTACAGCTTGGTTCTCTTATTTGTCTCGAACCAGGACCAATAATCATCAATTATTTACTTACGAAACCTCTGCATCTTTGAACTCTACGGCGGCGTTGTGTACACAGTTGGTCAGCTTCGAAGGATTATAGTTATACGATTGGTTGTTTATGCCAATAATAACATGAGGTTGTTAGGTTTCCAAAGGTCCGTCATGTGTGTTCAATGTTTGTAAACAAAGCCGTCATGCTTGCTGGAAGATGTACAGGTTTCGTAAGGGTGAGTTAGTGTTGGGTCAATCTCTGGGCGCTTCCCCTGTTGCCGTTGATTGGCCCCTAGTTTACTGATGGGCTGTTCCTGTTCCTGCCGTGGTTAATGCTACCTGTTGCTGCTACTGCTCCTGTTCCCTGCTGTTTGCGTTCCTGTTTCTAGCTTATAAATTGAGGTTACAATCAAGTACATCAGATATTAAGCTGTGGTAGCCATTCCTGTTGGTGATACCGTTGCTCCTGTTGTTGCAACTGCTCCTGGATCTATTACTGTTGTTGATGGTGGTGGTGGTTCCTGATAATGTTCCAGTTCTTGTTCCGATATCATTGTCTCTAACATCAGAAACCTCCAAAAATCTCATTTTCCTCCTCAAACTTCATTAGACTGTTAATTCCCTCTACCCCCTCATCTAACATCTACGACCTCCCTCTACCTCACTTCACATCTACCACCTCCATCTACTCCTAACATCTACTACCTCTCCCTCAGCCTCCTAACTTGCTCCAGCCTCCTGTACTCTGACCCGTGAAATATATAACCCTTCATTGTTTAATTCATGAAGCAAGTCGTACGCCAGGAGCGTATTGATCAGGGGCGCCGCTTGATCTCTCAAACTGGCTAGTTCAGTCGTTAGTGCTTATATGGGGGGGGGTGGAGGGAGAGACGGGGGGGGGGGGGGGAGAGAGAGAGAGAGAGAGAGAGAGAGAGAGAGAGAGAGAGAGAGAGAGAGACACACAGACAGACAGAGAATTAACTGTCAGGAAGGAAAAGGAAGGGGTGGTTAATGGTAGTTAACGGGACGGGTGTATAACTGTCTACTGTCAACTGCCTCACAAGTTATGGTTGGTGAGGAAGGTAGATGAATTGATTTTGTTTTGTGTTTGTCAGTGTTTTTGTCCATAGTCTGGGAGGTAGGGGAGGGAGAGGGGGTGCCAGGAGGGGTGTGTGTGGGGGGGGGACCAGGAGGGGTGTGTGGGGGGGGGGGGGAGATGAGTGACGAGGGAGAGAATACGACTGACAGGGATGACACTCCCACCCACACTACACAACATCTAGGAGGCCTGGTCGAGGACCGGGCCGCGGGGAGGTTGAGCCCCGAAATCATCGCAAAAGTAACCTCAAGGTACACTCCCTCCCATTCATAATACTCCCTCCCACCCGACACTGTCTCTCCCACACCAGGAAGGAGTAGAAGCACTGTGCCTACCACTCTATATAATGTATAACAGGGGAACTGCCAGAAATTTGGAAGACGGCTAATGTAGTCTCGATATACAGGAAGGGAGATAGACAGGAGGTACTGAACTACAGGCCGGTGTTCTTAACTTGCATACCATGCAAGATGATGGAGAAGATTGTGCGAAAAAAGCTACTGGAACATTGTTGACCAGACCACACACTAGAAATTGAAGGGACGACGACGTTTCGGTCCGTCCTGGACCATTCTCAAGTCGATTGAGAACCATTCTCACAATCGACTTGAGAATGGTCCAGGACGGACCGAAACGTCGTCGTCCCTTCAATTTCTAGTGTGTGGTCTGGTCAACATACTTCAGCCACGTTATTGTGACTCATCGCCTGCCTAGTGGAACATCTAGAGCGATGAGTTACGAGGAAAGGCTGCGTGAAATGCCCCCTCACGACACTGGAAGACAGGAGAGTAAGGGGAGACATGATCACTACCTACAAAATTCTCAGAGGAATTGACAGGGTAGATAAAGATAAACTATTCAACACTGGTGGGACACGAACAAGGGGACACATGTGGAGACAGAGTACCCAAATGAACCACAGAGACGTTAGGAAGAAATTTTTCAGTGTCAGAGTAGTTAACAGATGGAATGCATTAGGCAGTGATGTGGTGGAGGCTGACTCCATACACAGTTTCAAGTGTAGATATGACAGAGCCCAGTAGGCTCAGGAATCTGTACACCTGTTGATTGACGGTTGAGAGGCGGGACCAAAGAGCCGGAGCTCAACCCCCGCAAGCACAACTAGGTGAGTACACACACACACACACTGAATATGACAGGTGTTTGTTTACATGCGTTGATTATGACAGGTGTTATTGTTCTAATCTCTTGCTTCCTTCTTGATTACCTTGCATTTGTTTGGGTTGAATTCAAGACTCCACTTAATCCCTTTAATTCAAGCATCATACTTAGTTCCATTTGAATTCTACTATCCAATTGTTTATGACCTGCAGTATGTTGCAATCTAGTTTAGCAAGCCCGTCGGTTTTGCAATACCCGCAAACAGAGACATATTTTCTGAAGTCATTTGCATTGAAGAAGAACAGTGTAAGTTCAAAGTGTGAGTCTTCCGGGACCCCTGTGTGTGTGTGTGTGTGTGTGTGTGTGTGTGTGTGTGTGTGTGTGTGTGTGTGTGTGTGTGTGTGTGCCGGTGGAGCACCCAATCGGACCGTTATTGAATGTTTACTGCGCTTGTGGTTGTGTAGGTGTGTATGTATATATATGTATGTAAATATGTGCTTGTGTGTGTGTGTGTGTGTGTGTGTGTGTGTGTGTGTTTGTGAGTGCCGTGAAAGGTTCTCCTGCTAATTATCGGAATCTTTACGGGGAGGAATCTGTGGAGTGCCACCTCCAGCATGCGTAATGTGAATTAGATACGCGAAGGAATCTAACCAGCCTACGTGCTTGCGTCTGCTTGGCGATCCCAGTTTTGGCCAGCAGGACTGTATAGACGTTTCTGGTGTATACAAGGGGGTTTTTGGGGGGGCCTCAGATCATTCCTGAGTCACTTTACCGTTCCTGATTTCCTCTTCATCGTTCCTGATTCTCTTTTCACTGTTCCTGATTCCCTCTTCACCGTCCCTAACTCTACAGTGTAAGAGGCTCTATCAGAGCTAGGGACGGAGAAGTGGAATCAGTGTCAACAAGCTCCGATGTGCTGGAGATAGATCTTCCTTTGCTGGTTCCAGAGATCTTCTTATACTACACCACTACTGTCTCTACACCACCACTACCACTACACCACCACCTCCACCACTACACCACTACCACCACCATCACTACACCACCTCTACCACTACACCACCACCACCACAATCACAACAACCACAACACAGGTCCCCAGAAAATGAATGATTAAGATTAGTTGTTGTTGTTTAAGATTCGCTACTTGGAACAACAAGTTCCAAGTAGCACGGGCTATGGTGAGCCCGTGAAGGATTAAGAATCAACATCTGGCCAAGGGTCGAGTGCTAGCTGCCTGGTCCCGCCTTTTGCAACTAGTGGCCTATGGAGTGACTCCTGTTTATCATCCTTACCTTGGGGTGAATTCTTGGCTTAGCTTCCCCGCGGCCCGGTCCTCGACCAGGCCTCCTCGTTGCTGCACTGATCAACCAGGCTGTTATTGAACCAAGTCGTTATTAAAGTTTATATTCTCCTCCTGATCTGGGGACTCACACTGGGAAAATTATTCATTGCTGATGTCTCTCCTGCTCGAACGACATTCACAATCGACTTGAGAATGGTCCAGGACGGACCGAAACGTCGTCGTCCCTTCACCTTCTAGTGTGTGGTCTGGTCAACTCTCTCCTGCTCATCTGTTTCTAGGTTCAAGACGCAGCATCCGGCTTCTTTATCTCCCCCCTTGAGCATCCTTTATCGTCAGGGATGTCAGGGAGGGACGTCAGGGAGGGACGTCAGGAAGGGACGTCAGGGAGGGACGTCAGGGAGGGACGTCAGGGAACTCGTCCTCTCAAATGATGCATCACATATAATGACGTGAAGAGCCCCAACGGACAAATAACGTGGTGCTATAACTCATAGCGACTCACTGAAAATAGTATTTTTTTTTCCTGAGCCGCTATGGAGCAGCAGATCCCTTTTCACCTAATGCTTCTGTTCACCTAGCAGTAGTTAGTGACCCGGGAGTGTGTCAACTGTTAGGGGGGAGAGGGGATGTATCCTGGGGTGGGTCAGTAGTTTGACCTATTGGGAGGAACTCGATATATATATATATATATATATATATATATATATATATATATATATATATATATATATATATATATATATAATGTATATGTATAACATATATATAGACTTCCTGTCCCCTGATTAAACGAATTATCATATACTCACAGAACTTTCTCTTTTCCTGAATATGGAAGTTGACTTCCATTTATCTTGTGAGACATCTAGAGTCTAGTGTGTGTGTGTGAGGTATGAAAACTGATAATCATTTCATTAAATAAATCAGTTTTTAATGCCAGTTTTCTAATGAGATAATGTAGGATAACAGCTCTTGGCTTCCAGCTCCATTCAGCATATTTGTAATATTTATAAAAGGAGAGAGAGAGAGAGAGAGAGAGAGAGAGAGAGAGAGAGAGAGAGAGAGAGAGAGAGAGAGAGAGAGAGAGAGAGAGAGAGAGAGAGAGAGAGAAAGAGAGAGAGAGACAAGTTAAAGCGAGTTAAGGGAAAGTATAAGAATGAGTAAGAGAAAGCTGGCATACCAACACGTGAATTGAGATAAAAAAAGAGATTATCAATCAGCTTTGATGTACACATTCAAATTGATATTACATGAGATACACACACACACACACCCCCCCCCCACACACACACCCACCCACACACCCCTACACCCACACCCCCACACACCCACACACACACACCCACCCACACACCCCTACACCCACACCCCCACACACCCACACACACACCCCTACACCCACACCAAACACACAACATACCATCCATTGCCTTGGCAAGCCCCAAACTCTCAGTTTTATTGCACCGATCTGTATTCTGTCGAGAGCATTTTTATGGCTATTGATCTGAAGGTGTTTTGCTAATACACACCCCGCCGGCTACACCGCCACATTCCTCTCCCGCGCCGAATTTACAATGAACTCCGGCAGTGGGTTATGGAAGGTCCAGGCCTCTCTAGGATGTGGGGTGTGGCTGTCGTTTTCCAGGGCCTCCTTGAGGTGGTTGGTCGTACCGAATTGGTCTTACTGAGCGGTGATTGGTCTTGTCGAGCTGTGATTGGTCTTACCGAGCGGTGATGTTGATGCTCTCATACTCTGATTGTTGCTCTAATTCTCTGATTGGTGTTCTAGTACGTTGATTGTCGCTCATATAGACTGATTGTTGCTCCCATGCGCTGACTTCTGCTCCCATGACCTGATTGTTGCTCTTAAACACCGATTGTTCCTTCCATACACTGTTTCTCCATTACCTGATTGTTGCTCTCAAACCCTGATTGTTCTTGCCATACACTATTGTGTCAGGGAATCACTGTATACTTTTGTGCCTACATTTCGTTATTAATCACACACACACACGTACACACACACACACACACACACACACACAACATGCACACACACACACGCACATACATACACACACACCGTTACTACTTTTACAGTTAAGCAGAACAAACATACAGAACTATACACAAACTTGCTAAATCACAACAAACGTCAAGGTATACTCATACAACTTGAGAATAATACTATACAACCAATAATTGTATAATAATAAAAGGCTGATATTATTATATCGCTAAATCTTTAAATTTCCTCACTCTCTTAAAAGTTTCAAAGATAAAAATGGTATTTAATAATTTTCATATATTCACACTCTTTAAAAAAAATTTATAATAAAACAAATCACAATGATGGAAGTGTTTACACAATCTCTTGTAAAACCTCTTTCATATATTTAATAAACTTTTTAATTCTACTTTGCTCTGATGAAGGCGAATTAAACCGAAAACGAGTTTAGCATTCTCTATTTTTCCAATGTGTTTTTTTTTCAGCATATTTAAGTAAATTGTAATGTAGGACAAACAGGGAAAACCATAGAGACAGTGTAAATCATCACACATATTCCATGAGATCATATGAAGATTCTGGAGCTCTTTTATGTTGTTCAGGGGCTCAATTCATCCCACGTAATTGGGAAATATCTCCTGACATATTTGTGTAAATTGGGTGTGTGTAAATTGGGGGGATCATTGTAATTTCAGACAGTATCTCTGTGTTGTTTAATTGAAACCATTTTGGAAGCATTATAATGTATGAAAGTTCAAAGCAATGATGAGATGATCTGTTTGACTTGTTGTACCAGTTCAGAGTGTTGAAGCACTTGTCTCTTGTGGAAGAGAAGTGTTGAAGCACTTGCCTCTTGTGGAAGAGTAGTGTTGAAGCACTTGTCTATTGTGGAAGAGAAGTGTTAAAGCACTTGTCTCTTGTGGAAGAGAAGTGTTGAAGCACTTGCCTCTTGTGGAAGAGAAGTGTTGAAGCACTTGCCTCTTGTGGAAGAGTAGTGTTGAAGCACTTGTCTATTGTGGAAGAGAAGTGTTAAAGCACTTGTCTCTTGTGGAAGAGTAGTGTTGTAGCACTTGTCTCTTGTGGAAGAGAAGTGTTGAAGCACTTGTCTCTTGTGGAAGAGAAGTGTTGAAGCACTTGCCTCTTGTGGAAGAGTAGTGTTGAAGCACTTGTCTCTTGTGGAAGAGTAGTGTTGTAGCACTTGTCTCTTGTGGAAGAGTAGTGTTGAAGCACTTGTCTCTTGTGGAAGAGAAGTGTTGAAGCACTTGTCTCTTGTGGAAGAGTAGTGTTGAAGCACTTGTCTCTTGTGGAAGAGAAGTGTTGAAGCACTTGTCTCTTGTGGAAGAGTAGTGTTGAAGCACTTGTCTCTTGTGGAAGAGTAGTGTTGAAGCACTTGTCTCTTGTGGAAGAGTAGCGTTGAAGCACTTGTCTCTTGTGGAAGAGTAGCGTTGAAGCACTTGTCTCTTGTGGAAGAGTAGCGTTGAAGCACTTGTCTCTTGTGGAAGAGTAGTGTTGAAGCACTTGTCTCTTGTGGAAGAGTAGTGTTGTAGCACTTGTCTATTGTGGAAGAGTAGTGTTGTAGCACTTGTCTCTTGTGGAAGAGAAGTGTTGAAGCACTTGTCTCTTGTGGAAGAGTAGTGTTGTAGCACTTGTCTCTTGTGGAAGAGTAGTGTTGTAGCACTTGTCTCTTGTGGAAGAGAAGTGTTGAAGCACTTGTCTCTTGTGGAAGAGTAGTGTTGTAGCACTTGTCTCTTGTGTAAGAGAAGTGTTGAAGCACTTGTCTCTTGTGGAAGAGAAGTGTTGAAGCACTTGTCTCTTGTGGAACAGATGTGTGATTTTACCCCACTATGGACTACCGGATGACATACATGTATTTCTGTTTGTGTTAAGAACATACATAAGTATACAACAACATACACATACCAACCATAAGACAGAAAAGGGAATGATTATGTGTATATAAATGTACATATCAATATTACACCCAACTCTATAAAAAAAACTAAGCTAGACTTTGAGCGATGTGCACAACCACATCAGGCGGTCACTCACGCTGAACAAACACGCGATAAGACTAAAGAAAGAGAGAGGCCGGCTATACACAGAGAATGACAAGGAAGTATGTGAAGTCTTGAATGAAGGACTTCAGGAAGTATTTGCCAAAGAACTGTGAGTTGATTGGGAGGAATTCAGCCTACATTATGAAAGACTGGAGTGGTGAAATGGAGGTGGACACAGGTGTGGAGCAGTTCATCAAGCAGTCACCACAAGCTGATTGTACTGACGAAACCACTGCATCTTCCATAATTCTGGCGACTTAGCCTAACACCACCAGTTCATATACAACAATAATAACTTTAGATTGTGAAGTTTCCGCAGTTTGTAAACTTGAATAAATGTAAACAAAGCCTCTTAAATTAATGAAAGATATAGACGTTTCGTCAATGAATGCTTGATGAATGGCTATGGGACCAGGCATAATCTACACCATGGGTGCTGTTGTTGTTGTTGTTTAAGATTCGCAATCTGGAATAAAAAGTTCCAAGTAGCACGGGCTATGGTGAGCCCGTACATGGGTGCTGAATGGGATTAACTGGGAGCGCGAGTCTCTCCCTCGCAAGCCTGTTCCATTCATCCCTGCAAATGAATTAAACGCCATTCAGGTTTCTTCAGTCATTTACGCAACTGCCACAAAACCTGTACTTGTGTCAACAAACATGGCGGCATTGTTTACATTTGTGTGTCAACAAGCATGGCGGCAATGTTTACATTTGTGTGTCAGCAAACATGGCGGCAATGTTTGCATTTGTGTGTCAGCAAACATGGCGGCAATGTTTACATTTGTGTCAACAAACATGGCGGCAATGTTTACATTTGTGTCAACAAACATGGCGGCAATGTTTACATTTGTGTGTCAACAAACATGGCGGCAATGTTTACATTTGTGTGTCAACAAAAATGGCGGCAATGTTTACATTTGTGTCAACAAACATGGCGGCAATGTTTACATTTGTGTGTCAACAAACATGGCGGCAATGTTTACATTTGTGTGTCAACAAAAATGGCGGCAATGTTTACATTTGTTAATCAGTTTTACGAGCTTCGGAAAACCTCACAATCCATTGTTTTTATGGTTGCAAACAACCTCGTATTGCTTCGGTGGTTATTAACTACTTAATAAATGTAAACAAAAACGGCATGATTGAAGTAAGATATACAGGTAGGTCAGACATGTATGTGAATGAGTTTGGGTGGATATGGACACAAGCTGCCTCGTTGTTGTTAAAGATTCGCTACCTGGAACAAAAAGTTCCAAGTAGCACGGGCTATGATGAGCCCGTAGATAGTTATAAGCTGCCTCGTATAGGCCAGTAGAGCATCTGTAGTTTTCTTAGTTCTTATGTAAGCCTCGAGGAGCTCAAACAGCTGCACTTAAGCTGTGGACAACTTGACTAAGATACTGCTTGAGAATGGCACGCCAGCAACGTGTCCACACCTAGTGAAGCCCAAGCTGAAACTTGCCGTGTCATCTGGCACACCTGGTCACACACCTCCTCTCACAGCTGGTACACCTGGTCCCACATCTGCTCTCACAGCTGGTACTCTTGGTCATACACCTGCTCTCACAGCTGGGACTTTTGGTTACACACCTGCTCTCACAGCTGGTACACATGGTCCCACATCTGCTCTCACAGCTGGTACACCTGGTCCCACATCTGGTACACCTGATGTCACACCTGCTGTGTGTGTGTGTGTGTGTGTGTGTGTTATAAGTAATATCATATTTTATCATCACTCACTATGCAAAGTATTTATTTATCCATTATTCAAGTTTAACACAAAAAAATCCTAAATCTCATTGCAGTTCAATAATATACACGAAAGAGTTGAGACTAGCGAATTATACACTAAATTAATCCCGTTACAATTGGTATTTTTCTCCCAGTGACAATTTAAATGTGAAAGCGAGGCTACTGGCAGGAATGTTTGCTCCCAGTCTGACGTTGATGTAGCAGCTTTGGGAAGGTAGAGAATGTGTTCAAATCGCATTTCAAGACAACTTTTATTTATCTCTGGCATAAAATATTGGTCAGTGATTCATTTTTTCCCGCCCACACGGAAGCTTACAGCTCGCTGGCCGAAGAGGAAGGTAGCCTAACGTAACTTAATTTCATCTAACTTGAGACTAATGTAACGTAGCCTCACCTAATCTAACTCTTTTTTAACCTCAGCGTAACCTATCCTATCCTTATAGGTCTCATGGTGAATTGCGTCGTTTAGAAGTGAGTGGTAAACTCTTTATTGGGTGTAAGGATGACGTGGAAAATCACTAAAATCTGTAAATTGAAAGAATGGGCGTTAACTACAAGGTAGTTCACACGGGAACTACATAGTTTGACTTGCCTATAACAGCTAACTATTCATCTGCTAGTAAGTACTCATCTACAAGGTAGTTTACACAGGAACTACATAGTTTGACTTGCCAGTGCCAGTATCACTTGTGGCTTGATAGTGACATAACTGCTACTTGTAACTTCTTAAGAATGATTATCCCTTGCGCTTGTTCTTAACGGGGTGTATCCTCGACTCACACTTTAGAGACCCGGGTTTGATGCCCGGCCAGACCAGAACCAATTGGGCAAACCTGATGCCACTTTTCACCTACCAGTAAATAAGTACTCACCAAGTGTATGTAATAAATAGTAGGTATGATGAAGACACACACACACACACACACACACACACACACACACAACCACGTGTGTTCCTGGATACCAATGCAAATGAGTATCTGGCCTGACCTTCTCTCCAGGAGTCGGCGCGGTGTCGGTCATTTCATCACCTCTTGTGGTCTCAGCACAGCCCTTGCCCTCCAGGACGACCTTCTGGCAACTGGCAGCTGGCAAGTGCTCAGTTTCCACTTGCCTGGAAAGTGCTAAGTTATGGTTTTACGGTAAATGCTCCATCATCTTTCTCCGCTGTGCCCTAGGCTTCACTACCCCTCCCCCAGCGCCCTAGGCTTCACTACCCCTCCCCCAACGCACAAGAACGTTACCATATTATCTACCGTAATTGACTAATTGCTTGAATTGACTGATTCGTACGCTTCTAGTTAGGCAAAACCACTTCGAAACTAACGCTCGTCATATCGTAGACATGACTGCGATAGAACACGGCCCAACTGTCCTCACGTTCGATGCGTCGTATGTAAACGCTTCGAATACCAGCTGGAGATGTATGCGCACCTAGCTATTAGCAAATATAAAGAGTTTCACTCTAATCAGAGTGCCCCAGTGCCCCTATACGGTCTTGGGGCACTAAGGACGCTGGGTACGCGTTGTCACACAGGCCCGGTGTTCTGGTATTGTAGATCAGTGAACTAAACTGTATGGTGATTGCCGGAACAACCGTGGACATCTTCAAGAGAAAACTGGATAGTTTCCTCCAAGAAGTGCCGGACCAACCGGGGCTGTGGTGGGCATGTGGGCCTGCGGGCCGCTCCAAACAACAGCCTGGTGGACCAAGCTCTCACAAGTATATTTAATAATAATATCTAATATGTATCTAATAAATTCCTAAACGATGAAACTGTATATAGTTTAGCATGTACAGTACTACAAGCTTAGTCTAGTTTTAGCTAGTCCTGCTTAGGCTAGGTTAGGTTAAGCATGATTAGGTTTTGTTTTAAAACCCATCGGCGAAAGTTCTTTTGTTCACTGACATGTATGCTCAAGTATTCTATGAATTTTCTCAATTATATATTACGATAACGTGATTTCTCTGTGTATGCCTTAGGAATTAAATTTAAACACTAATTTACAACAACATTTAATAATAAGTACGGTATTTCCTTTAGGGCAGCATTCTGCTCGATGATAAAAAATCATCATGGAATATTATACCAAATTATTATATCGAAGTGAATATTTTAATTATTACCCCTAATTTTAAGATATAATGGGATGTGCCTAAATTAGTCCTAGATCCCTCCAGGAAACGAAAAACCATCACCTGAAATGCACAGGGAAATTATATATATATATATATATATATATATATATATATATATATATATATATATATATATATATATATATATATATATATATATATATATATATGTCGTACCTAGTAACCAGAACGCACTTCTCAGCCTACTACGCAAGGCCCGATTTGCCTAATAAGCCAAGTTTTCATGAATTAATTGTTTTTCGACTACATAACCTACCTAACCTAACCTAACCTAACTTTTTCGGCTACCTAACCTAACCTAACTTATAAAGATAGGTTAGGTTAGGTTAGGTAAGGTTGGTTAGGTTCGGTCATATATCTACGTTAATTTTAACTCCAATAAAAAAAAATTGACCTCATACATAATGAAATGGGTAGCTTTATCATTCCATAAGAAAAAAGTTAGAGAAAATATATTAATTCAGGAAAACTTGGCTTATTAGGCAAATCGGGCCTTGAATAGTAGGCCGAGAAGTGCGTTCTGGCTATTAGGTACGACATATATATATATATATATATAAACCCGATACGCCTTTGTTAATCCCTGTCACACTATTCAACACTGTTTAAGGTTTGACCGAAATTATAAATATAGACTTAATCCTGCCCGACTTGAAACTTAACGGTTGTCATAGGAGCATAATCGGCGCAACCAGCGTAAGAGAGATTAAATTGTTCATTTAATATAAATCTAATTAATTAAAAATACAAAATGATAATGGACCAAAAAAACTATTTTTTTTAGTAACTAATTTTTGGCTATTTTTTCAATCCTCAAGATTTACCGAGGATTGAACTCGGTAGTACAAGGCCCTTTCCTAATTAATTTGGTTTTTACCTCTTATAAGCGTGGCGATAATTCCAGTTACGTTTGCCTCTAACAACCCGTCTTCGACTCAAGTCCATTCCATCCAGCGGTCGACCCCACAAACGCATTCAATACAGACTCCCGTCAATTAGAAAATTGGAAGGTTGGACGGAGTAGTAAAAGCCAATCATAAATATAATTATAATTTAATTAATTCAAACTTAAATCCGACCAATCTTCACTTCACATGTAGGGGAAATATACAGATTTCCTGACAGAATTGTTTTTTTTATTTTGAAGACTCAAAGTTTTGCTTTTATCATATTAAATACTCTGTTAGTTATAGGACAACTCAGGGGGGATGCACATTCTACATTTTAGTTTGTTAATTGTTTAGCAGAAATATTAATAATATGTAAATAAAGAAAATCGAGTCTGAAACGTACGATTATTCATTTGTCTTAATTCCAAGTCTTTTTACCTCACAAAAGTTTTGAGAAGTCGCTCATCAAGTTCTTTTTTATATAGAGATCATTGATAACATTGACATCACTGACCTTGATTGCGATATATTCATAAGAACCACGTGTTCCCAAGGGCACTATCATTATAGGAATTAGAGTCAGCAGAACGAGGGAACAGAATCTTTGTTACATCAATAAAGCTAATTAGACCGCAGTCCACTAGTTTATTGACAAACTCGTCTATGAAAGCTCTCTAATTTTTAAACTCTCATAATTTGTGGAAATATTGACAATACGTGTCTACTGATGCCATCAGAGTGCGTGGGTTTTTCTACTAAAAAAAGTAGAAAACTAAATTTTCTACTTTTCTACTACTGGTTTTAACAACTCCATTAATAAATAATAATAATAATAATAATAATAATAATAATAATAATAATAATAATAATAATGCAATTTCTATCAATAAAGAGTACCAATGATATAAAATAATACGTGAAGAGATGAAATAAACACAGCTATTAACTTCAGCGGTTGGAAACTGGAAAACACAGGAAATAATGAATGACAGAAAGCCTTAAAAAAACAGTAATAATAATATTGAAATAATTCGACAAGAGATTATACATACCAAAGTGTATCAGAGCGAATTGGCAAACCCTACAAAACAAATTGAAAATCCCAGTAAACACCATAAAAAACTAGATGATTTGGAAGAATTAATAAACAGGGGAAAAAAAGAAAAAGAAAATGGAAACAAAAGCGTAGTTAAGAAAATAGAAGAGCGGAACATGAGGCGGACAGGACAAAAAGAGATTAGAGTGACAAGGTTTTAGTCTGGGATCTAAGAGGGATCCCAAGAGCAGGTGGGCAAGCAGGTTCCTCTTACCTGCTGGGGCAGTGGCGCCCGGGCGGTCGGAGGGGAAGGACGTGCGCGCGGTCCGCTCACCCCTGACCACGCCTGACTTAAATCCCGCGTGTGTATGTGTGTTGTATAGACTACAACAGGTCATTCCCCGGATCTATACATTAAAAACGAGTGAGGAAAGAGTTGGAATGAAAGCATACGCGTGCAACTGGGGGGGGGGGGTGTGTGTTTTTAAGAGAGGTTTGACCATATGACCGCTGGATGGTGGGGTCATTGCTGTCCACACTCGAAAAAGAATGGAAATCTGTCAGCATCTTGTATACAAACAGTGTAAACTCAGTGTCTTGAACAATCCACTTATACTGTCGGGTCGTGATGTGTCTGTGAGGATGTAGACTAGTGGCTCGCCCGCTCTTAGCTCTCATGTGTTAAGTTTACCTTACTAGAACGGCAGATATTTGGGAAATGAAAAACTAGTTTGCTGGTAAACTTTAATATAAACTGTACGGAGATAAGTTAGCTATTGGTATTCCTACAGAATATTCGCTGAATAGTGCGCTAAATGGAGACCGGGTTACGGTGTATACTGAGCTTGTTATAGAGACCGGACTACGGTGTATACTATGCTTGATATAGAGACCGGACTACGGTGTATACTGTTCTTGATATAGAGACCGGACTACGGTGTATACTGTGCTTGATATAGAGACCGGGCTACGGTGTATACTGTGCTTAATGCAGAGACCTCGCCCCGGTTCATCAGATACGCTTGTGAACCAAATTGCAGTAATTCTTTCCTATAGCGTCACATTGTAGGATTTTGAAGGTTTTGCCGGTCATAAATCCTTCAGAGCTATCATTGGAAGAACTCTGACGATCCCAATTAGTAAATATATATATATATATATATATATATATATATATATATATATATATATATATATATATATATATATATATATATGTAGGAAGTGTTCTCTACAGTATTTTTGTTTATATAAAGCCAGTGTCGAAATCACTATACAGTTCTGGGCAGGGTAGAAGGACTAGGCACCGTTCATTCCCTGTTGGACCCTGTACACCCAGCAGTAAATTTGGTATCCGGATGTGAAACGAAAGGCTTATCGCATTGTAGGGAAAACAAGCCACTGGATTTCCTAACCGGTTACAGGTCGTTCCCCTACGTATTTAGCGTAGGGGAGGAACGTTTAGAGAGTATGTAGCCTCCCCTGTTGGCTAAATACGAACATTCATGAAAATCACAATACAGGCATCATGGGTTTTGTATACCAGAGCTAAATGCTGTGATTGACCACTTTATCACTTGTGGCACAGTTACGCATCGTTGATATTTCTTCCCCCATTAGTGAAGCAGAAAATGGAATTCTAGTTATGTCTAACGATGCGAGTCTAAGGGACTGTAATTCGTGGCTTCTGAATATCAGGAAATGTAATTCGGGGCCTCAGAATAACAGCAACTGTAATGGGTGGCCTCAGAATAACAGCAACTGTAATGGGTGACCTCAGAATAACAGCAACTGTAATGGGTGACCTCAGAACAGCAACTGTAATGGGTGACCTCAGAATAACCAACTGTAATGGGTGGCCTCAGAATAACAGCAACTGTAATGGGTGGCCTCAGAATAACAGCAACTGTAATGGGTGGCCTCAGAATAACAGCAACTGTAATGGGTGGCCTCAGAACAGCAACTGTAATGGGTGACCTCAGAATAACCAACTGTAATGGGTGGCCTCAGAATAACAGCAACTGTAATGGGTGGCCTCAGAATAACAGCAACTGTAATGGGTGGCCTCAGAGTAACAGCAACTGTAATGGGTGACCTCAGAATAACAGCAACTGTAATGGGTGACCTCAGAACAACAGCAACTGTAATGGGTGACCTCAGAATAACAGCAACTGTAATGGGTGGCCTCAGAACAACAGCAACTGTAATGGGTGACCTCAGAATAACAGCAACTGTAATGGGTAATCTCAGAATAACAGCAACTGTAATGGGTGACCTCAGAATAACAGCAACTGTAATGGGTGACCTCAGAATATCAACAGCTATTATTGTTGGCCTGAGAATAAAAGGCATTTTTATTGGTTGCTTCAGAATAACGAGCATAGTCACTCCGGCTCGGTGCTTTCTTTTGATAATTACTTCAGAACAACGAAGTGGATTTATGATCTCAAAATAACAGGAACTGTTATTGGTGTCCTCAGAATAACAGGATCTGTTAATGGTGGTTCTCAGAATAACAGGAACTGATTGATTGCTAAGAAAAACTAAAAGTGATTGGTGGCCCTAATTCTCAGGCCACCAATTAAAAAATCTTTGGGGGTTGTCTAAGAATTAAGCCACCACCCAAAAAAAAATCACGAAGTATTAATTTTTCGGCGGACTAAGAATGTCAGTAACGGTGATTGCTCTAAGAATAACAGGAACAGTGATTGATGGCCTAAGAATAACAAGAATTCCGAATGTCTTGTCTGGAGGGTCTGTCGTTGAAGGCTCATCCACTTTAGGCACTGGAACGCGGCCATGTCTTGCCCCCAACAGCAAATATTTTATCCCCGCTTATGATTTATGAAGCATTTATGCGCCAGTGTAACTTTTGAGAGGAGGCTTGTCACAGACAACAACTTGAGCTTTATAGGTTATCTCTTAATGGAGTCTGTCAGACCTGAATGTGGAATGGGAAGCCTACTCGAACCGTGATGGGTGAGGTTGATGATTCCTTTCCATCACACGCATGCGGTAACCGGGATAAAGTAGGGGGGGGGGGGGTAGAAATAGCCTAAGCTACTCTATCCCTTTGAGATGTAATTCTTTCTAGTCTCAATAAATATACTTGAACCGGGATAATGCTTATATGTCTATATATTTTTTGCTGTTGAAGTTGATATCTACGTCAGGGGTAATCAAATCTCCCTAATAAAGAACCAGGGCGGGTAAAATACACAACTATGTACACGTTAACTCATAATTTGTAACAATATTTAAGCAATGTCAAAGGAGTCCTGTATTCATGCGCCTGTCAGAAAGGGGTTTAGTGGTTTTATTTGCCATAATTTGTTGGGGAAACACACATAAGTAGTGAGATGTTAGATAAAGCATGCCACTTTGAACGTTAGGAACAAAATGGTGTATGCCATGTTAGCTTATATTTGCCGCATGTGGTTTTGTTAAATATGGACCCAACCATTGGACAGTATGTTAGCGACGCGGCAGTTTGCTAATGACCGGAAAATATGCTAATGACCCAACACTATGTTAACAACCAGTCAGTATGCTAATGACTCGACAGAATGCTCGCGACCCTGGGGTATGCTAACAAAGTATGCTGACGGCTCGACAGTAAGATGACTATTTGGTAGAATACAAATCGGGTAACAGTATACTAACGTATGAAAGTTATGATTATTGCACCACGTCCTCATGTTATATGTGATTATTATTATATAATGCTTATTAAAATGTTATATAGGCTAGTGTAAATAACACCTTACCTAGCTGGCTTTGGGTAGCCTAGTATAGATAACACCTTACCTAGCTAGCTTTAGGTAGCCTAGTATAGATAACACCTTACCTAGCTGGCTTTAGGTAGCCTAGTATAGATAACACCTTACCTAGCTGGCTTTGGGTAGTCTAGTATAAATAACACCTTACCTAGCTGGCTTTGGATAGTCTAGTATAGATAACACCTTACCTAGGTAGCTTTGGGTAGCCTAGTATAGATAACACCTTACCTAGGTAGCTTTGGGTAGCCTAGTATAGATAACACCTTACCTAGGTAGCTTTGGGTAGCCTAGTATAGATAACACCTTACCTAGCTGGCTTTGGGTAGCCTAGTATAGATAACACCTTACCTAGCTGGCTTTGGGTAGCCTAGTATAGATAACACCTTACCTAGCTGGCTTTGGGTAGCCTAGTATAGATAACACCTTACATAGGTAGCTTTGGGTAGCCTAGTATAGATAACACCTTACCTAGCTATAGCTTTGTGATGCCTAGTGTAGAATACACCTTAACTGGTTCTTGTTATATAGCTTAGTGTAAAATAGGCCTCACCTAGGGAGCCGGTCGGCCGAGCGGACAGCACGCTTGACTTGTGATCCTGTGGTCCTGGGTTCGATCCCAGGCGCCGGCGAGAAACAATGGGCAGAGTTTATTTCACCCTATGCCCTTGTTACCTGGCAGTAAAATAGGTACCTGGGTGTTAGTCAGTTGTCACGGGCTGCTTCCTGGGGGTGGAGGCCTGGTCGAGGACCGGGCCGCGAGGACACTAAAGCCCCGAAATCATCTCAAGATAACCTCAAGATAGCTCTTGCTGTGTAGAAGAGTGTAAATTACATCTTACGTAGCCGTTGATATCTAGTCTAGTGCAGAATACACCTTGAGTTGCCCCTTGTTATATAACCTAGTGAAAAATACACATTACCTAGCCCCTAACTATATGCAAACTTGGTTTGTAGATTTGATTTCGAAATGAACTTATTCTTTAGTATGTTAAACTGTAAATCTACGAAGCAAACATTAGTGGAGGCCTACAAATAGTATATTGTCGTATATGAAGAAGAGTGCTAGTGGATGATCACTGTTATCCTGAATTATAACAAGCTGTAGGTAACAAGACACATGTTAACGTAACAAAGCTTTCGTCATAGGGGGGTAGAAATAGCCTAAGCTACTCTATCCCTTTGAGATGTATTTATTGCTTATCTCAATAAACATACTTGAACTTGAATTGAACTTGCTTTCGTCATTTATAGCCTCCCTTTGAACGTGGGGTCACTCATCTTAGCGTGTATTCTCTAAACGCTAAGAGAAAGGGCGACTGACAGACAGGCGGGCAGATTGAAATAGCCGCAAGATGTAATCAGTTTCAAGGTCTGGCTGGCGGGACAAAGGCAGGAAGTGGCGTTGTGTTAGAAGGGTGGTGTAGCCTGCTGGGAATGCCGTGGCAGGTTGGTTCCTAAGACCATTAGTGTCAATACTATGACGACAACGGTTATGGAAAGGTTACCTGACGCTTCCGTCGCTAGGTGTGGAGAGCTGGTGGGAGTGCAGCACTTGGCCTGGATGATGGATCCCGTGACAGTGGTTAAATAGTGGATGAAAGGAAGTAGTTTTGGTGGATTGGAAGGTATGGAGCAGTGGTCTGTTCCCACTGCTGATAGCACTTTTTTCGTTGGTAATCTTGGAATGCTGCAAGACAGCTGTAGGATTTGTTTGCTGACAAATTACAGTCTACTATTCATTGTTGGTTATGGATTTTTGCTGAAATATATATATTATAGCAAGAAAGCATTTTCCTAGTAATTTAAAACCTTTATATATAATGACGGCTAATTTGCTTCATAATAAATTAGGTGTTGCATTGAGACGGATGGGTAATGTAGAGTTTCAAAAATCAAGGGAATTAGCGTTACCTCCTAAATAAAGAATTAAACTTTTGATTTTATGGTATTAGGCTGGGTACTCTGAGCGATAGTGGGAGAGTTAATGCCGTAGCCCACCAATCCTATTCCTTAAGCGGTAGTCGGAGTTACACTCATTGCCCCCCCATAACCGTCCCTTGAGCGGTAGTGGAATAGTTAAATCCATAGTTCCTATTCTCTTTAGCGGTAGGGAAAGAGTTACTGCCATAAACCCCCATACCCATTCTTGAGCGATAGGGGAAGAGTAATAGGCACATGATGGGTTTTGGGAACGGGTCCTGAGTCTTTATGCAATATAAAGTTAATGTAACTTATTATTTATAATACTAGAAAGTTGGAATATTCAGATAAGACTTTTGTAAAATGATATTATGGATGAAATATTTAGAAAGTTGTTTTAGCTTTGTGATATACTTGTCACTAGATTAAATAGGATGTCATAAAATGAAATGGAATTCTCACTAGGCTTGATTAGCATTATCACTATGCATAATAGAATTCTCGGCAGGCTTAATTGCGTTCTTAGGCAAAACATAATTGTCAAGGGACTAATTATAATTTTGTCTAAGCAATAATTAAGGTATAGTGGAATACTAGTACATTCAATTCTGTATACTTTATACATATTTCTAAGATGTCAATCATGTGACTGTGAAAATCGTGTGAAGTTATACGAACATAGGGCGGCTGTTCCTATTGATAATCCATAAATCGATGGAAGTATTGAGTTTTATACTTTAACAGGCAAGATATATAAATGTGATACTAACAGCATCGAACAGCAAGTAACATGGTTATTGCAGACGCAGTTCGGTGTCTGCACTTGAAGGCTTAAGGTGGGGGAAAAAATAGATCCATGATAATGCTAGGTATACAACTCCAATCTACCTCAATGGCAAAAGTTCCTTCAGTATATCATAAGTACTTGATAAGCCTTTTGTACCAGTTTTCTCTGGAGTGACTTTAAAAGAGTTGAAAAGCACGTATTGGTAGATGAAGTGCCCGAAGCCTCGTGTGGAAGTTGGCATGATAAACAGGACTCAACCCGGGCCGCCTACCATGGAACGTCTTGACCTGAGGAAGAAAAGGGTCGGCACCACTGCCAAGAGTCATAACGCTAAGGTAAGGTATAGTAGGACCTTCGTTTACTAGGGACAGCATGAGTTAAAAGAAAAATTAAATGCGAGTAAACTGACTAGTTAAAAAAAAACAAATTCTGAGCTTGTGGTTTTTGTAAGTCGCATGTTGGCTTATTTAACGTTGTTTGATAAGATTTTTCAAATGTGTGACAGCACATTCAACAGATTGATGAAGATTAAGCCACCCAAAAGATAGCACTGGCATGAATAGCACGTAAGTGGTGGCCCTTTTGAGCTATTAACAGTATCAAGAGCTGATATTGGGGATCTGTGGAGGTGCGACTGCACCCTGCGTGACGGGAGATGTCTCCCACATTCAACACATTGAGTTCGTAATTAGTATGACATAAAAACAACAAAATATCACGTTTATCGTTCATTTATACTATGAATAAATATCATGGGAGGTTTTTGATGTTAACTTTTTTGGGGAGGGGGGTTTAATATGGATATCCTGACAAAGCTCATAGTAGCACGACTAGGTCTACTGAAAAAAAATGAAATGCAAAGTTGAATTTGTAATTACTGTATCAAAACAACCCGTTCTCTCACCTGAAGAAAATGCAAAGTAATAGTAACAATTAAAGGACCTTAATGTTGATGTTATTAACAGGCAAACTAGCATGCAATAAATAGTGACTTGGAATGAACATTGGCAAACCAGCCTGGGGCCAGATTCACGAAAGCACTTATGCAAGCACTTACGAACGTGTACATCTTTCCTCAATCTTTGACGGCTTTGGTTACATTTATTAATCCGTTTACAAGCATGAAAACTTCCCATTCAACTGTTGTTATTGTTATAAACAGCCTCCTGGTGCTTCGGAGCTCATTAACTGTTTAATAATTGTAAACAAAGCCGCCAAAGAATGACAAAAGATGTACTGGTTCGTAAGTGCTTTCGTGAATCTGGCCCCTGGAATAATTATGCTGCCGACTTGAAGGACAAACGCATTTTTTGGAGCCACCTTTGGAAGGAAGCGTGCTGCTAGAAAGAAGATTGGGTGGAATTGAACGTATCGCGATAACCTGTTTTCATCAGGTAAATAATACGATCGATTGAAAGATATCGGAATCAGATCAATGCTTGCGAAACGTTTTGAGGCACAAATTCTATGTTTTGAGGAGAAATTAACTGTTTGTAATTATACTATTATTAAGAAAGTCTTGAGTACCCTTGATACATAGTCAATGTACGAAATATTTTGAAGGAAAAATAAAACATGTTCTCTAGAATGGTAGATATGTATTTGCCGTTAAACATATGTATTCTGGTCTTCGACATATATACTAGTATATATATATATATATATATATATATATATATATATATATATATATATATATATATATATATATATATATATATATATATATATATATATATGTATGACATCAACACTGGCGTTAGATATATGTACTTTGGTGTTAAGACATCAAGTATATGGTTTAGAGCCTCAAACATAATGGAGTGCGACGAGAAGAACATTTAGTTTTTCTGAGTGCGAGAATTATTACAATGAATTTGTCTAAAATGCGTTTTAGGCCTGATAGTATTGCCTGAAACGCTATGCGTACTAGTGGCTTTAGTTATTGTATGTACTACCTCTATCTTTAAATCAAACAGAATGTTTGTACTGTAACTCTGCAACCCATCCTCCGAATTGACAGTACAATTTAATACTAAGTGTAATAAGTACATTTTCTTACTGTCATAAACAGTGCATAATTGCACTTATGGGGCTGTTACATTTACCCAACCCCCTCCCCCGATTTAATTCTCCTCATTTTCTGTTAAGACACTTAGAATTTTAGGATGAAGTTTTCAATTTCTATTTGCAATACACAAGTTTTAAATATCAGGAATTTCTTTTTCAGGTTTATTAAAACAATATAGATTTTATACAAAATTTAAAAATATCCTGAGTTACTTTACAATTTATTGATATATTTTAGTTTTGTTTTATAAAACTGTAATATCAATATAGCTATAGGTTAAGTACTAATTGTAATTAAGAAGCAATAAAATTATTATCTTCAAAAGCTAAGACGGTTAGGTGAGGTCGTGGTTTTCTATTCAGTTTTTCAGGTAAACTCAAATATTCACAATATATTTGACAGTACGATTTTATAATAAGTGAAAATAAGTACAATTCCTAACTGTTATGAATAGTACATAATTGCACTTATTTGTCTTCTTACATTTACCACCCCATTTTTGGAGGACGGGCTGAATTATGTATGTACTTTCCTAAATAAATTATTATTATTATTATTATTATTATTATTATTATTATTCGCTTAACACTTGAAGTATCTACTGGAAATACCGACATGACTGCGTTATAATGAACCTCCCAATTTGGGGATTCATTTTAAAACGCGTGAAACTCTGCAAATGAATATCGTCGATTTTTTTGGCGTTTCTTTTGTTTTTAGAAGCGGCATCCATCCTCTTAAAAACAAAACACAAAAAAAATCTTGCGCCGCCCTTGAAAAGAGTGACCGTGGCATTAGGCTAGCCAAACCGCTTTGAGAGAGCGGGCCGAGCTTGGTAGCGGCCCCATTGTTACTCCGCTCTCTGGTCTAATGTCAAAGAACCATTAAATTACATCGTTTAGACAGCCAGCTGACGCCGGGGCCTCTTAAGGCATTACACTTATTAAGATGCAGCGAGGCACAGGTAATTCCAGTTTTTTTTTTTCTCGTCTCTGTATTCCCCTGGAGCGGAGCGGGGAGTCGAACGTCGGACAGACCGTCAGTGTCGCGCTAGGCTGTCGTACTCCACACACACACACACACACACACACACACACACACACACACACACACACACACACACACACACACACACACACACACACACACACACACACACACACAGACTAGGGAGGTCCTGGGCTAGCAGGTCCCGAGATCGTAGGCTAGTAGCACGCTAGATCCTGTACTAGTAGGCTCTGAAATTATATATTATAAAACCCGCTTTGATCTGGGCATCAGACTCATTACATTTGTCCTATCTTGAGGTTATCCTGAGATGATTTCGGGGCTTTTAGTGTCCCCGCGGCCCGGTCCTCGACCAGGCCTCCACCCCCAGGAAGCAGCCCGTGACAGCTGACTAACACCCAGGTACCTAATTTACTGCTAGGTAACAGGGGCATAGGGTGAAAGAAACTCTGCCCATTGTTTCTCGCCGGCGCCTGGAATCGAACCCAGGACCACAGGATCACAAGTCCCGCATGCTGTCCGCTCGGCCGACCGGCTCCCTTGAATGTAAAATGTCCTAGTGGATAAAAATGTCCTAGACATTGAATAAAATGTCCTAGTGGACATTTTAACAAAATATGTTTAATTTTGGGGAATATATATATATATATATATATATATATATATATATATATATATATATATATATATATATATATATATATATATTATATATATATATATGTCGTACCTAGTAGCCAGAACGCACTTCTCAGCCTACTATGCAAGGCCCGATTTGCCTAATAAGCCAAGTTTTCATGAATTAATTGTTTTTCGACAACCTAACCTACCTAACCTAACCTAACCTAACTTTTTCGGCTACCTAACCGAACCTACCCTATAAAGATAGGTTAGGTTAGGTTAGCTAGGGTTGGTTAGGTTCGGTCATATATCTACGTTAATTTCAACTCCAATAAAAAAAAATTGACCTCATACATAATGAAATGGGTAGCTTTATCATTTCATAAGAAAAAATTTAGAGAAAATATATTAATTCAGGAAAACTTGGCTTATTAGGCAAATCGTGCGTTGCATAGTAGGCTGAGAAGTGCGTTCTGGCTACTAGGTACGACATATATATATATATATATATATATATATATATATATATATATATATATATATATAACACACACACACATTCATATATATGCGTGTGTGTGTGTACTCACCTAGTTGTGTTTGCGGGGGTTGAGCTCTGGCTCTTTGGTCCCGCCTCTCAACCGTCAATCAACAGGTGTACAGATTCCTGTACACCTGTGTGTGTACAGATTGATGTGTGTGTGTGTGTGTGTGTGTGTGTGTGTGTGTGTGTGTGTGTGTGTGTAAAGAGATGGAAATGTTGAAGACGAAACATTCTGGAATAAAACGTTAAGGTTTGGCAGCCACAGGAGAGAAGATTAAGAGAATCCACGCCGATCTTGAGCCATAGCAGCAGCTATAAAGTTTTAAAGAGCGGCGCAGCCTAGCGGTCTGCGTGTTGACAGCCAGTGGGCGCCATTTGCCCCACTCGGCCAATAATATGGGCGCGTTGGGGTTGACCGACTTGTACCCTGCTCTGTTCAGTGGGAACCACCCCATTAACTGCTTTATTGTTATCCTAAAATTAGCAAATAGGACACTAAGGGGAGGGAGGGGGGGGGGGGGGGAGAAGGGGTGAAACCCCTTTGTGGCGCTATATACTTGATTATACAGTGTTTATAAAGGGTACCTCTTTTGAAATTGAAATTGAAATAAGTTTATTGAGGTAAAATACACACAAAGGGATGAGGTAGCTCAAGCTATTCTCACCCCCGTTCAGTACATCGTGTTAATACATACATAGACACACATCACAAACAATAAACATATTACCGAACATTCTGAGAGACAAACATATACATTTCCTTGGGTACCTCTTTGGTACATGCTTCGAGTGGCTCCTTAAGTGTGCCTTCTTGAATGTTAAGACGAGTACAAGTTGCATTCCGATAAACTCTGTCTATCAGCATTCAAACTGTCTCATCCTTGCAACCTCAGACGAAACACAATACATTACCGGTTGCTATCTTATCTTGAGGTTATCTTGAGATGATTTCGGGGCTTTAGTGTCCCCGCGGCCCGGTCCTCGACCAGGCCTCCACCCCCAGGAAGCAGCCCGTGACAGCTGACTAACTCCCAGGTACCTATTTACTGCTAGGTAACAGGGGCATTCAGGGTGAAAGAAACTTTGCCCATTTGTTTCTGCCTCGTGCGGGAATCGAACCCGCGCCGCAGAATTACGAGTCCTGCGCGCTATCCACCAGGCTACGAGGCCCCATTAAAAATATTAAAGGCTACTATTAAAATATTCAACAGGTTACAATGCGGAAGAGAGAGAGATTCCCGTAAAACAATATTAATATATATGTGGCTCCTACAGACATCATGCAGAAGATTGAAAAAATAATATATTATAAGAGAAATAACACTGTCAACGTTCTCACGAAAATCTATCCTGACACCAAACAAAACTCCTTGAAAAGAGTCGAATGTCTCCTATACTTCTAGAATGCTTCTTCGAATGTCTTCTAGGGGAGCCGGTCGGCCGAGCAGAACGCACGCTGGACTTGTGATCCTGTGGTCCTGGGTTCGATCCAAGGCGCCGGCGAAAAACAACAGGCAGAGTTTCTTTCACCCTATGCCCCTGTTACCTAGCAGTAAAATAGGTTCCTGGGTGTTAGTCAGCTGTCATGGGCTGCTTCCTGGGGGTGGAGGCCTGGTCAAGGACCGGGCCGCGGGGACACTAAAAAGCCCCGAAATCATCTCAAGATAATCTCAAGATGCTTTCACATACCCACTTGTGGACTGTCAACCCCAACGAACTCACTCTATAAGCAAGGCAACAACATCCCTTTTCATGGCGGCTACCAGTGTATAAACAGCAAAGTCCCATCAACCAAGGTCTCTACACGTAATCAGATCATCACCAGAGACATCCTAACAACAGCAGCAAAATAATAGGCAAATACAGTGACAATAGAAGACTGGACATTGGCGAAGCAGTATACGTCAAACAAACTTAAGCCAACTATCAACAGCCATCACCAAATTACACTCTGCTATCATTGAGAACATAATGAAACACACAATATACTATCCCAGCCATCATGGAAATGGATGTCACTATTTGATACAAGCAGATGTCACTATTTGATACAAGCAGATATCACCATTTAATACAAACAGATGTCACCATTTAATACAAACAGATATCACCATATAATACAAGCAAATGTCTCCATTTATGTGAAAAAAAAACAATAATACAAATCACCTGTAAATAGTTGTATCATACAACTATGTCACCATTTACATGACAAATGACTTCAGTAACTTACAAGTTACTGAAGAGAAGCTCATTGCTATTTAGCAACAACTCAATAGGAGTTGGTCTCTTCAAGTGGTTGGCAAAGGTAAATATTAGTCAGTGGGTAAGTTTAATTCAAGTGACAAGATGTCACTAGGGTATGTTGTGGGAGCACATAAGGAACACCACACAAGAAACTTACCTCCGGGGAACTTGAGCTTCGCTCTTCTTGGACATTGATGAGTTTGACCTCGTAAGAGATCTCAAACATTTTTTTGGGGAGGGGGGGTGGAAGGGGGTGTTTTTGTTGTAACTAACTTAGAAAGTGTGTTTTGGATATTCTCTTATTGTCTTTGTCTGTCTGTCTGTCTCTGTCTCTGTCTCTGTCTGTGTCTGTGTCTCTGCCTCTCTGCCTCTCTGCCTCTCTGCCTCTCTCTCTCTCTCTCTCTCTCTCTCTCTCTCTCTCTCTCTCTCTCTCTCTCTCTCTCTCTCTCTCTCTCTCTCTCTCTCTCTCTCTCTCTCTCTCTCCAGTTTTCCCCTACCCTATTCATGCATTCTCTCTCTCTCTTATATCTTCCCCTCTCCTCTCTCTATCCCTCAGTTCCTCGCTTCTCGCCCTCTTCCCTTTCTCGTTTTTATTCTATTTTCTCTCTTCCTCCCTGGCGGTGTCTTGATTAAGTTATTTTTACGAGTCCTTGAATGTGATGCATTTTTATAAAAAAAATCCACGCACCTGGTTTTCCAGGTGTGTGTGTGTGTGTGTGTGTGTGTGTGTGTGTGTGTGTGTGTGTGTGTGTGTGTGTGTGTGTGTGTGTGTGTGTGTGTGTGTGTGTGCACTTATCTACTTGTGTTTGCGGGGGGTTTAGCTCTGGCTCTTTGGTCCCGCCTCTCAACTGTCAATCAACAGGTGTACAGGTTCCTGAGCCTACTGGGCTCTCTCATATCTACACTTGAAGCTGTGTATGGAGTCAGCCTCCACCACATCACTGCCTAAAGTGACGAGTGTGTGTGTGTGTGTGTGTGTGTGTGTGTGTGTGTGTGTGTGTGTGTGTGTGTGTGTGTGTGTGTGTGTGTGTGTGTGTGTGTGTGTGTTTCCTGGGCGCCCAGGTGCTGCTCTAAACTCGGGGGCGGCCAGGCTGGGGGAGCCAATGTCAAACTTGATGACACCCTCGTATTATCCGGGAGTCTGTGTGTCGGTTTGGCGTCGTGCTTGCGCGGGTGGGATGAGTTATGAGTCGCCTTCCTACCTGGTTCTTGCGATGAATCACAGCCTGGACACACACACACACACACACACACACACACACACACACACACCACATCACTTTACGCAGTGATGTTAGAAGGAACTTTTTCTGTGTCAGAGTAGTTAACGGATGGAATGCATTGGGCAGTGATGTGGTGGAGGCTGACTCCATACACAGTTTCAAGTGTAGATATGATAGAGCCCAGTAGGCTCAGGAACCTGTACACCAGTTGATTGACGGTTGAGAGGCGGGACCAAAGAGCCAGAGCTCAACCCCCGCAAGCACAACTAGATGAGTACAACTAGGTGAGTATACACCACTCGGGGGGGGGGGGGGGGGGTCGTAGTCCTAATGGCCCGGATTCGATTTCCCCCAAAGCAAAAACAAATGGGAAGAGCTTTCTCCCTAGTGCACCTGTTCACCTAACAGTAAATAGGTACCTGGAAGTTTCACAGCTGCCACGGGCTGCTTCTTGGGAATGTGTGAGTTTATGTGTGTGTGTGGCAGTGTTAGAGGGAAATATGTAACAAGATAAGATACAGAAAAATAGGGCAGGAGTCAGTATATTAGACAACCGATGGTTAGAAAGGCGGGGGTCCAGGAGCTATAACAGCTTGATCCAGACGGTACTAATATTAAACAAACATATGTTTGTTTACAACTAAACATGTGTTTACAAACAAACACATGTTTACGAACAAACATGTTTGTTTACAACTGTGTTTTCCTCAATAGCGATGCTCTGCCAGACCATTAATCTCTGCTTTTCGGAATGGTACCTAATTTGAAACCACTGAACGACAATGTAATTTTTAATTTATCTCTTTAGCGTGGGGCCCTTCATGCCCTCTGAAGCCATTCTCTTAAAATATATAATGGAACCATGGACCATTAGCTAGGGGTAATAGAGACGTGTCCAGATGTTATGAATCGTGAAATGGGGGGGGGGGGGGGAGTCGGTGGAATGTGCCCTGGAACGTGACGTAGAACTCCCAATAGAATGCGTCCTGGAACGTGACGTAGAACTCCCAATGGAATGCGTCCTGGAACGTGACGTAGAACTCCCAATGGAATGCGTCCTGGAACGTGACGTAGACCTCCCAATGGAATGCGCCCTGGAACGTGACGTAGAACTCCCAATGGAATACGCCCTGGAACGTGACGTAGAACTCCCAATAGAATGTGCCCTGGAACGTGACGTAGAACTCCCAATGGAATGCGTCCTGGAACGTGACGTAGAACTCCCAATGGAATGCGCCCTGGTACATGACGTAGTACAGTGACCTCCCAATGGAATGTGCCCTGGAACGTGACGCAATACTGCGGCCGCCCGCTGGAATGTGTCCTGGAACGCAAGAGTAATTCAGTGACCTTCCGTTCACTACAGCCTGAAGGCCTGCCTGCGAACGGTGTCTGGGTCCTCTCTGGTGCAGCGAGGGAGAAGGAATGTGTGATAAAGAGAGGGGGAAGGGGACTGAAATCTTTTACAAATCAGAGGAGCAACGATGGCACGATAAATAAAGAGAGGATTGGAAATGATAAACTGAGAAGAGAGGGTGATAAAGAATGGATGTGAAGAGGATTAAGTAGCAAGATGAAGAGGAATTGAAGGAAGGGAGAGGAGTGTGGACCAAGAGGAGATTGAGAGGGCGGAAACAGATGCAGAGGGATTTTTTCTCAGTTACGAAATACAAACAAATTAGGTGCTGCCTTTTTTAGTGGGTATCAGAGGAGGTATTTCCTACCTTGTGTGTGTGTGTGTGTGTGTGTGTGTGTGTGTGTGTGTGTGTGTGTGTGTGTGTGTGTGTGTGTGTGTGTGTGTGTGTGTGTGTGTGTACTCACCTAGTTGTACTTGCGGGGGTTGAGCTTCGGTTCTTTGGTCCCGCCTCTCAACTGTCAATCAACTGATGTACAGATTCCTGAGCCTACTGGGCTCTATCATATCTACATTTGAAACTCTGTATGGAGTCAGCCTCCACCACATCACTGCCTAATGCATTCCACCTGTTAGCTACTCCGACACTGAAAAAGTTTCTTTCTAATGTCTCTGTGGCTCATTTGTGTGTACGTTTCCACCTGTGCCCCCTTGTTCAAACCCCCCCCCCCCCTCCTTACACACACACACATACACACACACACACACACACACATACACACACACACACACACACACACACACACACACACACACACACACACACACACACACACACACACACACATACACAATTCTCAGGGGAATTGACTTATTGGACAAAGAGAAACTCTTCAGCACGGGTGGGACACAAACAAGGGGACACAGGTGGAAATTTAGTACCCAAATGAGCTACAGAGACATTAGAAAAATTTATCTCAGTGTCAGAGTAGTAGACAAATGGAATGCATTAGGCAGTGATGTGGTAGCGTCAGACTCCATACACAGTTTCAAATGTAGATATGATAGAGCCCAGTAGGCTCAGGAATCTGTACATCAGTTGACTGACGGTTGAGAGGCGGGACCAAAGAGTCAAAGCTCAACCACAGCAAGCACAACTAGTTGAGTTCAACTAGGTTAGCACTTGGAGGACATTCAGAGAGGCAGATTTGTTAACCTCATTATGGAGACATCAACACGAGCATAAGAAATATTGCCGGAACAACCGTGGACATCTTCAAGAGGTAAGTAGATTGTTTCCTCCAAGAAGTGCCGGACCAACCGGGCTGTGGTGGATATGTGGGCCTGCGGGCCGCTCCAAGCAACAGCCAGGTGGACCAAACTCTCACAAGTCAAGCCTGGCCTCGGGCCGGGCTTGGGGAGTAGAAGAACTCCCAGAACCCCATCAACCAGGTATCAACCAGGTAAAAGGCTGTTCTGGAAACTGGAACATGCTGGAGAGGTGACAGGGAGACGTCTGACATGGATAAAACAAGTTCTGACAGACAGATGAGGGCGGTAAACAGAGACAATGTATCTGACTGGAGGAGTGTTACTAGCGGAGTACCACAGGGGTTCAGTTCTTGCACCAGTAATGTTCATCGTCTACATCTTCCAGAAGGAATTCAAAATTATGTGAACATGTTTGCGGATGATGCTAAGATACTGGGGAAGATAGGAGAATAGGAAATACTAAAGAAACTGTTTGTGACTTTTGTGAGGTCAATATTGGAATATGCAGCAGTTGTATGGTGCCCAAATCTCATGAAGCACATAAATAAACTGGAAAAGGTGCAAAAGCATGTTGCAAAATGGCTACCGGAAATGAGAAACATTAGTTACAAGGAGAGACTAGAGGCATTGATAGAAGAAAAAGAAGTGATATGATCACCACTTACAAAATAATCACAGGAATTGACTAAATTGACAAAGAGGAATTCCTGAAACCAGCAGTTTCACGAACAAGAGGACACAGAGGCAAGCTAAGGAAACAGAGATGCCCAAATAATATTAGAAAGTATTCTTTTGCAAACAGAGTGGTAGACGGTTGGAACAAGTTGGGTGAGAAGGTGGTGGAGGCCAAGACCGTCAGTAGTTTCAAAGCGTTATACGACAAAGAGTGCTGGGAAGACGGGACACCACGAGCGTAGCTCTCATCCTGTAGCTACACTTAGGTAAATACACACACACACACACCCACGCACACAGCCAGCCTCCACCACATCACTGTCTAATGGAATGCATTAGGCAGTGGTGTGGTGGAGGCTGACTCCATACACCAGTTTCAAGTGTAGATATGATAGAGCCCAGTAGGCTCAGGAACCTGTACACCAGTTGATTGACAGTTGAGAGGTGGGACCAAAGAGCCAACTCCCTCAAGCAGAAATGAGTGAGTGCACCCACACCCACCCACACACACACCCACCCACACACACACACACACACACACACACACACACACACACACACACACACACACACACACACACACACACACACACACACAAACAACTCCTTTACTAAACGACTCACCTAACTTTAGAGTTCCCACAAGAAATAACTCACCCAATCAATCGATCAACCCATCAAGAAGTGGGATAACCCAACCAATCAACCAGTAATACACTCTCAATCACCACCCCCATCCATCCCCCCCCTCTTACCACTCCCCCCGGGTAGACGCCCGCCATATTGAATAACACATCCACCCATCTTGTGTGGAAACCACCGCCAACTCAGCAACTTTGAAATTACACACTTGATCAGAGGCGATGTTGTAATCTCAACTTGCTTCAATTGACTGTCTACCGTGGACGGGGGATGGAGGCAAACGTGTCATTATTTTCTTTATGATATCGTAATTCTTGGTTATGTTGATGGTGTGTGTGTGTTGTGGTTCAGACCGGGAGAGTAATGCATTGATGTATTGGGAAGACTCAATAAATCCCCTCTCAACCCCCCTCACCTCTTATATTTGGTCTTATATGGGTCCACCTTGGTCTTATGTTTGTCTATCTTATCTTGAGATTATTTTGAGATGATTGAGTTGATGGTGGGAGTACTTCTGCTACTATCATAATGCTATTGTTACTATTTCTACTTCTGGTACTATTGATACTTTTAGTACTACTAAAAGTAGTAGTAATAATGATAGTAAATAATAGTTTATTATTATTATTATTTTCTACCACAGACGTGGCCAGACATTTACAATGCTAACCAGCATATATGCATTTTCTTCTGTCCTCCATGGACAGGGTGAGAGATGTGTTAAACATATAGTTCAGGGATTTATTGAACAATCAACCACAGAAGGTGATTGTATAGTACTGTAAAAATGCTAAGCTAACCTACATACCTAAATACATAGATACACAGATTTGCGTCTGCCCTACATAAAGTGTTCGATCTGTCTTTTACATAGTGTCATTAATGTGCATTTACAAAGGTGAAATGTAATTCTGATCAGTTTCCACATGTACTTTATACACATACATATACACACACACACATATACATACATATAGTGGCAGGTAGTGACCAAGGCTTTGATATGGGGGAAGGTATTTCTCCAGCAACGAATTGTCTTATATACTTGATTAATCTTGCTATGTGTGTCTCTCTCTCTTCTCTCAATTCCTTCTCTCTCTCTCTCCCTCTTCCCCCTCCCCTCCCTCCATCTCCCACCTTCCATTCCTCGTTCCTTCAATCTCCACCTCTCTCTCTCTCTCTCTCTCTCTCTCTCTCTCTCTCTCTCTCTCTCTCTCTCTCTCTCTCTCTCTCTCTCTCTCTCTCTCTCTCTCTCTCTCTCTCACCATTTTTCCCCATATCCAGATACAAGGGCGTTTCTTCCCCCACGTTCCGTAGCACCTCTGACCTGCCTACGTTCTCTGTAGTGGCTGTGGGTAGCCTTCTTGTCATGATCACGGCATACAAGGTTGAGGAGGTCCGCGGGCCTCACCCACCCGCACGCTTCTCTGCCCTCTCACGCACCTCCAGATTGAAGTTATTGTAATATTGAGTTTTTTCTCTCAAGATACGAGAGTTGAGAGTTCTTGGAAACGAGATTATGCCATGTTCCTGCCCTAGAAACTGCCGGGAAGAGACTTCATAAGTAGCTTAAAGCAGTTTTTGAACAATTGCGGGGTTAAAGGGGTATTCCTCAAGCGTGACTCTGGTGCGCCGAACTTCTCTAGAGATGTTATCGGAGATTTCAGCAGTTGTGTATGTAGTCTAGATCGTTTATTATGCACCTTATACCCTTCCATCGTGCGGGTGGGAAGGGTTACAGAGGCATATGGTGGGGGCTCAAGAGCTGGAGCTCCCAAGTTGTATTGTAAGGTGGGTTCTATGTCGTAAATCTTCCTCCACAGGCATCAAGATCTGTAGGGGCTCAGATTCACGAAGCAGTTACGCAAGCACTTACGAACCTGGAGCCAGATTCACGAAGCAGTTACGCAAGCACTTATGAACGTGTACATCTTTTCTCTATCTTTGACGGCTTTGGTTACATTTATTAAACAGTTTACAAGCATGAAAACTTCCCAATCAACTGTTGTTATTGTTATACACAGCCTCCTGGTGCTTCCGAGCTCATTAACTGTTTAATAATTGTAAACAAAGCCGCCAAAGATTGAGAAAAGATGTACAGGTTCGTAAGTGTTTGCGTAACTGCTTCGTGAATCTGGCGCCTTTAGTCTGCGTCCATCATCGTTAGTCGGAGGCTGCAGATGCCTTGAAGACGCGCCCAACCACTTGGGCTGGACGGTAGAGCGACGGTCTCGCTTCATGCAGGTCGGCGTTCAATCCCCGATCGTCCACAAGTGGTTGGGCACCATTCCTTTTCCCCGCCGTCCCATTCCAAATCCTTATCCTGACCCCTTCCCAGTGCCATATAGTCGGAATGGCTTGGCACTGTCCCCTCATAATTTCCTCCCCTCCTTGAGGGCGCTCTCACCATTTTCTCAAGATGCAACAAACAAACTAATAATAATAATAATAATAATAATAATAATAATAATAATTATATATACTAATTATATAATACTATAATTATACTGAGGTAGAGGATTAATTATATTTAACATATTCATGTCACTTTAGTAATGATTCACATTCCTTTAGATGGGATTTTCATCCCTTTAGATGTGATTTACAGCCCTTTAGCTGTGATTTACAAGTCCCCTTTAAGCAGACGATGAGTCACAATAACGTGGCTGAAATATGTTGACCAGACCACACACTAGAAAGTGAAGGGACGACGACGTTTCGGTCCGTCCTGGACCATTCTCAAGTCGATTTATGTGAGAATGTTCTCAATCGACTTGAGAATGGTCCAGGACGGACCGAAACGTCGTCGTCCCTTCACCTTCTAGTGTGTGGTCTGGTCAACGTATCTCTTTAACAGTGATTGGTGTTAAACAGTGACTAACGTGGTGCTTCTCCTCTATCTCTGGCACAGTTGGAGGTTGACGCTGAGGGCGAGGGCGGTGGATCGAAGGCACTTTTCCTGGAGAAGGTGAGGCTAAGCAACGCAGCCTGTCAGTCTGGAGACTTCGAGACGGCGGTGGCCCTCTACACTGAAGCCATCGCGCTCGACCCCCACAATCACATCCTCTATTCCAACCGCTCTGCCGCCCATATCAAGCTCGCTAAGTTCGCCCACGCCCTCCAGGATGCCACCAAGGCGAGGGAACTCAACCCCAAGTGGCCCAAGGTAAGGTGTCAGACCCCACGTGGTCTTTGTTTATGTTATGGCCCAAGGTAAGGTGTCAGACCCCACGTGGTCTTTGTTTATGTTATGGCCCAAGGTAAGGTGTCAGACCCCACGTGTTCTTTGTTTATGTTATGGCCCAAGGTAAGGTGTCAGACCCCACGTGGTCTTTGTTTATGTTATGGCCCAAGGTAAGGTGTCCAGCCCCACGTGTTCTTTGTTTATGTTATGGCCCAAGGTAAGGTGTCCAGCCCCACGTGGTCTTTGTTTATGTTATGGCCCAAGGTAGGTGTCAGACCCCACGTGGTCTTTGTTTATGTTATGGCCCAAGGTAGGTGTCAGACCCCACGTGGTCTTTGTTTATGTTATGGCCCAAGGTAGGTGTCAGACCCCACGTGTTCTTTGTTTATGTTATGGCCCAAGGACTTAGTATTTGTTAATTAATATGAACTCACGTTTTAATTAGCGTAGTTTGTCGACGCGTTTATCCAGCGAGTTCAGCGTGCGTGCGTTTAGATCTGGTCGCTAATTCGTCTTTCGTGTACTATTTTGCTCGTTGATTTGATCCTCCTGCAGGTTAGGTTAGGTTAGGTTATAAGTGTCTATCGCCTTCTTTCTCATGCTCCTTGTCCTCATCTTCTTATCACATTTACAATTAAAAATTGTTCATTCGTGTTAGCTTGACCGACCACTTGATTGATCCTTTTTCTCGTTATTGGTCTCCCAGACACTTGAAGATTTACGGGCTCACCATAGCCCGTGCTACATGGATACTTCGTTCTGAGTAGCTAAATCTGAAAGAACAATGACGACAACACTGAAGATGGTGTTTCTGATATATCTTTTATTCATTTTGGACCCGTTGCTTCCTGTCTGTGAGAGCCTCCTGTCTGTGAGAGCTTCCTGTCTGTGAGAGCTTCCTGTCTGTGAGAGCTTCCTGTCTGTGAGAGCTTCCTGTCTGTGAGAGCCTCCTGTCTGTGAGAGCTTCCTGTCTGTGAGAGCTTCCTGTCTGTGAGAGCTTCCTGTCTGTGAGAGCTTCCTGTCTGTGAGAGCTTCCTGTCTGTGAGAGCTTCCTGTCTGTGAGAGCTTCCTGTCTGTGAGAGCTTCCTGTCTGTGAGAGCTTCCTGTCTGTGAGAGCTTCCTGTCTGTGAGAGCTTCCTGTCTGTGAGAGCTTCCTGTCTGTGAGAGCTTCCTGTCTGTGAGATATTTCTGTCTGTGAGAGCTTCCTGTCTGTGAGAGCTTCATGTCTGTGAGAGCTTCCTGTCTGTGAGAGCTTCCTGTCTGTGAGATATTTCTGTCTGTGAGAGCTTCCTGTCTGTGAGAGCTTCATGTCTGTGAGAGCCTCCTGTCTGTGAGAGCTTCCTGTCTGTGAGAACTTCCTGTCTGTGAGAGCTTCCTGTCTGTGAGAGCTTCCTGTCTGTGAGAGCTTCCTGTCTGTGAGATATTTCTGTCTGTGAGAGCTTCCTGTCTGTGAGAGCTTCCTGTCTGTGAGATATTTCTGTCTGTGAGAGCTTCCTGTCTGTGAGATATTT